>NW_021703767.1:27884884-28278850 GCF_005190385.1 Monodon monoceros | reverse complement strand
TCTCTCTCTCTCTTTCTTTCTTTCTCTCTCTCTCTCTTTCTTTCTTTCTTTCTTTCTTTCTTTCTTTCTTTCTTTCTTCTACCCTCCCCAACAGATTGTATGAATCTTGAGGGGCAGAAAAACTTTTTATTCACTTTGTTAAATCTGCCTAGAGTTCCAAGAACAGTTCTTGAACTTGACGGGTGCTAAATATGTATTTTTGATTGATTGGTATTAAATCGTCCTTTATTCTTTGTGTTAAAAGTTTCTGGCTGCTTATTAAGGACACTACCATTAAAGACTTATGTAATATAATAGCTACTTATCCTGTTATAGAATGGATACTTCTCAATAACATAGACATTTTAAGTAATCCTTTGGTATTTAGTTAACATTCAGTAAATATTTTTAAATATACCCTTCTTGTAATCCTTTGGTATTTAGTTAACGTTCAGTAAATATTTTTAAATGTATCTTTATTTGACAAATAAGGTAGCCTAACAGCTTTTATGTTTTAGACCTTCAATCTTTTTTTATGCCACAGGAAGTGTTTTGTTAATATTTTCTCCTAGCAGAGCTGGTATGGTAAGTTAATTTAGTATTCACATGGATAGATACCACATGCACTTTTCTAGGTGTTTCACTATCCTTTCGCTTTAGCTAATGGGCACTTAAAGTCTTGCTGATTTTTTTCCCCAAAGACTCATAGTCATCTATAACATTCTTGAATAATTGGGCTTTAAGTGGAAATTAACAGGGTTGACTACTTGCAGAAATATTTCTACTAGTTTAAATCTGAAATGTGTATAACCCTTAAGATATCAAGTTTTGAAATTCTCCTCTAAAAAGTTGAAAGTTAATATGTGACTTTCATATTATTTCATTTCATAAAATGACTTGGGTTTTGTTATTAGAAGTTATTTATAGAAGTCCTACTTTATAAAAATACTATTCAGTATCACTGTAGTTTTTACATTAAAACAATAACAACAACAACACCTGGAACCTAAAAACTGCTGCCAGAATAAATAAAATATATCACTAAGACTTTTCAAGAGGCTTTATTTTAAGATATGCTCATTTCAAAGTCACCCCTTCATATCCCCTCTAAAGCCATTGCCCTTTCTTTAGATCAGCACGTCCATGTTGACATTGATTGTCTAAGAATAGGCTGACAATCATTTGTAAAATATAGTCTTTCATGTATTCAACTTTTTAAAAAATCTAAGTCAGGATCTCCTGCAGTGGTGAGGGGCTTTGGGTAGAGAGGGATTGGACTGTTTCCTCACCATGTAGCCCTTCTCCACTCTGGGAGTGTTTCTAGCTAATGGTAGGTGAATGAATGATGGTGGGTGGGAGAGAGAAGAAGGCAGGGGAATATTTCCAACTAATGTCTACCAATTCACAGGAAATATATATTTTTTCTCTTCTTTGTTTTAGGAGGAATGGCCCACCGGACTCCAAGAGCAAAATATCGGTAACCATGTATTTGTCATCTCTTATATCACCTTCTCTAATACCCACAGCAACCCTTGTGAATTGGTTATGGTTACCCTCATTTTATAGATGATGAAACTGAAACTAAAAGAAGTTAGTTTACGAAGATCACACATGAGTCAATGAAAGAATTATGACTTTAATGGTGGTCTTTGACTTTAAGAGTGATGTCCTTTCTACTCTGCGTATTACCTGAGCTTGTCCATAGAAGTGGAAAATAAAACCATTGGCAAATTAATGGATACATCCTTCATGGTATTAATAATTGTGCTACATAACACAGACAAGCAGTGTACCTAAATGGTTGAAGTTAGCATGACTTCTAAACATAGCCATGCTTAGTATTTTTGGCACTTGGAGGAAAGAAAAAAAAAACAAACGGAGCAGATTAAGAAGATCCTAAGATATATTTCTGGATCTGTCACTCACTGTCTGAATTTGGGAAACCGAAGGCTACAAAATTTCATTTTTCCACCTTCTTATCAGAGCCTATTGATTGTAAAGTCTATGCATTGCAAAGTAGGCTGGAGCATGGGCTCAATTCTTTTAGGACAGCTTAGTTAAATCAGAGAGCACTTGCCTGCACCCATTACTCAGTTTTAGCTAAGGATCTTTCTTTTTAGTGTTCTGGTAGTGTTTTTCTCTTAATCCGTAAGGAAAGTGAAAATGTCCAGACTTTGTGGAGAACAGGTCAACCAGCGTTGTTGCTAAGAAATATCAGAAAGAGGTTTGCTTTGACAAATTAACATCTTGATTTCCGTGCCTCCACCCTCCTCCCTACACACACACTAAGTCCTCCTTGGTCCCCATTTTCTAGATCCTTTAGTGAGAACTAGAGCCTTCCTCTTGTTCTTTAAACACTGCCCTGAAGCATCCAAAAATTCTTTCAATTCCCAAACTATTTTAACTTGAAAGAGACACGCCCATCCCTTAATACAGACCCAGATTCAGCATACATTTTTGGTAAAGAGCCAGATAGTAAATGTTTTCACCTCTGGGGGCCAGATGGTCTTTGTCACAAATACTCAATATGCAAATTGTAGTATGAAAGCAGTCACAAACAATATGTAAACAAATGAGCATGGCTGTGTTTCTTTCTTTTCTTTTTTTTTTTTGGCTGTGTTTCAATTAAACTTTTTTGAAACAAACGCAAATGCATTTGGCTCAGGAGCCATAGTTCCATGACCCCTGATACAGACTATCTCCCTCATTACACTGTGTTCTAGAGTCAAAGAAGCAAAGAGGAAAAAATTAAAACTGGCATCTGGTCTTGATTTAGTCAATATCTGAGCACCAACAACACGCTAAGTCCTAAGCCCCGTGCTGCAGATTTAGTGGTGAATAACGCAGAGCTGGATTCTGAATTCATGCTCCTTCCTTTCCTTTTCCCAGGCGGAGAGCAGGATTATCTTGGCACAGGATGGCAATATCCTAAATTAGTAATTCATTTCTTTTGCAATAGTATACATGCTCTGCCAACAAAGCCTTGGGTAAACTTGCAAACTAAACAAGGTTACCTATCCACATCCCTTCTCAATCTTATCTTGTGCCTTATCTCTCACCTCCCAGACAATCAACACCCTTGCTCTATGGCTGTGCGTCTTCTCTCCTCCTTCCTCTACACTCCACACTCTTCCTCCTCCACGTTCTCCCCTCCCTACAATTTTCTTGATCTATTCGACACAAACACAATGTCCTTAGAGTCTTGAACATCACAAATTAAACTTACTAACACCGTGGTATAAAGGATGCAGATTTTCTTGTTTAAAAGGCAAGCTTGTGAACCCTAATTCTACTGTAGCTGGCCATAAAGTAAGTATGATCAGGTGTGCATCTCCACACTTTGCCTAAACCGTCAGAGTTTAAACCCATCTTTTCTGGGCTCAATAGAAATTAAGCTGAATCCTGAATAAGGAGAGCCTCCAGCGGTGTTTTCAGTTTTCTGGAAGAAGAGAGAAAAGAGAGCAGAGGTGCTTATTATGGGAGGTACAGGCAGTCCAAGTCCTACCTTGCTGTGCCAGCTCTAACAGAAGGTATGTGACAGGTTAATTTAGGCTGGTGCACACCTTACTGGGAAGTAAGCACTAATATAGGAAAGTGGAATTAAATATTTAAGTACGTGAAAATAAAAATTTGAATCGTCCCCGCCGCCTTCTCATTTCTTCTGTCCTAATTTTTTGAAGGTGGCTTTTGTCCAGAGATCTAGGTAGTCAACTCTGACTCATTTGTAAATTCGAATGCCTTTTGGACTACAGTGTAAGTATTGGGCAACTGATGACTGGGTTATTTTAGATGAGAAATAAAAATTTAAGTGAATAGAAAAATATCACAATAAATTTTTGTTCATAGAAAAAGGAGGTGAGATTCTGTACTAGTCTGAAAAGAAAAGGCAAAGGTAATGGTTTAAGGAGAACAGAGGAATAATGATGTATATAAAACAAGGAAGGAAGTCTATAAAATTCAATCAACATCTATAGGCTTGTTTGGTACAAAATATCAGGGAAGCTTGGAGTAGCTCTGCATTTCAACAAACATAATGGACCTTGGTCTTCAGGCTACTCCAGTGCATTTATTTTCTCTGGAGAGTTGTTTTTATAGCCCAAGGAACTGGTCTAAAAAGAGATGGGGTTACTTAAGGAGTGACGATTTGGGCTTCCCTGGTGGCGCAGTGGTTGACAGCCTGCCTGCCGATGCAGGGGACACGCGTTCGCTCCCCGGTCCGGGAAGATCCCACATGCCCCGGAGCGGCTGGGCCCGTGAGCCATGGCCGCTGAGCCTGCGCGTCCGGAGCCTGTGCTCCACAACGGGAGAGGCCACAACAGTGAGAGGCCCGCGTACCAAAAAAAAAAAAAAAAAAAAAAAAGTGATGATTTACTCTTTAGTCCTGGAAGGGCTATAATGGCTTGGAAGTCTAATCTGTACCTGGCTTTACCTGAATGGATTCGTCTCTTGATAAACATGTTCTTTGGACAGCAATGAAATGACTGGGCCAATTATGATGTCAGTTAACACTGGTGGTATAAAGGCATCTTAAAGTTGGATTCAGACCAGCTGCAAGAAAATGGGGACCATATTGAAAACAAAAATAGAAATTCATCAGGATCTTCTCTCCAGAGGTGTAGGGGCTCTCATCTCTGCTCCTTTCTAATATCTACCTCATTTTCCCTCACTATGTGAATAAGGGTTACTGGCCATTTTTGTGCTATCGATGCCCTTGGACCTTTGAAAAAAACTATGGAATCCTTCTCAGAAAATGATTCCAATGTATAAAATACATTATATAGGATTAGACAGGAAATGAAATATATTAAACCATGCTTATAAAATATTAATTTTAAATTTTATTTGTTTAATTTAAATGTTTGCAATGTATTACTATATATGTTTCTTTACAATATAGTCAGTTAGAAGATCTGGCAGTGTGTCAATAACTACCATAATTCCAAAATATGTATAAATTTTTTAGGGTTCTGATATTTGTAAGTTTTACTGGAAATAAAATCATAGTTACTGCTAATATTACTGCTGTTTTGCCTAAATTCATATTATAGCTAGAGGCTAGTGAAAATCAATGTAATTTTTTTCCTTCCAAGTTCATGAGCTCCTTGAATTTTATCCCTGGATCATCACTACTTGGGCTCAGGTTAAGAAATGCTTCTATTTTCTGTCTTCCTTTTTATCTCTGTAGAAATTGGGAATTGGTGGGCTAGCCTAACAGCTGTACATTCCCAGATCCAGAGCCCCCACCAATGGTCATATGTCTAACTGTCCCAATGCCAAATCCCTTGGAGAGTTAATATGATGGAAAGGGGCCAGATATCCATTCCTATTCCCTAAAACAATGGAAGAGTGGATGCAAAACATCCTGTAAGGCAAGCATATCCTTGGTCCACTCTTTGGGGGAACAAGGACCAAGAGACTTTTCAAAGATAGGATATGTATAAGGCAGACATCTCAAAAAGAACCTTTACAAATACAGGTTTGAGACCTTTAAAAGCAATTGAAAATTCCTTTGCACTGCTTTACAACTATAATGAAGGATTTCTTCTGAGGGTGAAGAGTCATCACTGCTCATAAGGAAGAAAAGCTGTCTGTGTACAAATAAAAGAATAGGTATTTTAAGTATGATATGACACTGTTCAATGGGACTTTCTGTGGTGATGAAACTGTTCTCCATCTGCAGTGTCCAATATGGTAGCCATTAGTCGCATGCACCTATTGAGCAATTGAAGTATGGCTAATATGACCCAGGGAGTGAATTTTAAATTTTATTTAATTTTAAGTAGTTAAATTTTAAATTTATATAGCCATATGTGGTTAGTGGCAACTGGGTTGGATACCCAGGTATAACCTGTTAAATAGTGCATCTCCATCACCTTCCTATAAACATGACACTCCAGCCAAACCAGCAAAGAACTCCTACCCTTCTGCTGCTGACCTTTGCTGTGGTTGTTTTCCCAGCCAGGCACACACCCATGGTTTCTATTTCTTTAGGTCATTCCATGCTTTATATGCCTAACTCATATCCCACTTCCTCTGGAAGGCTTCTATTTTCAGCCTAGCCTCTGAAGGCATCTATTGCTATATCAGTAACTGGGATAAATCATATGCAACTTTGTATTGATATTTATCTTTTAAAAAATGCTTAAAGTTTACCTTCAAGTAGAGTATAGGCCTTTCTGGAGGAAGAAACAATTTCTCACATCTCTTTAAGGAGTATCTAATCTTTGTATAAAAGTGTTCAATGCAATTTTATTAAAGATGAGGTCATCAGGTGTTTGGAGAAGGAGATGATGAAAATAAAAACATAAATCCACTAGAGCAAGGATGCCTGAAAGTAGAGAATCACTATGTAGAAAGAGATCACCGAAATATTTTAGAGTGAAGAGAGACCAAGAATTCATTTGGTGTTGTGTTTAGGCAAATAAAATATTCTCCTTTCATGGATGAGACAACCAAGTTCTAACAACACTGAATAATTTAACCAAGGTCATATGCCAATGAAGGATGGAAGGGAAACTTGAACAAAGATCTCTGACATTTAACAGTGTCTCCAGAGCAGGATGCTAGAAAGACTGGGGAACTCTGAAGAAGAAAGAGAGAGGGCTCAATGGAAAGAATAGGATAGAGAAAGGGAGATTCATGAAAAGAAATACAAGAGAAGGTTTATAATGGATATCCTTGGTCTGCTCAGATCACCAAAAATCTAAGAGGTAATTTCCACAAAGTTAAAGAAATTCAAAATATTCTTCTAATTTTAAAATGTCCTAAGTTACCTGACTAGATTGAATGAACACAGAAATCCAGGCATAACAACTAGATATGCTTAAGATATCCTTCCATGCTCAATGGTCTCTTTCATCTGATGGAGCCTTGGGGTGCATGTTGCACTGCACATTTGCATGCCAGACTGCCTTGAACTGAGTGTGGTTGGGAAACCGTGCCACAGGAGAAAATATTGACAGCATTTCCTATAAGATTTTGACATGAAAATTAGAGAAAGTGTTAGAAAAAAAAAAAATTGTCAGCATTAGGCATGCAGTGCATCAAGGAGAAATCACACTTCTTCCTATCTTCTAGGCAATAGCAACATCATAGAGAGAAGATAAAATTCAACATTGCATAAGCATTAGTATAAAATTCAACATTGCATAAGCATTAGTATAATCGTCCCCATATACCCACTGGACTCATTTCTACAACTACATCAAAGCTATCCTACCAGATATGACCCATTTCTTTTCATAGAGTAGAGATAGCTAAGAGGCAGAAGAAGAAAACTCTAAGGGAGATGAGTAGATAGATCCATGGTTCGAGAAAGGAGACTCAAGAATCAAAGAATTGTGCTGTGGATGCCCTTGATTTGCTAAGAATACCCATAGGCTAAACAAAGCACTGATTAAAGCATTTAGACTAAGGTGTGGTTACTACACAAAGTCATTCTCAACCTTTAAATTGGGGGAATATGCTCAGTAATCCCTGAATGTAGCCAGTATTTGAATATTCTTACTGAATACCTACAACATTGTACTAAGACCCTCAAATAGCAAGGCTACTTCACATGATGCCAAAGCCAGTGGGGTTTTCATGTGTTGCAGCCTATTTTTCCTCCTTCATAATAGATTGGGCAATTTTCAAGTCATTCCATAAGCCCTTGATAAAATGTCCAATCATCCTTGATGTGGATATGTCTGAAAAGCCAGATTTCAAAACCAAAAGAATATCTTGGGGCAGAATATACTTAAATGGATACGAAATGCCTTCATCTACCAAGAGGAGCCATTATTTAAGAGAACCAACCTATGGATGGAATTGATGGAGAATAATTTCCAACGGAGAGTCAATGGAGAGTGAATATGTTAGAGAAAAAGTAAAATTAAAAGTGTGACCAACTGACGTGATCATGCCTGTGTACTGCAAATCTGGTGCTGTGGTTTTAGGACAAGTATTAGGATCATTTTGATAAAAGTATTAGGAACATGCATTATGTGCTTATAATAAGTGCCAAGGTACTTTGCTAAATCTTTTAAGGATTATTACATTTAATCCCTGAAATGATCTTAAATATGGATTATTTCTATTATTATTTTATAGATGATGAAACTGAGGCAAAATAATTAGGTAAGTTGTCCATAATGTATGGGAAGGAATGGGGCTAGGATTCAAAACCTGATAGGCTTATTCTAAGTGTTCTTAACCACCATGCTATAATTTATATCTTGAATACATCAGTACAATAATCCAATTTTTATCAAACTTAAATAATGAGATTCTCCATTTTGAGAAACACTATTTCAACACCTAAAGTCATGTTCTATGAAAGACGCCATTATGGACTGAAAATTTGTATCCTCCCCCAAATTCGTGTATTGAAGCTCCAACCTCCAGTGTGACTGTATTTGGAGATAAAACCTCTAAGGAAGTAACTGAGGTTAATTAAATGAGGTCTTAAGGGTGGAGCCCTCATCCAATATGGTTAGTTACAGTAAAAGACACCACAGGGGGAAGGCCAGTTGCAAGTAAGGAGACCTCTTAGCAGAAATCCAATGGGCCAGCACCTTAATTTTAGACTTCTAGTTTCCAGAACTATGAGAAAATAAATTTCTGTTGTTTAAGCCACCCAGCCTGTGGTATTTTGTTAAGACAGCTGAGCTGACTAAAACGTAAGCTTTAAATTTTTCCTTCAAAGAAGGAGTTAAGTGTTTAAAACCTGAAAAATGATTTTTAAAGATAGCCACTGAAATGCAAATCTAAAATTTAAAACTTTTCACAGAACTCATACCCCTTTCCCCTTTTAAAAACATGTCCTTGAATTCCAGTGTTTGTGAATCTTCCAAAGGGCAAAACCTGGGCTAACTATTACCACAGATCTTGTCAGTAAGTGTTTCATATTATTTTGTCTACATTCAAAAATTAATATAGACCAATTATTTGTAAGTAATGGAGTAAAGAAGTGCAGTACGCACATCATTTTTGAATGTTTCAGATAGGAATCCTCTCTCTTTAGGAAAACACAACAAAGTTCTTATGAAGAATGGAGTGTCATATTTAGTTAAAATAAAGATAAATTCAGAGAACAATTTTTAAAGTGTACACTTCCCTTTCAGTTTGCACAGATAGACGAATATATAGTTACTGCATCATCCATTAGAATATTCGATTTCCTCATTAAATGGAGATGATGTTAGCGTTGTATATAAGTGGCCATTATGAACTTCAGAGGAGGTAATCCATGTGAAGCCTTGAAAACTAAGTTCTACTGAAATGTCAGGTCAATCATTATTATTAAGTTGTTTGCTCTAAGTGACCAATATCACATTTTGAATTTAAATCATGTGGTACTTTACTGAAAGGAAGTCATAACCATGTGAGTTTAGAAAACAAATGTAACACTTCTTGAATGCCCATGCCTAGTATTTTCACTTTATGGAGCACGCTATTAAGTATGGCTTAGTCACAAAACCATCCATAATAAATATGAATTTTGCTAAAGGTCTAATAGAATATCATAAACCAGCCTGACAAAGGATCTGTGCTATGGTAAAGTGGATTGTAGAATTTATAATAGTTATAATAGTGTAATAGTTTAATGCAGCAGATTTCTGCAGAAAGAAGATATTTAATTTCAATTCAACTTGCAGATAGCAAGCACCTGCCATGCGGAAGGCACTGTGCTGGCTTCTGAGTCACAGTGACAAAATGGTTATGTATCTGCTGTTGGTTGTTTTATATGATGAGATTTGGTGGTGGCAGAGAGGTGGCTTTTGTAGAGGCATTTAGATCAAAGGTCCCAGGTAACTGGCCTGAAGCATTGGTTGAAGGGAATAAATTCAGAGAACAAGATAGAGAGTTTAAAGAAAATAGTGGAATGTTATCCTTATATACTGACTTAAGGGACAACATTGGATTGTCAGTCACAGACCCATTCTTTTTTTTTTTTAACATCTTTATTGGAGTATAATTGCTTTACAATGGTGTGTTAGTTTCTGCTTTATAACAAAGTGAATCAGCTATACATATGCATGTATCCCCATATCTCTTCCCTCTTGCGTCTCCCTCCCTCCCACCCTCCCTATCCCACCCCTCTAGGTGGTCACAAAGCACTGAGCTGATCTCCCTGTGCTATGCGGCTGCTTCCCACTAGCTATCTATTTTACTTTTGGTAAGTGTCCATCATCGGATGAATGGATAAAGAAGATGTGGCACATATATACAATGGAATATTACTCAGCCATAAAAAGAAATGAAATTGAGTTATTTGTAGTGAGGTGGATGGACCTAGAGTCTGTCATACAGAGTGAAGTAAGTCAGAAAGAGAAAAACAAATACCATATGCTGACACATATATATGGAATCTAAGAAAAAAAGAAAAAAGTTCATGAAGATCCTGGGGTAAGACGGGAATAAAGACACAGACCTACTAGAGGATGGATTTGAGGATATGGGGAGGGGGAAGGGTAAGCTGTGACAAGGTGAGAGAGTGGCGTGGACATGTATACACAGGCCCATTCTTTACATATACAGCTCATGAAGCAAGCAGTGATCTTTGCTTTCTTGTTCTTGATACACAAAGCACCCAGTATCAATAATGATGCACTGACGATCTAACAGAAGAGCCATTTACAAACTTTATTCTTTTCATCCTTAATGCTGAGTCTAAGGGGTATGTTAAATCTGGCTCTTGTGCAACTATTCCAGGTTTTCTGCAAAAAAGGAAGGAAATTCCTTTCAATGGGAAGAGAAATGAAAGAAGAGCAAATTTAAAAATGATGTTTGCTTAGGTGTGTGTAACTTCTGTATTGTCATCTTTCTTTTACAGCCGGAACACATGCTTTGTTTTTAGGATCCTATCATCAGCAGGCTGTTTTGAAGGTCTTGAAAGTCTTCAAAGTTCTGATGGCTGGTTTTTGTGCATTTTTGACTTCCAGGTTAGCGGGGAGGGTGCCTGAATGGGCTGTTTCATCCACCATTGCCATGGTTTTCATCATTCTGTTTGGTTTTCAATCAAAGTGCATTAAATTGCATCAAGCAGATCTAAGTGAGTAAATATATTCTCCAAATTAAAAAAAAAAAAAAACAACTCATAGGGTTGGTTGATTTCAAAATACTGAGTGCCCTAAATCCATAATTATAATGAAACCTACCAGTTTTGTTAAAGGAAAGAGTTAATGACGTAGGGTTCTTATGCCAGGAAAGGGTGGAAAAAAAAAGTTTTTTTTCTATATCTGTCAATTGAAAATATGTGGCGTTGTAGCTGAAACATGAATATTTTAAAGTAACAGCAAATGCCTGTAATTCTTCTTGGCCAGCAGCTCCAGGCATGTCCTTTACTGGCAATGAACCACATGCAGGGAGAGGCTATCTCACCGTGCCAAGGAGTTAATTATACTCACTTAGACTCTCAGGACTTAAGTGTCTTTATTATAAGCCCCCCACCTCCCGTTTTTGCATAAAGTGGAGCAAATTTCATTCCTCATCCAATCGTTTTGTTTTGAGCAGGGGCCATTTTCATTTTTCTCTTTGTATTCATGAGTAAATGTTTGTAAAATCAAATCAAAGAATAATAACGTTCCAACTCATGTTCCTCTTGCACTTTCATATTTTTTTTCCTGGGGTTCATAGTGTAAACACAGCCCCAAACCCAGGGGGGCACAATTCCCAGCAGTGCGGTGGAGTTGGCCACCGGGTTCTCCAAACTATCTTTAGTTTATAGAGTTTATACATTAGAGAAAATAAATGCAATTGAGAATGCCTAATGGAACTTTCTGGCGCATGCTACAGGAGGATACTTAAATATAGTATGATAAAAAATTAAAACCGATTTATCAAAATGACAAAACATTTGGTAATTTGGAACACTCTTAATGTCCATTTAAAGTGCAATGGTCAGTAATTTATTCCATTTTGGAGATTTCAAGTTATCAGCAATTAGTGCAATTTATAGCTCATGCTTAATTTTGCTATTATTTACTTTAGCAAATGGGAGAGTCTTACTTTGCAATAAAAAGTGCTGATTCTCAACTTGTGGAGTACCTCAGTGTAGCAGATTCGGTGTGGAAAACAAATTGACAGCTTGCTGCCACCAAAGTCAAGTTTTAAATTTATTTTATGTAAGCTTTTAGATGTGTGGCTCTCATACTTGAGTATCTTGAAGAACCAACAAGGGAGCTTATTAACAATGCAAATTCCTGCCTTCTAGCTCCAGGGATTCTGATCAAAAGGTTTGGAATGGGGCCAAGTAATCTGCACTGATTTTTAACAATCACCCATAAATGAGTCTGTTCCTAGGATACATTTTGGTAGATACTCTCTGAGATAGAAAAATCTGTGCCTTTTGCACGCAATGCCATTTTATATATGAACTAATGATTAGCAGTACAGGAACCCTGAAACTAATTAAGGTGTTGATTAGATTCAATTCTGGGGATTGAAAAGATCTGTTAAAAATTCAGTTTGGAAAATTGTTCCATTTTGTATTGACATTACAAATTGTGTCACTAAGACCAAACCAAATTAATCAAATCAATAATTCATTTAAAAGGCTCCGGTATACACTCAAAGCTATAAATGTTAAATGTGTGAGGTGTATTTTCTTCTATTAAATAATACAATTCATGGGGAAATACAGATAGTGAAACATGTCATCAGAAAATTAACTATAACAAGCAGCCGATATTCATGTACACTGCAAAGAATAAGATGATTTATTGAAAATGATATTCTGTTGGGTTCCAAAGACTTCCTAAAGAATATGGCTTTCGGGAGTAACCACAATGCTGAGGTCTCGTTCTGGTCATGTATTGAGATCATTATTATGGAACAGAAACCTCACTGTGGATATTCCAGTTTTAGAAATGAACATATTCTAAATAACTTCATTTAAAATGATAACTCCCATTTTTTTCCATTAAAGAGCTAGAGCTGGCGTCATTATAAAAGAACGGTTTGCACGTAAAGGAGATAATCCACGTCCTTTTCACAGATAAGAGTGAAGGTCCAGTGAGCCTCCTGAAGACATTTATTCAATCTTGAAATATCTCCCCAAACAGAAAAGTTGCTTTTAAAGGAATGCTAGAAGTCAAGCGGTAGATACCATCTTAGATGTGAAATGACGTTCTAAGCAGAAATTACAAGAAGACTTCTCCGTGGTCCTGTATATTCCAGAGTGCGTCCAGGAGAATCAACTGATGAAATATCACACATGACCTCAGGACATGACAATGTACATAGACCATTTACAGAGCGAGCAAACAAATGAGGTTCCAGGAAAGGAGAGGCAGAAGAGGAAATAAATCCACACACCATCCAGGTTTAAAGCCTCAGAGCAAAGGTTTATATCTCCAGCTGCTGGCAGATTTTGGCAGAGAAGACAGCTCCTGGGTGATGAGTGACAAGTTGAAGGAAAGAAGAAAGTGACAGGCAGTTTCTAAGGAATTTGCGACCCAAGGCATTCCTGGTCCCTGAAGATGATAGTGACTATGACAGGGACCTTTAGCGGTTTCGTTTTTTCTGATGTGCTTTTCTGAATTTTAAGAACCCAGAGCAGAAGAACAAGAAAATTCAGTTAAGACCTAGTTTTACATCCATTATCCAGGCAAAAGGCCACAGAATCAAACCCACTGAGGCTGTTTATGTTTGCCAAATGAGCTATTTGAAATATTAAAATGACATCAATACAGGTTTCTGGAGAAGCTCACTGACATTAATGGCAGTGCCAAAAATGTAACGCAAACTTCTAAACATTTGTCATATTTAGGAAGTTCCATTTTTTCAGTTCATTTCCACAGAGCAGGAGAAAGGAAATGTGAATTACTGTGGTAGTAAGGGAAGGAAACCAAAATTTAACGAAGGCTTATCGTGGGCTTCACATTGTGCTATGTACTTTATATATTATCTCATTTGGTAAGTTTATGATAAATGTGAACTGTGTTAAAGATGAAAGAGTTAGCAACATGTGGCCTACAGACATTTTAGGGATTTAATAATGAACACACCATCTCCAGTGACTTTAATAGTTCATTTCACTGAGTGTTGAAACGAAAAGTCATCTTCAAACCAACCAACCCCGAGAGCAGTCTGCAAATGCATTCATATGCAAACCCTTTTACATGTTCATCTGTGCACCTTTCTGGAGACCTACACAACTTTAGTTAAAAGCCTTGGAAAAACAAAAACGACTTGTTGGAATATTTTCTATAACTGTCATTGTGACAAGGACGTGAGGAGGGTGAAGTGAGGACAAATCATACAACCACACACAGTGTAGGGTTTTTTTGTTTGTTTCATTTGTTTTGTTTTTAAATATGTTTTTGATGTGGACCATTCTTTTTTAAAGTCTTTATTGAATTTGTTACAATATTGCCTCTGATTTTTATGTTTTGGTTTTTTGGCCATGAGGCATGTGGGATCTCAGCTCCCCGACCGGGGATCCTACCTGCACCCCCTGCATTGGAAGGTGAAGTCTTAACCACTGGCTTGCCAGGGAGGTCCCCAGTGTAGGTTTTATTCGGGAAACTTGCAAGTCAAAGGTTGACAAGAGGTGGCATACACCTCCATTCTCTCATCATTCCGTAGAGAAGCGTTCCAGGGCCTGGCAGTGCAGGCCTGGACTCACGGTAGTTTGTATCCTGCTACTCTACTTCTTATAGTGTAAGCAGAGGATGGCCCTACCAGTGGCTGTCCTGGCCTGGGATCCCCTGAAAGCACAGCTTCAAAAATTTCTTTGAGTAGCGTATTTTGGAGTGATCCCATAGGGGCAGGACAAGGGACAAGCAGAGAGATACATAGAAGGAGGAGGGGAAATGACCCTGGGTGAGTTATCCACTTGGTCCCTGCTATGGCTAATAAGTTGCTCAATACTATGGAACAGTCTGAGAAGCCAAGTAACACGTGTCTCGGGATCATCTGCTCAAAGAAAAAAAAAAAAAAGGGAGGAATTATTTGCCCATTGGCTTCTATCTCCCTATGGCCAAGAACTGTCCCACTAGTTTACCCTACAATTCCTATCACGCTGGCTCTCCTTGTGTCAGAGAAACTCTTGAATAAGATTAAGGGACTCATATCCTAGGCCTGAGGGAAGGTACTGTGGGGTGCACCTGTAGGGACCTGATCAAAGCTCATGGCTGGAATAACTAATGATGCTTTGGTAAGTTTATGATATATGTATATTTCCCTTATGGTGGAAGACTAAACATTTTGGACTCAGCTACTAGCGGGTTGGATGCTGCTGTTACAGGTTAGCTCAGGAGACTTAGGGAACCTGTGGAAAGTTGTAACATCTTCTGCTGGGCCAGGGGAGCCACTCATCCCATGGAAATTGGGGTTTGAAGCACAGCTTTTCCTGCAGGGGTGAATGTGAGACCCCAATACAATGTGTCCTTCACTGTCAGGTAATGAACAAAGGGTACCCGGCATTGCCTTTGGAATTCCTGGTTGACACTCCACCGTCAGGTTTGGATATTTAGGGTGTAAATTCGTTCTAATAATAATAGTTTTTTTAAAATGATGAGCACATTTAAAATGGGTTTTTTTTTTTTGTTTTTTTTTTTTGCGGTACGCGGGCCTCTCACCGCTGTGGCCTCTCCCGTTGCGGAGCACAGGCTCCGGACGTGCAGGCTCAGCGGCCATGGCTCACGGGCCCAGCCGCTCCGCGGCATGTGGGATCTTCCCAGACCGGGGCACGAACCCGCGTCCCTTGCATCGGCAGGCGGACTCTCAACCACCGCGCCACCAGGGAAGCCCTAAAATGTATTTTTAGGCACAGATTAGGAGTAAAAAATTGATCTGGTTTACCTGATGTTATTCACATTGAATCTAATTCTTACATTTGGTGTTCATGAATTATAAAAGAAAGCTCAAGTAGAGCGAAGATTCTCCTTGTCTTGCTTTGCAGGTGGGGTACCCATAGGGGCCAAAGGCTGTTAGAATCCTCTCATCCTCTTAGCTACTCTGCATCTTTGATGTCACAAATGAGAGGACTATGTTGATGGTGAGTATTTTCTATTTAAGGAATTTTGTTTTGTTTTGTAAAAAGAATTATCTTTTCCTGATTAATAACAGTTTCAGTGATTTCTAGGGTTGTTTTGTTTTCCCAGGGCTGTGACTGTGTAACTGACTTACCATTATCCCCGAGCAACACTTTGATGGCTTGGTTTACTTTTGTTTTTTTAAAAGACCCATAATTTCCTTTCTTGTTCTTGTACTTCCTATCACTCTGCTTAAAGCACTTTTGAGGATTTTCTTGTGATGTAAAACCAGTCTAATTTATCTTTGTTCAACATAACTTTGTTTAAAATACTTTGTCTCCCTGCTCACTTGGCTTCCCCTTTTCCAGCTCTATGGATAACCAGGCATAATTAATCTAGTCACTCCTAAACCCCTTTAACTTCTTATAGATTAACTTCTGTTAATCATATAAGTTGATGGAGTCCAAACATTTTATTTAATAGAGGTCACATCTGTTGAATGTCACTTATGGGAGTTACAAAAAGGAGGCATCCATCCTTCCATTTCTTCTTTCAACAAATGACAGGAGGATTTGCATAGATATGCACAGAATGCTATCCTCTTTGTGTGGGATATCATAAAATGTAAAAGACCTGGGCGTTCAAAGTATGCAAACTAATTTTGCTAACCCCATTTTGTCAGGTAATTTTGGTGTGGGAAATAACCAGTGGGAAAGCACGTGGGAAAAGAAAAATAAATAGTAAGATTCTGAACAGACGTTCAACACAGCAGGAGATAGCGTTTCAGACCTGAGATCCAACTTGTAAAAAGAAAGTGTGTAGGGGCTTGCATTTTGAAAGGAACCCCAGATGGGAAAAAGACTATACTTTGTGGCAAAGACACAACAGAGGGACCTAAATGAAATCATGGCTACTTTCCTGGTGGAACCACAGAGAAGAATTTGGGGTTAGGAAGCCCATTAGCAGATGACATGCCCCGGGGGCAGTGCTTGGCCGCTGCCCAGGCACTTGTGGTGTACTGTAGCGTATAGACTCTGAATTGCCTTTTTATTTAGCATCTTTTGTGTAGAAAGTTATTTATGCAGCAGTCTCATTGCTTTCCAAAGTTTCAAAAAACCAGCTCTTTATTAGGTTAGAGTAATTGCATAAAAACAGCAACCAGCGAAAATCATTTTTAGAATTTCTTTGTTTTTAATTAAACCTAAAATTAATGCTATAAAACCCACAAGGGTAAAATAAAATTTATTTAGATAGTAAAATGGATTTTCAAATGCTTTCAAGTGCTTTGGGGATTAAAGTTCAATAAGACTTGAAGTCATGTCATCCTGTATGCTGGGAAGGTCCGAATGCCATGTGTAAAGTTTGAGAGGGTTCTGAACGAGCAAAGCAAAGCAGTAGAAAATACACTTATCCACTGTGCATTAAGAGAATATTAGACTGTCATTCAAAATACAGTTCCTTGCAGCCATACAGGAATACAGTTCCCGTTCATTGGACAAGTTAAGTGCCAAAAGGGATTTTGCAAGAATCAAATCACCTGTGAGCTGGGTCGAAAATCAGGAGATTGCTGCATAGGTAAAGAATGTGGCAAAAATAAAATCTAGATGAAAGCATCTTGAGAGTCAGCAGTTCAGACTCTCAGAGAAGTCCAGAGAACAGGATAAGAAAATGATTTCTATATTGGACCATGTGTATAAAATGATAATTTGTCAAACTGCTTACTAGGTGAAAAAAAAAAAGAGACATTCTCAGGACAAGGTCATGGAACCTATCAGGGATGTTACCAGGCCAAGTGACATTATGGGATGACCCAATGCTCTGAGTTTTTTTCTCAAACCCCGCCATTGAAACTAACACCTTCATTCTCTGTGTTGTATTTTATTTATAGTGGTTATCTGTCTCTGAAGATGTTGGGGGTATTTACTTGTTGACTTGTTGATCATTTGTTTCCTCCTCTCTGAACGTGAGTTTTGTGCTGGCCACCCCGTATCTCCAGCCTGTGAACAGTGCCGGACACATTGCAGTACTCCACAACTGCTAAACAAATAAATAAAAAATAAAAACGAATAAATGGGGCTACCCTGGTGGTGCAGTGGTTGAGAGTCCGCCTGCCGATGCAGGGGACACAGGTTCGTGCCCTGGTCCGGGACGATCCCATGTGCCGCGGAGCGGCTGGGCCCGTGAGCCATGGCTGCTGAGCCTGCGCGTCCGGAGCCTGTGCTCTGCAACGGGAGAGGCCACAACAGTGAGAGGCCCGCGTACCGCAAAAAAAAAAAAAAAAAAAAAAAAAAAAACTAAAAAACAAAAAAACGAATAAATGAAAATTTTGCAGTAAAAATCTTGCCACACCATCATCGTTGCATGGTGTACACAAATGAATGGTAATGTAGGTTGCTTTTGTTGATTGAAGCTCAGATGCCTTCAGCAGATAGACAGCTTGAGAGCAAAAGCACTGTGATAATATCTCACATTTGCAAGGGTACACAGTGAATTTGAATTCATCTCGCTGGTATAAGAAGGGTGCAGTATTAAATATATTTTGGCATAGGCTTTAAAAAATAACAGCCTTAATAGATTGACATATTAGTACTTTTGGTTGTTATCGCCTTTCTCCCAAAGAGAATTCAGTTAGGGTTAGGGTTAAGGTTAGGAAAAGTCCCACCATGTTTGACAAAAGAGTGTTCGAACTCCATGTCCAATTTTTCAGAAACAGTAGCCTGAGGTTTCCTTATTTTTCCTGGTGCAGTTACCACGGAATTGATATGGTATATTCTTTTTCTTTTTTCTTTTTTTGCCTCACCCTGCGGCTTGCAGGATCTTAGTCCCCAGACCAGGGATCGAACCCAGGCCCCGGCAGTGAAAGTGCCGAGTCCTAACTACTGGACCTCCGTGGAATTCCCGCTATGGTATATTCTTAAATATACAAACTTTCTCTAAAAAGGTGACTATTTCTATATTACTCATTTTTTTAAAAAAATGTTCAACTTTCAGGGATTTCTTAGATCTTAAAATTATCTTGCACCCAAGCTCATTTGTTCCATCAATCCCTGACTCCCCTTCAAAGCACCTTATATCTCTCCTTCTCTCCTTTTACCTCCTTGAATCAGAGCTGACGTTTTATATCTAACCTCTTATGGACAAGATATGAATTGCATGAGGGCAAAGACATTTTCTGTTTCATTCCCTGCCTAGCCTTCAGTGACATGGTGAATGAGATAACAACAATGGCAATTTTCAGATAAATGAAGGAGAAGCTAGTGGGCTGTTTTAAGTAGTACTTCGAGGGTTATCTGTATTTTGGAGGGTTCAAGAGTGATTCTTGAGTGCATGTTTAAAAATCAGTTTTTGCTACTAGTTTATTTTAGTGGGATGGTAAGCTTTTTAAAAATTTAATTTTAATTCTGATTACATATTTAAAAGTAAATTATTGCTAAAAGGTTTCCCCACTCTACCCCACAACTAGCACCTTCACCATAGCAATCTCCCTTTGGAGACAAGAAATGCCATCTCTCTTAGCTCTTCTGGTACTTAGCTCTTTACTTCTAAATACTGTATAGATTGCTTTATTTTGATTATTAACTTTAAACATTATCCAACTCTATCACAGTTTGGTGACAAATCCATAGTTAGTGTTATCATTTTCATGACTAGTGTAAATACTATCCATTGTTGAACCAAGTGGAAAGCTCTATTTATATTGATTTTTAGTAGTATTTTCCCATGGAATTATTAAGTGCAATCTTTTTTTCTGTTTCCTTAATTTACGTAGAAATTATGGCTGAGTCATTATACACCTTCCGATAGCTATGTAAAACATTGCCTCATTCAAATTCGCGTACAGTCAATTCTATCTGTTAATCTGTCAATTTCTTCTTCACCTTTATTTCCCCTGAAAACATCCCTTTCGGGGTCTGCTGTCCAATCTGGAATGTCTCTTCTCTGTGAGAAGGTTTCTGCCCAGCTGTCATCTTGATTTTTGATCTCTCCATTTTGGATTTGTTTCCTGATCCTAAGTCTTCCTACTTCTTGACTTATCCCTTGTTATGGATGAAATATATCATTAACTTCTGGAGAAACAGTACAGAAGGTAATTTGTTTGAGACACAGCTTTTCTTAAAATTTCCATATTTCATTTTTACAAATGGTTGATAGTGTATTTGGATATAAACTACTAGAATGAATATTATACACACTAAGAATTTGAAATGCACTGTGCTACTGTCCTCATGCTTTCTGCATTGCTTTTAGAAAGCAAAGCGATTATTTTTCCTGATCTTTTGTATGTGCCCCCTTTTTTCCCTCTGGAGGGTCTCCCTTTTGTAAGGCCAACCGGCCCGAGGCAGGGGAACACAATCAGATTCACAGGTTGCATCAGACGGAAATTCTCCAGACCACCCAGTTCCAGGAACTGACCTGGGGACTTTGAACCCGTCCCAGCCTTCCCGCCTTTCGAGGGGCGGGACTAACTGTCCCCCAGGATACCCGAAAAGACCACCAAATAAGGAATACCCTGCGCCCTCCCAGATTCACACCCCTTTCCCTTCTTCCCCTATAAAATCTTGCCCGACCCTCACCCGGGTGCGACTTCTCTGGCCCCTTTCTCTCGGACCAGTGAACCTCGCCCGGGAGCGCTCCCTAATAAAGCTCACTTGAAGCTTTCTTCTGTTTCGCGGTGCCGTTTGTTAAGATCCGACCTTACACTTTTTATTCTTTTATTTTTTTTTTCATTTATAGCTTTAGGTACTTGGTGGTAGGTCTTTTCAATCTGGAGACTTACATCCTTCAGAGGTGGGGAATTTTCTGGTTTTCTCTATGGAACTCTTGTTAGTCAGAGGTCGGACCTCTTTGCTTAATTTTTTTTCTTTCATCTTTTCTCTTCTATTGGTTATCTCTTTGTATCTTTGATCTTCCAACTCTTTCATAGAATTTTTATTTGGGTGATCTTTTTATGCTCTAATTTCTATTTCTTTTTTCCACGAATATTTCTTTGTATGCATTTAGTCTTGTTCCATGGGTTCGGTACCTCACTTACCCTCTAAGGATATTAATTACAGTGGTTTTTTGCTCCCTAAATTTGTTTTGGTTCTTTTCTCATTTTAATTTTAGAAGCTTTCAGTTCTTTGGTTTTGTTTCTGATTAAGATCAAGCCCCTAAAATTTGAATAGGAAGTTCTTTGGGTGTGGGCTGTATTTATGCAAGGCTGAACCTCCTGTGTTTACCATGACTGACCAGTCAGCTTCTGTGTTGTGAAACCCCCAAATGTCTGCATTCCTACTGAGGTTTTCTGTGAGGCAGTACATTTTCTCTTATACCTACCTAGGGGGAATTAACATGCCTACCACATTTCCAGAATTTTGTGGGAAAGGAAGGCTCAGGGTCCACAGTTTAGTAAGCCAACTTTAGCTTAATTCTATTTTTTCCCCCTCAGTTTGGTACCTTGCTGTCTTCTGTGCCTCATGCCTGCAGGTGTGTTAGAAGTAGGATAGTCATCAGAAGGTACTCAGAGTGAGTGGGAACTGGGGATGTGGGGCTAATTGCTCCCTATGTGGTTTTTCAAATATTTTCCCTGATATCTTCAAATTGTTCCCTGTAATTCCAACTTCTGAGCTTTTCCAGGGTTGTCAGGGGCCAAATGCATTAGTAAATCCATCTTCAAGACTTTATTTCCTCCATTGTTCTAAATTATTTTTCTGTTTACTTCAATCTTCAAACACAGTGGCTTGGGATTATAGGTTTATTCTAATTTTTTTTAAAAGGTATTCAAATTTGTTTGTTTTCATTTATTTGCTTTTGTTTTGTTTTCCTGGATTTTAAGGGGTTGAGTTTTGAGACGAGAGGGGATGGAAATGTCTTGACTCCACCAAATCACAAATCTGGTGATCAGCTTTTGAGAGATAGGTTCTTATTGTAAAAATTGTCAACATTTATTTTTGAACAGAATAACAATTTATTAATTAGTGCTGACAAAATTATCGTGAAGTAAAGTAGAATATATCCCTTGGTTGCTGAAGGCAACGCTGTCCTACTAGGAAAGTCAACTTGAGAAACCAAATAAAGATCTAAACATTTCCGGTGGGTATTGGTTTAGAGTAGAGAAAGTTAAGGGATCATTCTGATAAATGTTATCACTTTATCCTAGACTAATGCCGTGCTCCACATGTCAGTACGTGTCGGCCAAGATAAACAGGATGTTTATATGGGGCAGGTAGGAAACTCTCATCACTGGGTAGTTCTTATAATACACAGACAGATTTCTAGTCTTCTTTCTCTATTCTTCCTGCAGATAACTGAAACGTTAAAACAAAACATTTTACAATTATTTGGGTGAAAAAGGAAAAAACCTTTACTGGGTGCCCACTCTGGTATACAGTAGTATGGCTTATACATTATTATCATTTCATTATTCTTTGCCAGATATTTGTTACATTTTAAATTTATGTATTTTTAGTGAGATTTCAAGGCAGTACCTGATTTCTGGATAAAATTTAAGAGATTCCCATCCTTTACTTGAATCATTTCCTGGAAAGAGTTTTACACGTGGGTAACTACCTTCATTTTATGATTTCTATAGCTTTTATTTTAATTGTTGATTTTTCCTGGATTTTTTCATAAATCTGTGCAGCAATCTTTTGTTTACCCAGTCATACAATAAGTGCATACTCAACATTATACAAAATTGTCATTGCTTATTTTTCCCACAAAAACAAGGGACATGAAATCTTTCTATCTGATGGGGTCTTAAGAAAGTGTCAGAGTCCAAAACTAAACAGAAGCCCTCACTCAAGTTCGGTGAAAAGCCAAAAAAAAAAAAAAGAAGAAGGAACAATTTAAATTGTAATGTGAAACACATACACACACAACGACAACAGAAATATGCATTTCTAATCCCTGCACATTCTTCTACTCCCTGGACAGAACTGCAGCGACAATGAAGAGTTTTTCAAGGCTGGATGCTGTTCCTCATTTTGCTCCTGCTCGTGAGGTGAGCCAGACTGGCAGAAAGAGAAGGTGGGACTGATTCCAAAGTGTTAGTCCTTAGCCAGTCACTGGCGTCACAAGCCCTTAGGGTGAGCTTGAACCACAGATGCACGTTAGATGTTCATCTCTGCGTTAAAAAAAGATTTTGTGAAAATAGCGGCTGGTCCTGAGCCCAGCAAGCATGGAGAGGAAGAATGATAAGTTATCCATTTCTAGAAAATTTATAAATATAGGAATTGCTTAACACAGACTACTGACCTTGAATTCCCTTCTTATGAGTATGCTTGTAATTCTGAAAGCAGCCCCAGAAGGCTGGAGAACAACTCACAGAGTGGCTATAAATAAACAGTGCTCTAAAAGTTACAGTAGTCCAAAGGGTAAAGACAGATGCTTCACTTCAATATTGGAATGAAATGCTGAAGAGGTCAGGTGCTGAGCAGCCACAGCTTTGTCTGAACCCTGTGAGGTGTGTGGATGTGTCCATGTGAGTCCACACACTCATATGTGTGCATGCACAGCCCATGCACATGTACTTTGAAAGTACAGTTGACCCTCGAATATTGTGGGGTTAGGGGCACTGACCCTCCACACAGCGGAAAAGCTGCCTATAACTTTATAGTCAGCGCTCCACGTCCGCGATTTTTCATCCGTGGATTCAACCAACTGGAGAGCGCATAGTTCTGTGGTAGGCTGGTATTGAAAACGATCCGCATATAAGTGGACTTGTGCAGTTCAGACCCCTGTCGTTCAAGGGTCAACTGTACTCACTTGTGTGTGCAACCCGTAGTAGATGATGCCTATTTAAGAGCATGGCACAACTTGAATGGAAATAACAATGACGTTGTTTCTAAAATCATTCCAGTGTTCCTATGTTTTTCAACAATGGTAATAACGATACTTAATGAAATAATGTTGGACCAATGTATTTTCATTCAAGTATGATGCTAACGAGATTAAGACTGGTTGGTGAGGAAAAACACTCAGTTTCCTACTGAGACTGAGTTAACCTCAAAATGTAGGAAAAATAATATAAACTCAACCTATTTCCTCAAGAGTTGGCAATAACATCTTCATACTTAGTGATTTTTCAATATTTAAAAAGCAGTGACCTGGATCTCACATGTCTCATAATTAAGTAGACATAGGAGACCAAATACTTGGACACACGCAAACATTAGCAGTAAGAGTAAATTGATGTTTCCTTTTTCATACCAGTTTCAATGCTGGATTTGTAACACTGCCTTCCTTCCATTTTATGTTTTCATTTCTTTTATTTCCATCCCTTTCTTCCCTTCTCCTGGCTACCACCTCCTCTCAGTCATTTTATGGAATAAATTGTAGCATGAAGAGCATCTTTAAGAAAGTATATCCTATGGCCTTTCTTAAGGTAATTCAAACTTGCACTTGGCCAAAAAAGAACTGTATGCTAAATTTATGTATGTTCCCGGAGACAGAGAGAAACTATTTTTTCTCTCTCCCCTTCATGAGACATTTAAACAAGTGGGTAACAGGTGCCGCATGCCTGGAACACACTGTACTCCGAATATTCTTGTAAGAAGCTGTTCACTCTGGGGAGAGCATTTCATTTCTAAGTCTCAGTGAACACCACCTGTGCTTGGTCAGTCGTTGACGGGTTACACCCTTGGTGATGAAAAGGAGTTTTATTGGGATATGGATGGAATTCTTTCTCCAAATACTTGGGGAGGGAGCTGATAAATTACTTTACACCTACCAAGTTGGATAATATCTGTACGTCCTTTGGGACAAGATATTTCACCCACATTTTGAATGGAAAGGACAATGCAAGATTGAGCAATGTACTATGTATTGGCCTCATTTGGAAAAATAAAGTGTCTGATTTTACTCATATAAAATATAAAACTTGCTTGTGCCAAGATTGTGATACTCAGGAAAAGAAAAGAAAATTTGAGACAGAAAGAAGGAAATATTGGTTAGTAGAATTAAGGGGCAAATTTCCATGTTTTTTGCATTAACCTCAGAATTAGCAGCTAGATCTCATGGACTTGGCCTAATAAAGACAATTTACACAGTGCTATGGATAAGAAAAGAGCCCCAGAGACAATATTTGTAAGCCATAACTTACTAATACATATGTACTTGTGATGAATAAATTATTTTGCAATATGATGAGCATGATATTGCTTTGAAGAGAAAAATAAATCTAGGTTTCTGAAGGAGGATTATCTCTATCAGCTCCTTAGGATACATAGTTTTCCTTGAGTCATTTTCATTGCCTAGAGTTTTAAGTATCCTAACAGAAATGATGTACTTGCTCATAGAGAGCATTCTCCTAACTTCCCCAGGCAGAGCAAAACTGTGACTTAAGCCAGTGTTCGATGAATTTCCCAAGCATGATGAGGTGCTCTTATGCTCCACACCTTCATCCTACCCCACTTCAATGTATGTGAATCACTGGCTAGCTTCAAAAGCCTAGTGCTGCTGTATATCAGTTTAGAGATTAAATGCTTTTGCAAGAATGATAACTATCCCGTACTCCATATGTGGTTTAGTGTCCCAGGTTAAATTCTCTATGTCTACATGCTAGCTTTTAATGATTCTGTATGACGACAGCATAGATTTTGAGCTGGGAATTATTTAGAAAACTAGGTGATATGGGGAAATTTGTTCCGGTGATACCAGGTCAACACATAACATCAGAAGTTGTTGAGATCTGAAGTGGAACACTCCAGGCGTGACCCCAATACCGTTGCAGTTTATATTTTAAAATGTGTATTTCCAGTGGTCTGGAGGAAATTTCCAGTTGAATATTTCATCACATCTAACACTACATTCAGCTCCCTTTCCACTTAGACCTCTTTCCTTGTTTGTGTACTTCATTTTGTTGGGGATATTGTTATTCTGTTTTTCAGGACAAGAATTTAGGAATGTGGGTCTCATCTTTGCTGCTTCTCACCATCATTCTCTATGTCTTACCTTCCATCAAGTCTTTTCGAAAGATAACTTGGACTTAGCTTTCTTCTCTGTTTGCATGCAGTTAGCGTGTTAGCTGTGCTGGGCTTTCAAAACTCACCAGCTGTCCACCCCCATTCCCCAGCTCACATTCTCTGCCTTCCTTGGGCCTCTCTTTCCTATCCATACACTTTGTGAAGGGTTAATTCTGGAACTTTCTGTATACTCTTCTTGCCTGAAACGTCCTTCTGGTTTCCCAGATCTGACCACTTCCTTTTGATATCAGTTCCTTTCCAATGCAATCTAGATATCATGGTTTAATCACTTAAATGCACTTTCACCAGCACCCTCAATTTCTTTTGTATTTTGTCTCTCTGTAGGCATTACCCACCCCCAGCCGCCATCATGGTAATACATAACCAAAGATAAATAGACCCACTCATTTTATTTATAACTATCTTTTTTCTTTACTATTTGTCCTTGGTCCTGAACATTAAAATTCTACAAGGGGGCTGAACAGTATCACCACACCTTACTCTAAACCTGCTGGGCCCTCAGTACCACTGGGTAATTCTTTCTCTCATGTGTGATTATGTTTTTTTATATTTCCTGTTTTACGTCCCTCTTCACAATGCTTGTTTCACTTCCATCTCTCTAACCCACAGCAGTTGACTCTGTCTGATTCTTCAAATGAAAGAGTGGACATTGTAAACTGCTCACCTATCTCCCTGGCACGTGACCTCTGGCCATAGATGCATGCTCATCCATATTCCTTCCCGTCTCAGAGCACAATATCCCCTGGCCATCTCTCTAAGACATCCTTCCCCATATCTAGGATCTTGATCATCATTTAACCCCTCTTTTTGTAGATATTCTACTTTTTTTTTTCCTTCATCCCTCCTCCAGAGTATATTGATAAGCCTCCCTCACCCTCAAATATATTTTCTTTTATTTCCACATCCTCTTCAAACTACTTCCTAATGCCTTTTTCATTTTGTGGTTAATCTTCTGGGAAACGGGTGTGAGGGAGAAGACCACACTTACTGAGTCTAGTTTTCCAAATTTCACACAGTTCTTAAGTTATTACAATCTGGCTTCCTTTCTTATTACCCTATTGCTATTGTTTTCCCTTTAGCCACAAATGACATTCTCAAGGCCAAATCCTATTTTGTTCTCACATTACTCGATTTTTCTATAAAATTTGGTGCTCTATATTATTTTTCCCGTGGATTCTAAGGTATTAATATCTGCTGGTTCCTATCCATGTCCCGTCTTTCCTCCTTCCATTTTGCCCACACATTGCATTTTAGAGTTTGTTTCCTCAGTATGAAAGGGGTATTCTCCTTGATATCCTTCTCTTTTCTTTACAGAGTCCCTAAATTATCTTATCTTTATCCAGAGTTTTATCTTACATCCCAAACTATATTTCCCTGTGCAGCTGACTTCCAATCTCTATGCCCAGGCCTCTCACCATTTCTTTCTCTTCAGTCCCTTATGATCTTTATCTTTAAAAAACAAAAACAGGGCTTCCCTGGTGGCGCAGTGGTTGAGAGTCTGCCTGCCGATGCAGGGGACGCGGGTTCGTGCCCCGGTCCGGGAAGATCCCACATGCCGCGGAGCGGCTGGGCCCGTGAGCCATGACCGCTGAGCCTGCGCGTCCGGAGCCTGTGCTCCGCAACGGGAGAGGCAGCAACAGTGAGAGGCCCGCGTACTGCAAAAAACAAAAACAAAAACAAAACTCCTCATATCACCACCTCATTTAAACACCCCTGGTGCCTATAGGATAAAAGTCAAACTCTTTAGAAGGGGGGTAAAGCCCATTAGCATCTGAAATTTCATCTTCTATTCATGCCTGTGTATTCTGTTCTCCAGCCACATTGGAATTCTTACCATAATCTTTCCTTTTGCCATATTTGTGTATTATTAGCTTCTCCCCTCTATCCTAGCTCAAACTCTGAAAAAAAAAGTTTCATGACCATGGATAAGGTTGTATAATCCAGATCTTGAAAAATACTAATATCTGGCTATTCTGAGATTATCTTGTCGCTGCCCTGGGGCAAGGCCGCATCCTGAGAGAATCAACTATGTTTCCCTCCCACTGAAAAAGAATAAAAGTGATCATTGTCAAGCATCCTGGGAAAATCTTCAATATGGAATAAGCATAAGATGCATCTTTGAACTGAGAGTTGGAGAAACATCTTTCTTTCTCAGGCCCAGGGAGTTCCGGGAATGGGATTGACCTGGCTTCCTAGGTTGAGTTTCCACAACACAGATTCTGATGTGAAAGGATTTGTGCGAAAGTGATTTATTAAGGGGGAAATTGGAAAGGGCACAGGAAAGACAGAATATGTGAAAGGAAAAGCCAACCAATGGTATGGTTTCAGGTGAGGTCCTAGCCTGGACTTGATCCTGTGGGTAGATCTGCGGTGTAAACTGGGCTTCACACATTGCCCTGCCTTGAGGCGAGGGAGCTGGAATTTAGTCCACTTGCAGCAGCAGTTAGTCATTGGCTGCCTGCTGGGCAAAGGTGGTAGGAATGAGGACTTGTAGACTCCAGATAGTTCCAGCTCTGCTTCCGTAGCCAAAGAACAATCATCTGAGAAAGCTGCAGGTGTGAATAGAACTGGCCACAGAACATGAAGGGATACCAATAATCTCTAACCCATTTGGTTGTGGAGAAGCAGATTAAGAGCTAATAAACACAGAGCTCACCCTTTCCATTGCCAGCAGGAGTAGTAGCAAGATCATCAGCAGAACAGAGAAGTGACAGCTTTGGAAACAACCGTCTTCTGGGGAGTATGGCATCCCTTGGCCACATGTGGCCATGCCTGGTCCTACTAACAAGTGAAGAGACGTAACAGGACCTGGACCTCTGGATACTGTATAGAGGAAAGACAGTGGTCACTGGCAGCCCAGTGCGCCCAACAGAACAGAGACTTTCTGAGGTTCACTAGCAGTGGAGCAAAAGCGTAAGGACAAAATGTACAAGCCTGAGAGGAATGCCTAGGCAGAGTAGTTTCAAAAAGCAAGCAAAAGGCTATCCTGGGAAACTCAGAAATAACTGAGAAATAGCAGAGACTCTTTGAGAGAGGTAAGTCAGTAGAATCTCTGGAGCCAGTTATAGTTGGGTTACATTCCGTGAAAGTGCTGGTGAGAAACTAGAATCGTCGGACTCTAAACCCCCAATGGCTGCGTGTGGTTGATCCACCAATGAGCAAGGAGATGGAGCAACAGTAGCTCATATTCTCCTTGGGCTTCAAGACCCAGGAACCATGTCCCAACTTAAAATAGCTCTTTCCTAAGCTCCCCCAGACTCAATTTCTCCCTCCTCTGTGTTTAAAGAGCACTCAACTACTTTTATTACGGAATTTGCTGCACTGGTCTGTGGTGGTCTGGTTCAGTGTCTGTCTGACCTCAGAGAACTCCTTCAGTAAAGGAATTGTTACTCATCTCTGCTCTTTAGCATTTAGCATAGTTTGCAGCAAATATTACAGTCTTAATAAATGTTAGTTGACTGAATGAAATAACTAGAACCATAATTTCATCCTTTTGGGGGGCAAAAACATCTCTAAGAAGCATCTCTATGAAACTTCTTCCCAGAAAAATGGACAAACACACAGAATCTTGTATACACTAATCTAGAAGAATTTCTCAAAACAGCAAAACAAACAAACAAAAAAAAACCCAAAAAACAAATCAAAAAACCACAACATTGTTATTAGGACAAAGCATGTTCTTCAAACTCAAGATTAATAGTAAAGATCCCCCCAAATTTTGAAACACTGGTATGTTCCAGCTCTTATGGTAAACTAATGAGGAACTTGAAATCAATCCAAGCATTAAGAATTTAGGAGCTCACTCCCAAATTACATGCACCAACTACTTCTGAGGAAGTTCATGGGAATTGCATGGGAATTGTGAAGTGAGCCACTGATGGGAACCAAGCAAGAAAACAGAAGAGAAGCAAGTGAAGAAACTCTTTAATGAACAAAGAAAAGAGGCAGAGCAGGCAAGTCTGACCCTGAAAATGATTTGTGGGGAAGGGCCCTATTTTCCCCCAGTTCCTAATCCCACTCTCGCACCTCATTTGACCACTAAATAAGTTATGTCTAAGTTTTCTTAGCCAGATGTAGGCAAAACCTCCTCCATCATAGATTCTATCTTTTCCAAGTGCCCCGGGAACCCCACATCCCATTTCATTTCTCTAGTCTTAAAAATATTTTTACTCTCTAGATTTTGGCTACACAGCCAATGACATTGACATCATTTATTTAAGTAAAGGAAACAACTTCCACTGTTCACGTTCAGTGTATTATTATTGCCAGTTTAGAGATTTTTGAGTCACTTGGTACTCCATTGTGTTTCTACGTTTGATGAAAGTGTAATGAAATATTTTGCATATATTAAGTTCCAGTGAGCAATTATTGATTAGCTGATTGTTGATTGAGAACAGACTTTAATGAAAGAGGTATCAACTTATACATTTTATTTTTAATTTTGAGATGTTTAAATCTTGTTCTCTCTTTTACTTTTCTAAACAGATCACCCTGTAATTTCACCTTGGAATTTAAGATGGACCCTCAGCTAAACACTTGAGGGGGAATTCGGGAGCATCCAGATAGAATCAAATTTTAGTAGACAATTATTTAAAGGTGAACTGAAATAATCTATCAAATAATAGCCACACTTCTCCTGGCTACAAAAACTCATTGCTTCTGTTGCACCATGGCCATAAAGTTCTAATATATGTGTCAAGAGATGGAAGTAAAAAAATTCAGGTGTGAAATCATATGTGTTTGAAAGTTTCTTTAAACTTATCCACAGAAATTAAACCAAAACTGATGTTTTACTATTAATTGTTGTTCAATTGTTGTTAATGTATGTGCTCTTTTCATATATATTTATTTGAAATATATTAAAATTTTAAATTTCTGATTCTTTATGATAAAATAGCACATTTCCTTGATTTAAAGACTCTCAAATGTTTCTAAAACTGGGATGCAGCTTCCAACCTACATGGACGTGTAATCTAAAAGTTGTCTTGAAATTGATGGTGTGTTGTTCAGTTGATGGACTCTTATAATGGAGGAGATGAATAAGATTCTGTTTAGTCTTCCAAAAACATTTCTCAGAGATGAGTAATTTGAATCGATATTCTACAGCTTCTAAGTTCTCTATACACTTTCCTCTTTTTAGCCTTCCATCTGAACTAATTTGTTCACGGAATAATTAGTTAGGGCTTTCTGAGAATGGGAAAGAATAAGATATATTTGGTTTTCTAAGCCTGAAAGAATTATCCATGCACTATCAGTGAATCAATGGCAGTTGTCCCTTTGCCACTGGTTTACACATCAGCTTTAGGAAAACACCTTCATACCTGGTAATGTTACCATATGGATTTGGACTAAAGCATTCAAACAAAAGTGTCCAAGCAATATGAAAACCCTTTTCGCACCTGGCTGCACTTTTTCCCCACACGTTGATCTATTTGCATTAGAACTGGCCAAAGGGTTTGTCTCATTAAACTGTATTCAACTGAAAGTATTTTACCAGTGATGAAAAATAAAATGTCATGTCAAAGTTACTTAAAAGGTGATGGGGGGGAATGAAAGTCATTTCATGAAACAATGTGAAAAATGAAAAAGCTCTCTTTGATCATAGTTCATAATTGAAGGTTATTTCCATTTCCAAGGTAGTTATTTTGGCAATTAAATCTACTCAAAAGTTTTATCTGTAAAAAAATTAATTGTATGTTGAAAAAGTGAATTGGGATAATGTACTCTGTAAAGGTTAAAAGAGGTTATTCCAAATGTTATTATTTCAGTAACATTAGATTTATTATCATATGCAGAAACTTTTAAGATATTAAAAAAGTATAATATGCTAAAAATGTTTTCTATATGGAAAAAAATATTCTTTCATTTTATTAGTAAGAATTGTTCTGAGTGCATATATGTATTACACCAAACTGCTAATTTAAACTGATTTTTGTAAGAGTGATACCAGTCTATGCTGCTATGTAACATGTTGTTTATAAATCCCCCTTGATTTAATGACTAGATTATAAATTCTTGAGGGTACTTATTATTGTTCATATTTTTAAACATCTATCTATATGTATGTATATACACATATATGTCTGACATATAATAAACAGCATATATTTTAAATACATAATTTGATAAGTTGTTTCTCAACTCGCTGATCCTCTCTTCACTTTTTTCCAGTATGTTTTTCTCTGTTTCATTTTGAATAGCTTCTATTGCTATGTCTCCAAGTTTACTAGTCTTCTCTTCTGTAGCATCTAATCTGCAGTAAATCCCATCCAGTGTATTTTTCATCTCACACATTGTAGTTTTCAAGAGAACACCTCTAGACATTCAATTTGGATCTTTTAAATATCTTTTATGTCTCCACTTAACATTTTAAACATACGGAATATAATCATAATTGTTTTAATACCCTCGTTTATTAATTTTAACATCTGCATTGGTTCTGAGTCAGTTTCAACTGATTGAACTTCATTATGGTTTGTATTTTCATACTTCTTTGGATGCTGGTCATCTTTGATTGGTTCCCAGACATTGTGGGTTTTACTATATTTAATGCTGGCTATTTTTGTATTCCTATAAATGTTCTTGAATTTTGTTCTGGGGTGTGGTTAAGTTACTTAGAAACAATTTAACTTTTTTCACATCTTGCTTTTAAGAATTGTTAGGTGGGACCAGAGTAACATTTACTAGGACCAATTCTCCACTACTGAGAAAGATCCTTCCCAGTTTTCTACCCAATGCCCATGAATTATGAGGTTTTCTAGAATGGCTGATGGGGACATGTACCATTCCAGGCCATTTCAGATGATTCTTTTCCTAGCCTCAGGCAGTTTCTGTCCATGCCTGTGCTGATCAATACTTTGTGGAATACTACTTGAGAGGAACTCTCTACAGATTTCTGGATTTTTTTTCTTTGTACATCTCTCCTCTTTAGTACTCTGTCGAGTGAACTCTAGCTACCTTGGTCTCCCCAGACTCTCAACTCTACCTCTTCATCTCAGGGAGTCTGCCAGGCTCCTTCTGCGCTCCCCTTCCCTGTTCTGTAGCCTGAAAACTCTCTCAAAGCAGTAAACTGGGGGCAACCATGGGGCTCATCCTTCTAAGATCACTTCCTTTGTTGCCTGATTTTCAGGGTCTTGAAAGCCATTGTTTCAAATATTTTGTCTCTCTCTCGCTCTTCTTTTCTTTGGTTGTTTTAGGTGGAAGGGTGAATTCAGTATATAAATATAAATATATATAATATTTTATATATATATATAATATATTGTATATACATAAGTATTATTATGTTTTAATTCAGGTGAATCTCAACTATCTGGAACTTTTTGGGAAAAATGTTATTACAGGTTTACCAATCCTGTAAGAAATACTCATGTATTAACTGATCTTGATATTGTTTGAAAGTTTTGTTTGAGTACTTCAGTATGACTCCATATGGCAACATTGCCAGGTATGAAGGTGGTTTACTATATTATATATAAATAACCACTTCTTCCTCTCTGTGCCAAACCCCTATCCCAAATGTATTCTGTGAAAGGATTGAAATTGTTGTATTATTTTTATCAGAAGAACTTTAGTGATTTTGAAGTTTATTCAGAGTTTCTTTCCTATACTCTCAATCATCTTTTTGCTCGATTCTCATACCCAAAGGTACTGAATCCCTTTTACAACAGTAGCAGAAGGATTTATTAAGTTTTGTCAATTTTAGGGTATGGTTTTATGGGTCATCCATATACTTGTTCTAAGAACATGAGGACTACTGGAATGGAAAAATAAACATTGAAAATAAATTGGAAAACATTTCAGTCATTTAAAAAAATGGGCTCTTTATGCAAATTATTTCCCTGTGCCACATACAAAAGATATCTTTAATAAGATGCTTCGTTTTGAGAATCACTGTTAAAGGATACAAAAAGTATTCTTTCTCAAGAGTAGTTAAATGTGACTTCTAGGGTTTGATAATAAAAGCAGGACTATTCATGCATAACAGAATCAGACTTTTCTATTTTTTTTAAGGCATGCTTTCTTTTCTATTCTGGACAGGTGTTTCCATAGTGCAATTTAAACTGCAAAAAAGGCTCATAATTGCCAACACCTAATTTAACATTCTGAAGCTAATCATAAAACAACCTCCCCTTTCACAGGAGAGACAAAGTCTCAGCTGGGCTTTAAATCCTGATTATATGACAAGTTTCCAATTGAAATTTTAGCTATCAACCAAGTGACCTTCAATGACCACAAGCTGGGAAGCTTAGTAACTAATCTAAACAGATCTCTAGGCAAAACCTTCACCCAGCTTTGGTTTCCAGACTCTTATATTATTCACCTCATGAAAAAAAGACAAGCAGAATATGAAAAGCAAATGATTGTAACAACCTTCAACCTTCAATTCTTGAAAGACCAAAGGCAAGCTTTGAAAATATTCCTATAACCCTACTTCCCGTGTGAGAGTTTAGGACACTGATAAAATATTTATATTATCAGTCCACATATAGCAGTCAGTAATTTTTCTGCCTTTAAGAAAGTGTTATTTCAAAGAAATATTGTTCACATTAAAATAAAAGAAATCCTACAGTCATAGCTACATGCAGATCGTAATAAAGTCATGCTTAATTTGTTTACTTCCCATAATCCTTTTCAGCAAATTTCAGTTTGAGGGAAGTTTAACTATTAATTATTCTGAGTGAAGTTTTCCTTCTCTTCATAACAAAATTCTCCTATAATAATTTTTTTTTTTTTTATCTTTACAAGACTTCTTTTCCAGCTTCATTACAAAAAAATATTCTGGCATAGTGGCATACAATGCAGCTAGACAAGAAGTACCTCATTCCTGTCTTTAAGTAAGATTTGTAAACACACTGGCTCTTAATTCCCAAACCATAAATTTCTTGAGGATGATCCTCTTTTTAAAACAAGTTCGTATTCTCCATGGTGACTACAAAGCTGACACAAACATTTGTTGAATGAAAGCAGGACTTTACTAATATAATGAATGAAAGAATTTATTTTCTCTATGACTATGGTGATTATGCCCCGAGGATTTTTTCCTGATTTATAACTTTATGTCTACAAAATTTTGCCGAAGGCATATGATTAAATCACACTTAATTATACATTTAACAATTTGCCTATCCTATATTGAATTCAATAGTATTTTATAAAACAAAACAGAAAATTCCTCAAAAAATCTGTGTCAGGTAAAGCAATATATTTGTAAGTTTGGTTTGGTACACTCAACCTTTTTCTCATACAGATTTTACAATAATAGATTTATAAAATGTTCTATACAATAATATTATAAGAATAAATTAAAAGAAAGAAAGTTAAGAAAAAAGGAAGAAGCAAACATGCCAACCATAAAGGCTAACTCAGTGGGTACAATTGTACATAAAAACTGGCTGCATGGTTTTGTCAGCCAAGACAAAAAAAAAAAAGAAAAACGAGAAACACAATGGATTACGTAACTCACCAATAGAAAAGAAGAAAATTTACTACTTTCTCAAAGAAGGCACATTTTTTTCCTGGTACTAAACTCAGAGCAAGTCCTCATGTGAGTCTTAGGTAGGGAACACCGAATAATTTAATGGACAATGTCCTTATACCAATTTCACAGCAAACGCAGAAATGGGCCTCATGTGGCTCCTTCCTGTAAAGGCCTTCAATAAAAGTCAAAGGCGTAATATTAGAACACCAGGGAAGAAGACATTTCTGAGAAGGACCCAATGAGTCAGATACCAGCATGTGTTCAGTCCTGATCCAAAGGTAGAACTTAGAGTGCTGGGAGAGTGAAATGCTGAAACTGTTTATTGGCTGATATTTCTTTTTGGTTAGGAGCTAGAGAGCAGAAAATCCTTAAAGTAACACTCAGGTGAGGGCCTTGGTTGAGGTTTTTATGTTTATGGTTAAAAATCAACTAGTAACGTTAAGAATCCACATGAATAGGTGAAAAGCCAATCTATAATTTAAAAATTCAGGCCCCTAACCAATGCTGTGGTCTGTGTCACCTCACTCCATAAGACGTTGGAATGAGAGGGTGCTATTCAGTATTGCTGAGCTTCTCCATCTTTTTCATCAAGCCACTTCTAATGACAGGATCAAGTTAAACTGTTACCACTAGGATTAGGGATAAATTCCCAAAGATTTGTGCCCTAAGTAGACAATCACTTTAAAACCTCAACTTGAGATTTCATAATGCACATACTATTTTATTATTCCATAAAATACTCTTTTTATTTTAATATAAAAATAATGACAGGGCTTCCCTGGTGGTGAAGTGGTTGAGAGTCCACCTGCCGATGCAGGGGACACGGGTTCATGCCCCCGTCCAGGAAGATCCCACATGCCGCAGAGTGGCTGGGCCCGTGAGCCACGGCCGCTGAGCCTGCACGTCTGGAGCCTGTGCTCCGCAACGGGAGAGGCCACAACAGTGAGAGGCCCGCATACTGCAAAAGAAAAAAATAAATAATAATAATGACAATGTCAATAAGACATGACACCATAAAACTCCTAGAAGAGAACATAGGCAAAACGTTCTCTGGCATAGATTATACCAATGTTTTCTTAGGTCAGTCTCCAAATGCAATAGAAACAAAAGCAAAAATAAACAAATGGGACCTAATCAAACTTACAAGCTTCTGTACAACAAAGGAAGTCATAAACAAAATGAAAGACAACATACAGACTGGGAGAAAATATTTGCAAATGGTGCAACCAACAAGGGCTTAAAAATAATAACAACATCAAATGAAATGAGGATGTGTAGCAACAAAGACTCTCATTCACTGTCGATGAGAATGCAAAAGGGTACAGACACTTGGAAGACGGTGTTTACTTAGAAAAATTAACATACTATTACCATACAATCCAGCAATCAAGCTCCTTGGTATTTAACTCAAAGGAGGTGAAAACTTATGTCCACCCAAAAACTTGCACAGAGATGTTTATAGCAGATTTATTCATAATAGCCAAAATTTGGAGCAATCAAGATGTCCTTCAGTAGGTGAATGGATAAGTGAACTGTGGTGCATCCAGACAATGGAATATTATTCAGCACTAAAAAGATAACTTGTGTTATCAAGCCATGAAAAGACATGGAGGAATCTTAAATGCATATTACTAAGTAAAAGAGGCCAATCTGAAAAGGCTATCTACTGTGTGATTCCAACTATATGATATTCTGGAAAAGACAATACTATGGAGACAGTAAAGAGATCACTGGTTGCCAGGGGTCGAGGGAGGGAGGGATGAATAGGTAGAACACAGGGGACTTTTAGGGCCATGAAACTACTCTGTATGACACTATAATGGTATATATATGTCATTATACATTTATCCAAGCACATAGAATCTACAACACCAAGAGTGAACCCTAATACAAACTATGGACTTTGGGTGATAACGGTGTGTCTCAGTGTAGATTCATCATCTGTAACAAACATACCCCTCTGGTGGGGGATGTTAGCTACAGGGAAGGCTATGTATGTGTGGAGGAAGGGACTATATGGGAGATTTCTGTACCTTACGCTCAAATTTGCTATGAAGCTAAAACTGCTCTAAAAAATGAAATCTATTTAAAATCTGCTTTAAATAAACTCTGAGAAGACAAGCCTTGCTTATAGATCAGCTATGAGTGTTGCTTGGACCACCTCTCCAAAAGTAAGTCTAATCCATTTGAGTAGCACAGCCAGAGACAGGCAGGGTGGTTGTAACCTGAAAAATCGTCAGCATATGCTACCACCTACCCACTGTAGCCCTAAGTGAATCCAGTTAATGTTCTTGTGGAAAGCTGAATTCTGAACAGCATGGTCTCCTGAGGGTTTGCTGGAAATATCAGTAAAGGATAACTTAAACAATTGACCTGCTGTGGGAACTCAAATGATTCCCACAGCTTGAATGTCCATCGAGGGAAATAACTTCACATTTTTTCAGACACAACACTGAATCCCTCTTCCCTGAGAATAGGTAAATTACTCAGACTTTGGTCTTTGGGAGTCAAAATGATATAAAACTTGTGCTGTGAAATTTGTCATTCAAAACTCGTGGTATGTGTAGATTTTATACATATTAACTCATAGGTGAATGCTATCATTATGTCCACTTTTCAAAAGTAGAATTTGGGACCCAGAGAACATAAATAACTTGTCAGTGGTCACACAGCTAGTCAGTGGATGAACGGGGATTTGAACCTGTCAGCTTGATTTCAGAGTCTTTCTTTTAACAATTATGCTAAGATGACTGGAGATTATTCTATTTCAAATCTTTGTGTTCTATAAATCTGAGTTACTTCAAGTCTGTATGTGGTCTAGAACTATCCTTGGAGATGTATCTGGGCCAAAGTAGTCTCAAGTACAGACTGTAGAGAAGCTGCCACTCTCATTCTCTCTTGGCATTCTGCTTTACTCTTTCCAGTTCAGTGATGTTTCCGGATTTTTCTCCATAGCAAATTTACCTCAGGAATATCCCATCATGCCCTCTGAAACGCATCCCATGTCTCCATGATACTTTTTCTGCTTTAACTCCATTTTTAACCTGTTCAATTACTCAGTTCTTTCCAGCTCCTACTCTGAGAGGAAATCTTGGGTCAGCTCCTTTTTCACCTCAGACCATACCATAATTTCTAGCCAGCCTTGTGTTTGGTGCTCTGATCTGATCTAGTCAGCAGTGTCTAGGTGAACTGGTATCTCGCGTCTGGAAAACAGTAGTATTCAAGGAGCAACGATGCCAGTGAGGTGCTGCCCTTATGAAAGGTGTGTGCATGTGACAGGCTTTCTCAGACTTGGCCTGTTCACTCTAAAGTTGAAGGAGATGTTGTATTGTTCTTTTGCATTTTCTTAAAGAACTTAGCTCATTCAATAAGCACTTGTCCTTCCTTTATCAAATATATCTTGGCAGGCCACTATTAATTTGTTTGTATTATAAAGAGATGACATGTTTTCAATGGGCATTCTGGCTTGTTCGGGCCCCCAGAGTTCTTAATCAGTACAAAAATGTCCCCTGGATTGCAGTAGATGAACACTTGGAAACATTTTTAAGTATTGGAATTCTAACATTAGTCAATGTGAGTTTTTACGCTGGCTCACTCCTTATATACTCAGTTTCTAATTTACAAAAACAAAAACAAAAAAACAAAGCAACGCTCTTTTTCTGTTTCATAAACTTTTCCCACTTTCCAGGCAGCTACAATTTTGCTTTCTTTCTCTCTGGTTATACCCAGAGTTCATGAGGACCATCCCTACAGTATTATCTTAGACTGTCTTCGTTTATGTTGGTGTCACACCATCATTGTCACTGGCCTCTCCCCCTCCTCCACCACCACTACTGCTTTCAAAGGCTCAGTGTCCTGCTAGGGTTTTACTGTGCTAACTTCGTATAGAAATGACATTGCATTTGTAGACAGACAAATCAGTCATAAGAATGAGATGAGTGGTTTTGTCTCATACCTACTAGAAAAATCCCTGTGCTTTGGAAGCAAAGACTTTTTCACAGCCGTTTTTCTTTTGTTTGTGTTAATGGAATTTTAGTTTCAAGCAATGAAATAAAAAAAAAGATTAAAGATGCATGCTGAAATCTGAAACGGTGTTTTTTTCAGAGGATGTTATGCAATTATACTTTTCTTTACCAAAACCTCACATTAAGAGGATTAACCTTTATAAAAAAAAAATGTTGTTAAAAGTCCTGGAAGCTACAGACTTGAGGGCAAATGCTGCTTCTTTAATGGGAAGAAAAATATATAAACTGGTATCAGATTTCCAGCAAGAGCAATGCTTATTTTACAAATATATTGGGCGTACGATACTGTATGGGAATGCTACTGTACTTCTTTAGAGACAGATACTTCTTTTCCTTGCAAAGCTTTAAAAGTGTTCTTCTTTGTCTTGTCATTTCAGACCATTTTTATTATATTAAACCTTTTTAGTTATGTAATTTTGAAACAGCAAACTGTAAAAACAATAACCAGAGTGATGTTGTGTGTTATTCACTTGATTAGTTGATTACCTTGTATTGCTGCCGTGCTGGAACTTTTTATAAACTACTTTTATAATCTCAAGATTTCAAAGGCCGTAGTGTTTCACAGTGAATCCTTGATATGCATCTACATATATATATGACACATATATACTTATAACTACTTGCATAATTACATATACAATTAATTATATATTACGTGTTGTATGTAATATATATTATAACTAAAACATACATCTTCTCTCTTTTTTGTGGTGCTGAAAATTTCTTGTTTTACTTGCAAGTTTTTCTTTTAATACTTACTAGCTTGTATAATGTAATCAATATTTGCCAAAATATTGCAACTTCAAGGGTATTACTGATATTTTATGTGGTCAAGGCAAAATTATATTTAAAATTAAAAACATTTTGGAAATTCTGGCATATATAATACATTTTAACAGTGAATTAAAAATTAAGAGTTTGAAAACATACATCACTTTTGAAATGGGATCCTGTAAGTGAAATCACACACATCACGGTACTAGTTTATAATAGAGTGACCTCATTTTAATTATCTTCAGAATGTGAATTAAGCCATCATAGATGATCTTTTTAAGAGTGGGTCTAAGAAAGACGGAAAACACTTTTGTAGACTCTGAGTAAAGGGATGTGGTCATTTAGAAACGTGTCATTAAAGACTTAATCCCAGTGACAATATGGGAAGGCAACTCCACAGACATTTTCCAGAAGACATATAGAAGATGTGAGGTCAGGATAGAGGAAAGAGGTTTAAAGCAAGGCACATCTGTGATTGTTAAGAACAATCAGAAGCCATAACATAAAGAAGACAAAAGCGGGAATGTGCTTCAGTCGACCCCAAGGCCATCTGGCTCAACAGAGTTTAAATATTGAGCAAGCGTTCTTTCAAAGACTTCTTTTTTCTCTCTCTGACCTCAGCTACCAGAAAACTACAGTTCATACAAAGTCAACCTTCCTGTGGAATCCCCGTTAATCCAGAAGTGATATATATTTGAAAAATTTCCAATTGACATTCGTCTTAACTTTCTACTTAGTGGATTCTCAATGTCCAAGACAATTTATGGTTCACTAAAATTAAGCAGAGATTGTCATCCTATTGTCTATTTAATTAAGAAAATTTTGTGATTTTTCCAAAAACAGTCAGTGATCATTTGAACTCCTGAGTGAATGGTTAAAACAAATACATCCCTGACGGTTGTTATTAATATTCAGGATGAAAACTAAAATGTGTTTTTTTTTAATCTATGAAGAAAAAAGGTCCATTTTCCTTGGGAGGAAACACTCCAATTCTTATTTTAGTAAAAATAGTGCGAACTAACATATGAGAACACCTTTAAAAAAAATAATTAATAGATTTATTTATTTATTTTTATTTTATTTATTTATTTTTGCGGTACGCGGGCCTCTCACTGCTGTGGCCTCTCCAGTTGCGGAGCACAGGCTCCGGACGCGCAGGCTCAGCGGCCATGGCTCATGGGCCCAGCCGCTCCGCGGCATGTGGGATCTCCCCAGACGGGGGCACGAACCCGTGTCCCCTGCATCAACAGGCGGACTCTCTACCACAGCGCCACCAGGGAAGGCCTCAATTCCTTTTATTCTGTAAAATATATTAGCCTCATTTCTATTTTTCAATAGCACTAACTTTCCTTTAAGTCATATTCAATTCCTTTCTTACCCATCTGTAATACTTGGACCATCTGTTCAATAGGCTCATATACCCATTAACCAGAAGAGCTGGACAATAATCGATGTTTCACGTATCCCCAGTGTCATGAGAATCGGTCCTCCTCCCCTGTCCTTCCAAATTGCTTCCTCCTTTTCCCTGAACACCCCTGACTTAGATGTTAATAATTTAATTTATCATATATATTTTTTTGGTGCAGGCTGGGTAACTATGAAATTATGGAACATTGCTCTGTGGCTGCTTCTCTGCGTCTCATCTCGTCTGTGGTTGATAATTGGTCGTTTCTGGAGTCCTCTACAAATATAAATTTCCATTGGAATGAAAACACATGCAAGTAAACAAACAAAAGGAATTAGGAAAGCGTCTGAAGTTTTCATTGGCTCTGATGTCTATTTATATCTTTTCTAATATTGACTCAAAGCATGATTACTTAAATGAACATTTTGACCTGGAATAAAAACAAGTTTTAAAAATAATCTATTTTTCATGTGCTTGCTATCTAAACCATATGACAGGAGTAGTTTCTGTTTTCTTTAATAGGAACCAGGCCATTGTGCAAGTATTTCTTTAACATATGTTTGAGGCCATTGGAATGATCTAGGCCAGACTGCTTTATAACCATAATAGACTGGAATAAATTTAGTATATTAGAAAATATAATTGAATAGGGTAATTAAAAGTACATCTCTCTTCTAAATAATTTGCTTAAACAGAAAGACATCTTGTAAAATAGCTTAGATCCAGTATTTTTGGTCGGCTTCCCTTTTCTAGGAACCATATTGATTGCAGTTTTAGAAATAAAGCTATTTAAACAAAATCGATTAAAACGATATTAAGAAGGTCATGCACATATTTATAAAAACCAAATGATCTGTTAATTAAAAAGCGCAACCCATTAGTAACATTTGAAGCTTAGAATTTCCATGGCAACAGTTAAAAAAATTTAACAGCACACATTTTATTTACTTTGCAAAAGTGATATATCCAGTGAAACAGGCTGATGACCTAATACAGGGTGGATTTGTAGTCGCATGTTTGAGCTAGTAAATTGAGAAAATTGGCAGAGAAAATACAGACTTGAAGTCACAGCATATTCATGTAACTGTCATGGCTATTACATTAGGAAAATGCACATAATGCTAAATAATCTACTTATATGTGTTTTACAAGTTTATAAATTTCCACATTGCTGCATATCCAAACGTCTATTATTTTTACAAATATGAAATCACCTCCACAATATTACACTTGTTCCATTTTTGGGATTGATTTTTGGGGATGCTGCATTCTCATTCTCATCTTTGGCATTATTTTTCACAATGTAATCTCCCTGGCCACCACCAAGGATTTTTCAAGTCTTTCTCACCCCCTGTCTGTTTTTAATTCCTTTGTATGCATTGTAAGTAGTGAAATAATAGTTTCATCCACTTATTTATCTTTTTTTCCCCTTGATTTCAGTTATGCTGGGTGTTAGATTATTGCCCTTCTACCCCAGACAACTGCAAACTCTGCTTGTATTCAGATTTTATCTGACCATAATTCATGGCAATCAAGTGTACAAATAATTCAACATATGTATGTCTACAACATATATTATAAATATTACTCGTTTAATGGTAATAAAAGTGAATATCAACAAATCAATGATGCCTTAATTGTGGAAAAATCATCAATATAAGGATATGTAATTTGTTTGAAAGTCTGGGCTCTCAGGAGGCATATGAGTTATGGGGGAGATATTATGAATATAAATGAAATTATAGCAAACAACATGAGGCTATGAATAATCAGTGCTTAGAAAGAGGTGCAGACCAAAGAGGCAGAGGAGGGAAGAAGGGGAGAGACCATTTACCACTGGATGATCAGGGTAGGTCTTGACAAAGGAAGTAGGGTTTGGTCTGGGTCCTGAAGGATGGATGAGATTTAAGTGGCAGGAAGGAAGAAGGAAAAGGGCTTCCCAACAATGAGAACAGAGTGAACAAAGGCAGAGGAAAAGTGTGAAAGTTCAAGGTGTACTGGGGACCCTGAAGGGACAGGAGCAGAAAGTTCATGTAAGGCCCTAGTGAGAAATAAGTTTACCAAGACAGACTGAGGTCAGATTTTGGCAGATTCTCCACTTCAGGCTAAATAGTTCTGGTTATCGGCATCAGATAATCATTTTGTGGGTTCTCAGCAGGAGAATGGGTGCTCTTTGGACAGACTAATCTGACAATAGTAGGCAAGCTACCCTGCAGGGGAGGCTGGAGGCAGGGAGACCAGTTAGTGGAACTATGAAAGTCAAGAAGGGAAAATTATTGGATGGGAGGTTAGGTGGAGATGGTCTAGCAATGATTAGCATTAGAAATGTTGGATTTGATGTGAATGTCAAGCAGTCAGTTGAATGGAAATACTCATTTGAAAATTGTTTTAGGAGAAAGAATTTAGATTTAGGAGTCATTCCTGTTAGGAAAGTTTGACTAAATTCCTCTGCTTCCTTAGAGGTCTAAAATTAAGCCATTGAAGAGAATGAACCATCAAATAGATGGTGGCTTTGAGGGAGGAAAAAATACGAAGAACAAAAATTGGAGAGAAGATTGAGGAGTGAATCTTGGGGACCCATACATTCTCTTGGGAAGAGGAATCTTAAAAAGAAATAAAGTAGTTGATTGAAAAGTAGGTGGACCAGAAGAATGGAGCTTTGTAGAAGCTAGGGGAAAGAGATTGATTAACCCAGCTTATACTAATATCTGCCTCTCAGAGATTAAGTAGAACATTTGTTTAGTCATGATTTTTCACTGCATAATTCACACATCACTAGGAAACGCTTCATGTAACTGACTATTCCTCACCTGCCAACAAGTATCAACCTACCCTGTGAGCTGTTGCAGGGTGATTTACGCTGTGAATAAGACCTAGAAAACTTGTTTTCCTTATGCTTGTGGAGATGCTTCAGTCAAGACATTCAGAACCATAACCACATGGAATGAAAAACTCTCGAGCCAGGTTTTCTTCTCTTTCTTTGTTTGCTAATTCCAGAAATCAGCTATTAATCACAGAGAATACCATAAAACATCAGATCTTTTTTAATCCCTAAATCCAAAATGATTAAAATTTTGCTGAAGCAACTTGCTGTCAGCGTATGCCCAGATATAGATGTTGCTTCTGATAAAAGGGTAAGAAATCCGTTCAGCTCTGCATAAAGAGATTGCTCTTGGCACACCAGATTGATGCACCTGTGTGCACTAGCCTAGAGGGAAAAGGTGGGAAAAGAAAGTAGATTTGGATTTTGCTGTACTGGAGACCGTGCCATATGATTACTGGGATTTGGCCCCATTCGTTAGGCCCAGAATAGTAACCACGGTAATAAACCATCAGACTTTGGAGTGCAAGGTACAATCCTAGCTCAGGGTCAGTTGCTTCTTGGAATAATATATTCATCCTTTGGGTTAAAGGTAAGGGGAAAAATCGCTGAGGTTATATTACCATCACCTCACCCTGGTGAGTTAGAAGACTGGATGAAGGTTGTTACTGGGCATCTCTCCTGCTAACGTTGCTGAATCCAGATGAGAACTTGGGAAACTTGTTACATAATGAGTGCAGCCCAGCTGGGAGACTCCTGGACCAGTTCCAGTGTTCCTTCTGCCTCTGGCTTAGCTGTGTGATTCTGAGTACGTCACTATTTCGCCTTCGACTTTCTCAGGAAAGAAAGAGACGTGTCTAATCCACAATAAAATACAGGAGGATTCTCTTAAAAATTGGGGAGCATTGTGGGAATGGGCAGTTATAAAAAGTGCTCCTGGATCTAGGAAATGCATATTTATTTTCCTCTAGGTTTATTTCAGATTGCTTACTATATATATATATATATATATATATATATAAATATATATATATATATATTTAATTTGAAGACATCTTCAAGCAGAAATTTGCCATTTCTGGAAAATGAAAGTGATTCCAAACTTGGAATCACACTGCAACCTGATTTCTCACCCTATTCTTTCTCACCATATTCTCATAGCTTCCTACATGGGCTTTTCCTGATCTTCACTTTTTTTGTCTCGTTCCTTCCTCCCTCCCTCCTACTCTCTCTCCCTCCCTCTCTCTCTCCCTCTCCCTCTCTCTCTCATTCTGTTGTAGAATAGTGAGTAGTTTCTATCTTCAAACCAAAGAGATTCTTTGTTTTACCTGAATCACACACACACACACACACACACACACACACACACACACACACACTCTCTTTGGGGTAAATTCTGAAGAGCAGAAGTCACTGTGTAATTTTATGAAAGGCAGTTTCAGCAAAGACTGGTTTGAGTCGAGTGAGTATCATACAGGAATTGCCTGAGATTTAGTTTGGGAACTGAAAACTGGTAGAAGAAGAATAACAATGTGTTATAGCACATCTAGATTTGGAAAGGACTTTTTTCATTAGCTGGAAGTTACTAATAATGCTGCAAATGGAAGATGGGCATGTTAATTTGGAATATAATAAATAGTAGAAGATATCGACTTCCAAAAAAATCTGTATAAATCTGCTTACTACAAGCGTTCTCAGCAGAACTAATAGAGATTTGGGAACTTTGCAGGAAGTGTGTTCATTCCTAAGTAGTACGATCTACATTCATGTAGAAGAACATAAGTTAGAGAGAGTTACAGTTGTGGGATTTATTGAATATTAAGCAAATTCGAATATAAGATGATCCCTCTTTTTCCAAAACAAAGATCCTAAAAGGAGTTTTTTTGTGTGTTTGTTCATTTGTTTGTTTTGCTTTGTTTGCCAACTTGAACATACATATTTTTAGGTACGTAGTTTGAAGAGCTATTTATAAAATTTAACTATTTTATTTGGTTACACACAATTTTAAAATCACATATAATATTAAACAATACAGTGACTAACACACGTCACTATTTTTCATGCTCTCATTCTGTGAAGCACCTATATTAAAACTACTCACTTGCATGAATACTTTGTAACTCCTGAATATTGTGAAAGTATTTTCTGAAAATATCCTTTAGATGTCAGTGTCTTTATTATAACTGAAACCACTTTTTGAGTTTTCTAAAGTACTTATCACCTTCCCTTCCACCTAAGTTGTTGGAGAATCAGCTCTTCCACAATTTGTGGGTAAGATGATCGCTGGAAATTTTACACCAAGCAACAAATATCCATTTGGTAGTCTCATTTCAACAACTTAGTCATTACTACTTTACTTATTAAAGTGATACACAAAAGGTGTGTTTACATCAAAACCTGTGATTATCAGGTCATACTCGAGGAGTCATTATTAAAAATGTATAAATGTATTTGCCACCTTAAAAAAATTTAATCCCATCATAAATTTGAGTGATTTGGCATTAGTGTATCTTTCTCAAATAGAATTTTGTTGTTAAAATAATAGGACGCTATTCAATATGAGAAATTCTGTAAGGTGACTTTCTTGTTTCTGAAGGATGATTTTGAACCAAAGAACTCACCTGATATTTAAGCATATGTGGTACTTGTGCTTTTTAATGATTAGGTCGATTGAGAGTAATGTAACAGCAATATTTCTGCAATACATTCTGAAGTATATATCCTCTTTTCGGCAGCCAATTTCATTCTCTGTGGCCCTTCAGCTAACATTGTCATAGAGTGGGGGACAGTGAATACCCAAGACTGAATAAGAAAGAGCATAAAGAAACTCCTACCAGCTGGGAGAGGAAGTGGAAAGATCTTCTGATCCCAGAAAACGGTAAAGAAGAAGGTGAGAGTGAGATACAGATTATGGCAGGAGTAAGATATGGGTACTCTCTTCCTCCCACCATTTGGTTAAAACCCAAAAGCAGAAGAGCATAGAAATACTCAGACGGATTTTGGGTGGCCCCAGACATATCCTGGGGGAGATAGAAAGTCTCTGAGAGATGCTGTCTCTCTGGAGCCACATTCAATATGGTAGCAGGCATTAGAATAGAAAAAGTCAAGGGATGTGATCTGGAGGAAAGCTTTACAGAGCTCTGTGCACTTCAGGCGAGAGTAAGAGACAGCAACTGAGAGTTCCATGTGGAAATGACGAAGAGCTGAGGGAATATGAGAACCTGCGGTCAGGATGAGGAGACTGTAGCACATGGGAACTTCATAACTGGAAGTTCTGGCTACACAGAATTCAGCAGTGGGTAATCAATACCATACTCAATGATCTATCTAGTCAGCACCAGCCATAACCTAGTCTACATTGCCAGGTGCTCAGGAGAAAGGTCAGACAATACATTGTAACAGAATGCAACAAAAACACTTGGGGAGGATTACATATACCTACAGTCCCACTCCCTCCATTGTAAATCTTGGAAATCCTTCACTTAGATTGGAGGTTGGCAACAAAGGTAGGAGGCTACATTTCTTGAGAGTAAACATCCTTGGTAGGATTTAAATTTTGGATGTGCTGAATATTTGTTTACGTAACAAAAGTAAGTTAACCTAAAGAGACTTTTAAACAGGAAAAAAAAAAAAAGTTACTTGTCATTGACAAGTTTCAATATTTTCCCCACTACCTGTGGGAAACGGATCTACTGTTCAAAGTATGATCTATTTTAGAAATAGAGAAAGTACAGTATATTTTGCACGTCTGAACAATAGAGTTTAAATGCTCCAAACTAATTTATATATTGAGGTACCAGTCAGGATAGTTTAGGTTATGTTGCAGTAACAAACAACCCCCAAATCTCAGTACCTTAAAACAACAAAGGTAGATTTCTCACTCATGCTACATGCATAAGAGTTGGCAGAGACTTCTGTTGATTGCAGTTACTCAGAGAGAAATCGAGACTGACGGAGAGTGGCCCATCTGAACTAACTGTGATGAGAAAAACGAGAGCGTAGCAGTCGTGTCTTAAAGATGTTAAAACTTTTGAAGTGATGTATTCATTCTGCTCAAATTTTAGTGGCCAAAGCAAGTCACATGATCATGTCTAACATCAAGGATGCATAGAAGTACAATTTTACTATATGCCCTTGAGGAGAACCAGAAATTGTTGGTGAACAGTGCTGATAGCCACCATAATTTGTAAGCCCTTTGTAACTTTCTGAATTATGTTTTCAACATGGAAAATCATCTGACCAGGACCAGATGTGAGAAATAGAAAAGATACCAGTGACTAAAATTTCAGCATAACTAATATATTCTTTACAATGTATGCTACCATTTTCTCACATTTCTTAATATAGTAGCATCCGTATTGCTCAGAGTTCAGTCAAACCAAGACAGTTTACTCCATATCAGGGGTTGGCAAACTTTTTGTGTAAAAGGCCAGATAATAAATATTTTAAACTTTGTGGGCCATATGATCTCTGTCACAACTACTTAATTCTGCTGCTGTAGTGCAAAAACAGCTATTGCTAATATGCAAATGTGTGGGAATGGTATGTTCCTATACAACTTTATTTAAGGACACTGAAATTTGAATCTTGTATAATTTTCACATGTCACAGAATATCATTTTTCTTTTGATTTTTTTCCCAACCAGTTAAAAATGTGAAAACCATTTTTAGCTTGCAGACGGTACAAAAACAGACGGTGGGCTGGACTTGGGGTAATAAGGAATCTTCTACAGAGAATTGAGAATGTACAAAATCATTGAAAGGAATGGAGGAACAGTTTTAACTTTAACAACCAGGAACAACTAGTAGCTCCAGAAATGACCCTGCCTTTGCCTTTAGCAGGTGAACTGCTATCAGGGATGCAGGAAGCTGAAAAATTATAAATCTGCTGCTAATAGTGCTGACTTCCCAGGCTGCAGTCTGGGCTACTCTGCCATGATCCAGAAATATGCCACTGCTGCTCTAGGAAGTGCTGAGTCAGGAATCCACCCACTACACTGGGAGGGCTCTGCTATAGCTGCCACCTCGGTCTTGATCTTTGCCAGCAAAGTATATGCCTCAAACTTGGCTTTTTCCTACATTTGATTCAGTTCCTAAACATTCCCACAAGTGTATGATGGAAACGAAATCATGTCCTAGTCCCAAAAGAGTCTGAGAAATGCTTTGTAGCTTTCCAGCTACTGCATGTTAGCAGTGGTAGAACGGATGTTGGGCAAAGCAATGAAAGGTATCAGACATAACCTAATATAAGGGAGACAGACTCAGTTAAGATGACTTCGGCATTTCCAAAACCTTCTGTGAGCATTTAGGAAAATAAAGTCCTTTGTATAACTCCCACCATATAGCAGGAAGATAAAAATAATTTTATCCATGCTTCCTGCCCACCAGTGCTACAGCCCCAAAACAATCATGTATTCTATGCCACTGACCTGGGAACTTCCCACAGTTACACAGAGATGTGTGTATTCATGTTCATGGCAGCGCTGTTGGAAATAGCAGCAAAAAGTATTGTCCAGAGAGAATAAGGTAAACATTTTGCTATAGACATGCTAGAAAGCGATTAAAAGATATGGCTGTAGATACCAGCTTGGAAAGAGTTCTGAGACACATTGTAAACAAAGTGAGTTAAGGAGTAGTTTATGAAGTATGATCCTACTTTTTGAAAGATAAGAATTTTTAAAATGCATTATTATCTTTACTGCTTCGTTCTGATTTTAAATATAATCCAAAGATGTAAATATATTTCATGGAATTATAAAAAATAGAAAGCTAGGGTTCTCTATAGTTCTAATCTCCTGACATCACTGCTATCAATTTTTTTGGTGTGTATATTACTTTCTTCTGTACACATACAAAATTTAGATTACATTTTAAAATAAATTTTGTTTTGTTTAAGATGCACATTTTTATTTTTAGAACTAAGATTTGTTGTGTCAGGGACCTACTACGCAGGGATCTTGGTGGCACTCTGAATTTCATTTTTCTACTAAAAAAGCCATAGGGGACCATTGATTCCTTCATAGATATAATTTCTATGTGTTAACATAAAGGACTAACTTGTTTCATAAATTTGGGTTTAATGGTTCCATCTTACACAATTTTCAATCATAATCCATTTCAGAGACTGTTGTTTTCCAAAGCACTGCAAAATGCTGTTATTTTCAGTGCACATATGCTGTTTAATGTTTAATCAATCTGAGACAGGCAATGTACTTGCAAACATTAAACATAAATTGATAATGTATCTCTGAGAAGTACTGCATTCCACTAGGCCCTCCTTGAACACTTGTGTAAGTCTCACATTGTAAGATTTCCAGGCAAAATACTTCATTTTCCTATTGCTGTACAAAAAGAGAATTTACTTAAAATAAGTGTAGGAGCAATTTCAATCATTACTTAATATTTAATGAGAGCATCTCCATCATGGTTTCTCCTCATGTATATGGGTCCATCATTGTTACCCATGAAATAAGCTATAAAATTTATGTTTATCAGACCTGCTACAACAACACATTTTTATTTTCTACTTGAGCAAAATATACATTGATGAGTAAGTTACATCTGGAACTAACTGGACAAGCATGGTGTTTGATAGCAATTAAGTCTAGAGGTAATAAGGCATTTAAAGTAATTAGTTATAGTTAAACCTCACTAATTCTGAACAAATATAAGAAAAAGGAAACAAAATAGAAAAAGGCTGAACTGTAGAATGCATTTAAGCAGGGGTTTTCAAATCATTTGATCTTAGGATTTCTTTATACTCTTTAAAATTATTGAGAATGCCAGAGTAGTCCTGCCAGATAAAATACAGGATGCCTGGTTAAATTTGAATTTCAGATAAACAGTGAATAATTATTAGTATAAGTTATGTCCCAAATACTACATGGGACATATGTATATTAACAATTATTCCATGTTTATCTGAAATCCAAATTTACTGCGCGTCCTGTAGTTTTATTCGCTAAATCTGGCAACCCTACCCCATTTTGTTCATGTGGATATTTACAATACTATAAGTTAAAACTGAGAAATTTAAAAATAGGTGTGTATCCATTAATTCATTTTAAGGTATAGACCTATTACATAACAATTTTTATAAAAAATAACTACATTTTCCTAAAAAACAATGAGAGGAATTGTCTTACAGTTTAGGGGGACAAATCTCTTTAATATCTAGCTTAATCTAGATTCTCATACTTGCTTCTGCATTGAATCTGTTGCAGTATGTTGTTCTGGTTAAAGTATATCAAGAAAATATGGCCTTCCTCAGCTATGTAGGTTAGAAAAAGGAAGATTATTTTAACGGCTTTTCAGATAACTGTGGATATCTTCTTTGATCTACACCCAAAATCCACAACTGGTAGCTTCTTAAAGATTGGTTACAGTAAGGAATCTGAGACCATGCCAGTGAATATTCCATACTGTCACATTGAAATCCATTGGTCTGTCCATCTCTTGAATGGCTCTTCTGTCCCTGCTTGATTTATAACATCATGGGCATTGGCCTTTTGGGAAATAATTGGTTTACTGATTTATGTAATTCTTTCAAATGATCTTTATACAACATTAAAAATATCACATATGTTAATAGCACTAACGATCTCATCAGTGGAGTCTTAAGTATTGAAAGGTGTCAAGCTCAAGTTGGTAAATCTACATTTTCCAAAATACTTTTTTCTTGAAGTAACAGACTTATTTTGTTTATTTTCAAGAAAACCTCTCTGCCAAACACTCAAGTCTGAATAATCATAGTCAGTCATTTTCTCAAGTAGAGATTATGTTCCATTAAAAAAGCCCCTAGTTCAGCTTGCAATACAAACATCATTTTCCTCAAGGTTGCCATTATATTTTGGCAGAAGTGCTTTCATGTGTACTTCCAACTTTCATCACACACAATGTTTAAAAATATGTGTATTCAAAAATAGAGATTTAATTAAATTAATGCTTAATCAAAGAGACTTTCTTTTCCCCATGTGTGTGTAGCAGTGATGACTACAATGATTACTAGTACAGTTTGGTGCTCCTGGCTTGGTTCATGCTAAGGTGCCAGAACCACTGCTCTCTCAACATCACTTCAAATGTCAGCACAGTGAAAGAGCAAATGGCTTCATAGTATTATTACAAAAGTAGTTTTGACTTTTTGGACCCCGTGAAAAATCTTGGGAACCCCAGAGGACTGCATACGAGGCTTTGAAAACTGCTGCTTTAAGATTTTTTTTGCATTGCTTTCAAGAGTACATTAAAGAGCAAGTAGTTATAGTCAAAACCACCAATATGTATATGTACAATAATTCATTGACTAAGCCAACATATCTTCTTAAACATTTTCCATACAGATGCCCTTATTTTCCATAGCTCCAAGTTACCATCTCTTTTGGTTGCCATACCAACTTCTCATTTGCTTCTCTTGCACACCAATAATTCTGTCCACTGGTATCTGTGTCCAAAATGAAATCATATATGAGTGCAAGGAAAAATCACAACAGCTACATGGAGAGGTCTTGGTTTGTTTGGAGTTATACACAATTTAATGTTAGCCATGCCCCAGTGCTGTAGCAACATGGCTCCTGCCAACCTTCTAGCATCATGTCTTATCATTTTCTTGCTTAAAATCTTGTGATGTGGCCTTGTTGTCCTGATAAGACGTAAATCCCTTAGCCAGGTGAAGAGTTTCCTCACACCTTGGTTACAATCTAGCCTCTCTCTTTTTTAACCTTTCTTGTCAACCCTACACACACACGCACACACACACACATACACACACACAATTCAGCCCCACAACTTGCTATTTCCTAAAACTACATTATACTTGCAAGTTTTCATGCCTTTGTACATGTTTGTTTCTCTGTCTCAAATGTTTCCTCCAAACCCTCATCTCCCTGGAAATTTCTCCCCAAAAAGTCTTTATTAATAATGCATCTTCCCAAGAAGGCCGTCCAGGAATTCCTTATAAAAAATGTCATCCCCTTCAACATTTCATTTCTTTCTTCTCTGCTTTGTTTTTCATTCTCACTTCTTACATGCAATGTATATCATTTATCCTGACTAATTTATGTCTCACCCACTGGAATGTGCATACACACCATGAGGTCAGAGATTATTGCCTGTGTCGCCCACAATTATATTTTCTGTACCTACTGGTACTTTCCAAGTATTTCTATGTGCTCAATAAGTATTTGTTGGGTGAATGAATGATGTCAAATAGCACTGCCTCTGTTAGCTACCTTCACCTCAGTACAGCTAATTTAATCACATATTTTCTTCACTATTTCTATGCAACATATAGCATTGCAGCATTTACCACTTTGTTTTGGGCTTATTTAATTTAAAATGTAACATTTCTATCAGACTATGAACCCTTTAACATATATAACTTGTTTGATTCATCCTCAGTTATTGGCACAGGCTGACGCAGTGTTTTGGAAATATTTGTTGAATCAAAAACTGAGTGAAGTTCCACGAGGCAATTAAAACTAAAAATGTAGAATAATTTGGACTTCGCCTAAAATAGGATGCCTAATACAAGCAGCTCTTTTAAATATTTTAAATAATACTATTGAATGCCTTTTACAGTATGGTTTAGAACTACTATTTCCACTGAAACAAATAGAATATGTAAATACCCCTTTCTGTGTTCAAACACCATTGATATTAACTGAGCTGTCACAAACAAAAAATTTTCCAGGGATGCTGTCTTTGATGCTGGAGGCCACCGCTGTTTTAGCCACCCTCCTTCTGGTATTCCTTCTGCTCTCTTCCTCACTCCATGAAAGGTAGTTTTATCTCAATCAGTTTGTAGTGCTATTTGTAGCCTAATCTCGAAATTATTTAAGGGATAGCTCTTTCTCCTTTAAAGAAAATTCCGACACCAGCCACCCTGAGAAAGAGATAGTTGTCAGGATCTTTCCTTAACCAATGAAATCATACTGTACAAAGGTTCTTCCTGAGTCTGAGTCTGATTTATTCGATTTTTTAGTCACAATAAAATGCCAATCCACATTATAGTTAAAAAATAGAATTGAGAATTTCACCTGACAGCAAAAATACATCCTCATGGTTCAGATATTTGGTTACCACAAGCCCTCCAGAATGTAGGGAATCTAATGCAGAGGTGAGGGTAGGAGTGGGGAGAGGCCGGGTGCAGAAGGGAGCAGCTGGATGGGCATTTTGGGGACCCAGTAGGTTCCTGGGGTCTGAGAGGGGCCTGGGGAGGTGAAAGGGCAGTGGGAAGAGTTGAGACCAGCAGCCCGAGGCCAAAGGTCAGACCCCTGGCCTTTCATTTTAACATGTGTCTGTGGGAAAGGGTCTGCAATGAAGATTGAACTAAAGGGTTTGCTCTCCACCTTGATCCTCATTATAGAAATGGGAGAAATGATAGTGAAAAAGAGGAGTGAAAATTTAAGTCTTGACAGTATAAAATTGATAGTCATTTATGTAAACTCTGTGTAGTTTGTTGGCTTATCATATGACAATAACCATGTGCCTGTTATTAAATGTGATTTATTAGCCATTAGATTAGAATTGCTCATGCTTTCAGAGTCTTCTGTTAACAAGCAACATTATAATCTGTCTACAAATTTAATAATAGGTGAGTTGTCACGAAAGGATTCCTGCTTAATTCCCTACACTAGAAAAAATTTTGTTTGAATTTTATAATGTCTGGTAAATGTTCCTGGCTGACCTGTCTGATCTTGCTGATTAAAGCTTTAAGTTTCAGTGATTCAAGTCCTTGAAAATATTTACATACTTATGTCTAAGTGATCTCTAAGGCATCTTCCGCAGAAACAAAATATGATCTATAATATGACCTTAGTTATCCACTGCATAATCTGAAATTGAAGATGGGAGGCTTCAACTTCCAAATATTTCCCATGCATGCTATAACTTTTACCATCAGAAATGTGTGGAGTAAAATGTAAATTCTGTAGTCACTGCTGATCTTGGCATAGTGTGTGATAATCCTATTTAAATTCCTTAGCAAGGGAATGAGTGTAGCCTCTTCATTAACTCTAGAGAGTGTTTAAAAAAAAGGTGTTCACATTTTCAGAGACCAGCTTTCAACTGCTGGGATAACAGCAGTTGGTGGGATATTTGGTGAGATAACAATGATTGAGTTCATTGGTCCATCAAGCTGTATCATTCTGTCTGAAGCAGCTTTTCATTTGCATATTGACAAAAAGGACAACCTTCTCTTCTGACCTTTTAACCCTAACGAAGCTAATCCTGCCTTTATTCCAAAAAGGGAGTGGGGGTGGTCCTACTGCTTCAATTGTTTTCCAAATTTAAGACCAGGGCCCTTGCCATTTAAAAACAGTGAAGATTATTAATACAATGAATTATTAACAATGAAGGATTCCACAAAATATTTAACATGATGTGTTGTGCTGTATAAAAGCTATTAAAATCAATTGTCATAAAAGTAAAAGAAGTACATGAAAATCATTGATCATCAAATCAATAAACAGTAAAATGAAATGGTTATATATAGAGGCTTGCCTTTTACTAAATCAAACAGGCTTGATTTTTTTTGCCCAACAGCCCTCTGAGACTACTGAACCCAGACATAAACTGGCTGGAGATCTTGTAGTTTGAGAATAAAAGGTAAAAATCTCTCCCATCCATCCCTGACTATCTAACCTTTGGAGGTGATAATCTGAAATAGGACAAAATGTCCCAGAAGAGATGTATCTGCAGGTCATCTCAGTTGGAGACTGAAGGTCACTTCCAACAAAGCAATCAAATATCTAATAAAACCTGAAGATCACATCTTTGGTATATAGGCAATCAGAATAAACTAGATAAGAGTGAAAGAACTTGGAATCCTTTTATCTGTAGTAAGAGAAACGTAGCCACTGAATGTTATTTCTTCTCCAAGCATCAGTGTGGAGTTTGGCAAATGCTCATTAAGGCTGAGTTTGCTAAATAACAAATTTATGCATCGAGATTGCATCAATTTATAAAGTGGGAAAAGAAAGCTGTTTTATTATCTGTCATTGAAAAGGTAAATTTTAACAAAAATGCTGTAAACTTCCCTCATTATTTTGATTAATTTGACTTTCAGATTGGCTCTACAAAGATTGTTTCTTCTATAATTACAGAAGAAAATAGAGTCCTATTAATGGATACATCAATCAGTATTTATCAGATAATGTGGAAATAGGTAAATGAATTTTAATTTATTCAATTCAATACTTTTATATTAAAAACAAATATAAATTTGCTGTTTAAAAAGTCTTACATTGTTTCTAGCGTTGGATATTTGATAAATGCAAATATGTTGTTTACATGTGTTGACAATTTAGAGACTTAATTTGAAATAGTATAGAAAAATTCAAAGAAAAGCTCTGAATAAAAGATGATTTAAAATATTTATTACATATATTACTCATATAAACAAACTCAGTAGGTAACCCATATTTTCTTTTTTCTTCGCCAGTCACTGAATTTTTAAATCATGTTATATAGACTGCCTTTAAAGTAGAAGTCATTATAAAACATTATTATAAAACAAACAAACAAAAAACCTTTAAATTAAATTCTATCTTAACTTTCCCATAACGTCCTACTTTTGAGTCAAAACCTCACTCAAAATTGAATTTCTGGAAAGTCTTTAATAGCAATTTTGATTAAGCCCCCTGCCCCAAATTTTCATAATACTAATTTATATTTATTAATATGTACTATTTGTAGTCTTTTTGCCCTCCCTGAGATAGTTTACATCTTCCCTTTTTTTCTATATTTCATTGAAATATCTACTTGAATAAGTCTTTTTGAGCACTTTAGTTATTACTAGATATTTTTTGAGACCACATTAACAAATTAAAACTAGTAAAGTGATATTTACTAAATTCCTACCTGAGGGACTTGAACCATACAATTCCATCTGAAATAGAATAAAATTACTTTTGCATTATAACATTCACAAGCTCTTATTGCCACTTTAAAAGTGTTGATTAACTAGGTGATCTTTATTCTGGAACTTTCTGGAATGTAGATAAATGATGTGGACTTTTAAGTGTTCTTCACTTTTTTCTTGGGAGTTACCACTTAATACAATCATGGAAGGAGAATATTTTTATACAGGTAATTATGCTCATATACCATTGAACCTAATTCCTGGGAATTGAAACACAATCATTTTTTTATATAAATATTATATTTGTTCAAGATATTGGAATTTGAGAACAAAATTTGGTGAAATATAATTTATAGTTAAAATTCATTCCTTATTGTGCTGATAATGGAAAAGTAGGAGAGTTTCCTCCTCTTGCTAAAATCGTGAGAATTCTAGTCATACACCCTGCTCATTATGTGCCTTTGTTATTAAACTGTGATTACTGAAGAACTTGTGCTTGAAGCAGGGCACTTTATAACGTGAATAGCAATGGGTATTACATGTGTCCTGTCTTTGATTTTGATCCCAATCCCTCTGAGGATGGGGCTGTGTTATGAACAGGTAGATTCAGAATTCAACATCCTAATGCAGTGAAAACTTAATCACATTCATGTAAGATGGAGATGTTCCAAGAACTTTACGATCAGTTATGTGGAAGTTTGAGTTCTTGGCCGTAATATCCAGGACACTCTGCAGAACAGAGCAGCAGACAGATCATCTCTCTGTAGAATTCATTGTCAGGAACTGGAACATTATTAGTTGGATAGTGACACCAAGTTCTGATCTTGCACAAAACTGAAGCAATTTCCTCAGCACGATGTGGCCTTTCCATGAGTCTGTCTTTAAGATTCATTCTGCAGCATCAAGATGAGACTGGATGAGGTACTTTATGAAAAGCCAAAAAAAAGGAAAAAAAATTGTGTTGAAAAAATTTAAACATACACAAAAAGTATAGAATTGTATTGGAACACTCATATACCCACCACCTAGATTCTAGATAACATTTTTTATAGTTGCTTTATTATCTGTCTACGCATATTTCTATTCTTCTAACCATATTTTTAATCTATTTTATTTTTATGCATTTCAAAATAAGTTGCACATATCAGCACACTTGACCACTAGCCATGTCAGCATGCATTTCACTAAAGTTTTATACTTTTCTACCATTTTTCTCTTCTGATGTAAAATTTACTTACAATAAGATGCATAAATCTTAATTGCTCCATTCAAAGAGATTTGACAAACCATACATCTGTGTAACCCAATCCCTTATCAAGATATAGAATATTACCACCACCCCAGAAAGTTCATTAGTGTCTCTTGTCAGTCACTTTCTATCTGCCCCCAGGAGGGCACCACTGTTCTAATTTTCCCACCACAAACATTGTACCTGTTTTAGAACATCACATGAATGGAATCATGCAATACGTACTCTTTTCAGTAAGTCTCTTTCACACTCAGTGAAAAACTTTTGAGATTCATTTTCTTTGTTTGTATCAGTAGTTCATTTTGTAAAATTCTTAGCTAGCATTTCAGTTTATGAATATACGACAGTTTGTTCATTCTTCTATTGATAGACACATGGTCCGTTTCTAGTTTTTGGCTAATACGAATTAACCTATCGTGAACATTCTTGTAAAGTCTTTTGGACCTGTATTTCCATTTCTTTTGAGAAGTACCTACAAGTGAAACTACTAGGTGATAAGGTTTAGTTTTATGAAAAACTGCCAGTTGTTTTTGTTTTTTCCAAAATGGTTATAATATCTTATGCTCCTGCAACAATGCTTGAGAAAGTTCTGGTTGCATCAGATCCTCGTCAATATTTGGTGTTGCCAATCTTTTTAAATTTTAGCCCTTCTGGTTTGTACGTAGTGTTTACTAAGCTGTTTACACAGTTAGTATTGGGTATGAATTAGGTATCACTGGAAGTTTGACAAATAAATTTCCCCAGAAATGACTGGACCTAACAGCATTTTTGGAGTCAAACCTGAGTTTTGCCATCTATGTTAATAAGAACATATCTGCTGCCTTAAAGGATTGTTGTATTAACTGAGGCCAGTATTATAGAGTGCTTTGTAGTGTTAAATAAATGTTAATTTAGAGTTAATATGATTATTTTTGTTTCCTTGTTTATATATTATAGATTTTAAAAATCTAACTTCATAGAGATTTTTATGGCTTATTTTCTCTAAAATTTTGAATTGGGTGTACTGTTCACTTATTTTACTTTTTGCTTATGATTGAAAGCATTCAAGTCTACAATTCAATCTCAGCCCATACATTTTGATTGTCATTTTTCTATTTGTTAACTTTCCACAATTTTTGTTTTAATGACTACTTTGAGAAAGATTGGGAAAGAGATGGTATGGACTAAAAGTTTTACTGAAATAAAATATTCTTTTTGTTTTTAAATATTGTTTGAATATTAATATTAACATTATGCCTTTAATCCATTTTCTTATTATTTACCTAATATCACTTTGTCCATTTTCCTTTCAACTTTTTTTTATTTTACTATTTTCTTGTAAGTGTACTCTTAAAAACATATTATATTCAGATGCTTTTATTTCTTTTTTTTTTAAACTTCAAAACCGAGTGTTTATTTTTTAATGGGTGAGTTTATTTCACTTATACTTTTGCCATAATAGTATATTTACTCTTTCTTCTGTTATTTATGCTACCTAGTGATTATCTTAATTTTCTTTCTTTTTTTAATCTTTTGCTAAATATCTTTCTTTTGTTGAGTTTGTCACATGGCATACTCTACTTGTTGCTCCTGGAAAGGTCCTCCTTTGTTTTATTTTATTTTATTTTCCCTTTCAAAACTTTCATCATTGATCCCCACTTATTCTTTGCAACCCCACACTGACTCTAATGTCTATGATATATGTTTTTGCCTAAACATGTATTTGTGAATTAGAAAGGGATATTTTATGCATGCTAAGTTTTATGTAATGTGTTGTATCATTTATGTGCATGAATGTGCTTTAATTTACACAAATGGCGTATCTTATTCTCTTTCTTACCTTTTTCTAAAACACATTTTTAAAAAATGTATTTATCTTGCTCTATGCACATTTACTTCTGAAACCTGCGTGTTATTCCATGCTAGCTGCCAAAATTGACATATCTGTCATATAGTGATGATACAAACAAGTCCACAAACAATTCTTGTTCTTCTCTCGTAGACTTGCAGGAGAAGTTTTAGGGTATGCTTCCAGAAATGAAATTGCTAGGTTATAGTGAGCACATGCCCTTCATTTTGGTGAGTATCATCATTTCATTTAGTGAGTACAGTTCTCCAGAATGTCTATGCCTGTTTACACAACTAGCGGCAGTGCATAAGGGTTCTAGTTTCCCCACATCCTGACCAATGTTTGGTTTTATCTGTGTCCTTATTGCCAATCTGATAATCAGGTGCTCTTTCCTTTTTTATTTTGTTTGAATTTTTGTGAATATTAAAAAGTTTGAAAATTTCTTCAAATACTTTTTAGCTATTTAGGTTTATCCTTTTGTGCATATTCTATATACTTTGTCTATTTCTTTCTAATGTTTCTGTTTTTTTTGTTGCTGTTAATTTGTTGGAGTTTTTTCAATATTTTAGACTAGGTAATAATGCCTTAATAATTTAGGATTTTAAACATGTCTTCTCCCAGTCTACCACCAGTATGTTAACTTCCTTCATCTTCCTTCCTTCATTATTGCACAGAATCCAGCAGTTTAGGGTGTTATGGGCTTTGTGGTTTGTGTTTTGTGGCTCCAGTTTAAGAAACTTTTCTCCATCCAAAGATCACAATCATAATTTCTTAATAATCTACTATTCCCATTCTGGCTGACCTAAGACTTGTAAGTTTTGATCTCCATGAAGTTTGGTTTTCTCTGTAAAGTAAACCAGTTTTCCCAAAGCCATCACTAAAAAGCCACCCTTTCTCCATTGACACTGCCACCTTTACTAGGCCCATGTTTGCTCACTATTCACTTCCATTTGTTGTCTGTTCTGAGCCAACACTTAGTAGTAGTCTTATGTCTTTAAAGTACGCCTTACTATCTGGTGGGGCAATAAATCCCAGTTTGCTTCCCCTCCCGCCCCGATATTGCATCAGATCCTAATTTCATTTAGAATTACATATGAATATAGAATAAGTTTGTTGAATTTCTCAAAAAATTTTGGTACAGTTTTCTTGAGAATTGTATGGGACTTGTAGATTAATTTGGGGAAAACTCACAGCTTTAAAATACTGTCATCCTATCCATATACATGGCCATTCTCTCCATTTATCTTCTTTATGTCTTCTTATAGTTTAACTCATTTCTTTAAAGGTATGTGGGTTCTTTTTAGTTTAATTCTTAGATGGAGCTTGTTAATATGGTGAATTGTATTTTCTTTATTTTCAAAATTTTCTTAACTGGCTATTTCTAGTTTAGAAAAATGTTACTGAATTTGAAAGCTGTTCATTCATCTGATCTCTTACTTAATCTGTCACTAGGTTTTATAGCTTATTGATTCTTTGGGGTTTTCCGTGTAGTTGATCATACATCATCTGTATGTAATAACATTCTTCCCTACCAATACTTATATCTCTATTTTCTGTGTGTGACAATAATGTGAAAATATCTATTGCTATGTGTAACAGTACAGATGTGAGTCAATTCCTTTTCTTATTTTGGTCTTCCAGATATTGTATGGAAGTTTTGTGCCTTGATGTGATGTCTGCTCTTAGATTTGGTATGATGCTTTTATCAAGTTAAAGGTATTCTTTTCTATACTGATTATCTGAGAATTCATATCAGACATAGAGTGAAATTTATCAAATAATCTTTCTGCATCTATTGGGATAGTCATGTGAGTATATTTTTTTAATATATTAATATGCTGAGTTACACTGACATATTTTTCTGATGTTAAAATATCTCTGCCTTCCTAGGATAAACCTTATTTATCACGATATATTAATACTGTTATTATTATTTAACTCTGGATTATATTTAGCTATTACTTTAATTAGGACTTTGCATCTTTGCCTAGAGTTATGGCTCATATCTTTCTTTTTTTATGTACTCTCATTATCTGGTTTTGAAATCAAGGTTACACTAGTCTTTTAAAATGGCTTGGTCAATGTTTCCTTCTCTATTTTCTGAAAGAATTTATAATAAAATATGGATTATATGTGCCTTGCAATGAAAGGTACCTTACAATTTTGATCAGAGTAGAACTCCCTCATCCAGGGGCTCTTTGTTTTAGTGAGGGGAGAGGGGAGTTGGTAGATTATTTTGAAATTTAATTGTTATTAGTCTATTCAAGATTATATTATTTTTTTGCTAGTTTTTACATCTTATGCAAAAATTTATCTACCATGTAATTTTCAAATGTGTTGCTTTCTAGTTCTTGATAACATTATATTCTATTTTAAATTGCTACTTTTTCTGTAGTTATTTCTCCTTTATCACTCTTATTTTGAGTTGTAGCCCCTCCATGTCTTCTCCATCATCTAGGAGTAAATTCATACAAAGAAACCAGCTTTCTGGTGTTATTTTCCTCTTTCTCACTCTCTCTTTTGGTTTGTTTTGATTACATAGTTTTCTGTCTCTTGCTTCCTGTTTTATTGATATAGACTGTTGCTTTTTTCTGAATTGTTCAGCTAACCATTTACCTAATTTGTTTTTAATCATTATTGCTTTATGATAATTTACTTAGTATTAACTTTTCATCTAATGACTACTTTGTCTTTGTTCTGTATCTTTTTTTTTTTTTTTTTTACATTTTCTTCTATGCATTTAAAAAACATCTGATTCCTGACCTGGAGAACCAACGTTTCTGTGTTTAGATGAGACAAGAATTTGTTCAAGCAGGCTGGCCTGTTCACTGTGGAGCCGTGTAGCTCTTCTCAGAAAGCTGTGTATCCTGGCACTAAAGATCTACGGAGCAGACAGATGAGCAGGCTTGAGTCCTGGTTTATTCGAAACTCCGCAGTCAGCCGAGGGCTTTGGAGCTGGCTGCTGGATCGCCAAAGAGCATGAGTCTCCTCTGAGACTTGCAGCCAAGATGCCTGACCCAGCACTTTGGAATTGCTTTAGCTTTGGGTATTTTTAATATACAGTTACTACTTGTTCATTGTAGAAATCTTGGAAAATACTTATGAAATAATAATACATATGTGTATGGGTATATCTCACCCATAAATCATTCACTCAGTTAACTACCATCAACAAAAACCCTCTAGATTTTTGAGGGTTTATTTGTTGCTTCTTTGTTCATTTTACATACAATAATGAAACAAACTCTCATGTACTACCACTGAGTTACCTTTGAAGTTTCCCAAATGCATTTGCCTTTCTTTCCCCTCTAGAAGTAACAACAACCCTGAATTTTATGTTGGTCAATGCCTTGACTAGTTTTACTTTATAGTTTTGCCACATACATATATAGTTTTTTTAACCTTAATATATTATAAATGAATCCCATCCTGTCCTTCTGTGAGAGTCTGCCTTTTGATTTGAGAGTTTCATCCACTGACATTTTCTTTTTCTTTAGCTCTGACAATCAATTCTATTCTATCTATCTATCTATCTACCTACCTACCTACCTACCTATCGCTGCGTATCATTCGATCTCACCTCTCCATTGTCACAACTGTCAGCCTGGGCCAAGCCACCAGCACCTCTCTGCTGCCTTTGGCAATAACCTCTGTACTGCCCTTGTTGCTTCCACAGGTCCTCCACCACAGCCTATCTCAACTCAGAGGCCAGCATGAGTCTATCTAAATGTGAGTCAGATAACATTCATTTTCTACTCAAAACCTTTCTATAGATTCTCATCTCATTCAGAGTAAAAGACAAAAATCTTTACAGTAATTTCTCAGACCAGGTGTAATCTGCACCCCTCATAGCTTCTCTAACAGCATTGCCTTGTACTCTCCCCTTGCCCACAAGCCAGGTGACCTCTCTCTCTCTCTCTTTTTTTTTTTTTTGTCCATGCCACATGGCATGCGGGATCTTAGCTCCCAGACCAGGGATCGGACCCATGCCCCCTGCAGCGGAAGCCAGGAGTCTTAACCACTGGACTGCCAGAGAAGTCCCAGTGACCTCTCTTTTTTACTGATTAGGCCAGGTTTGTTTCCCTGAGCACCTTTGCACTTCCGTTCTCTCTTCCTGGAGTGCTCTTCCACTGCTATCATAAGGGTTTATTCCCTCACCTCCTCATTTGAGCTTTGACTTAAGTTTCAACTACTCATTGTAAACCAAACCCAGCACCCCTTAACTCCTTCCCGGATTTATTATTTTTCCATAGCACTTATCACTCCTAATATGCCATATACTTTTCTTATTTATTTTATTTATTGTATGTCTCCCTAAGGGCAGTTAATAGACACAATAAAGATTTGCTTAAGTAATGAGCAAATTATAATTACTATTAGGTCAATTTCTGCCATCTTATTTCGTGTTTTCTCCTCACCTTACTTTCTTTTTTACCTTTTCATACCTTTAATAAATAGATTCTTTCTATTGGATTGAAAGTTATACATTCCATTGATATTCTTCTCTTATTTTTCTCCTAACATTTTTGTATATGAATTTCCTAAGCTTATCAGTCTCTATCACTTCCCCAACATAAGAGAAAAATCTCAGCATGACCTTATACCTCTCTGGTCTCCTTCCTCTCCCCATTGGTCCTAATTTTACCATGTTAGAATCATCTGGAATTTTAGCTATGAGTATATTACATTGACAGAAGTGAACTTTGTTTAGTTTTTTACTCGCTTAATTTTTTACACATTTTTAGTGTCTGTTTGAATTTATTTCTCTTTTTATTGAAATACTTCCTCCAAAAATGTTTTCATGGAAAGTTTTTGTGGGCCTGACAATGCCTTTTTGTATGTTCATCTTTCAATAATAATTTAGCTGGATAAAACATTCTAAGTTCAAGGTTCTCTTCGTTCAATTCATTGCAGTAATACTCCAGTATCTTCTTGGATTAATGGTACTATTGAACAATCTGATGGTTATTGTTCCCTATCCATTTGTAGGTAAATTGCTCTTTTTGTCGCTGAAAATGTTCTTAGAATTTTCTCTTCATCTTTATTGTGCACTCTGATATGTCTAATTGTAAGATTTTGTATTTTTTAAAATGTCATTTTTTTAAAATTCCCTAGGCCTTTTCAATTTAACGTGTTTTCTCAACTTTAATTCTTACTATTACTGATTGTCAATCATTTGACAAGTTGATTCCTCATTTACATTTCTGCTTCTGGAAATTGACATTTTTCTTCCTCTCCTCCTTCTTGCTTAATGTTATATTTGCTGTGCCCCTTCCTGGCTCCTTCTGAGGTAGGTTTTTGACCTTATCTTTCATTTTTCTAGTTTCTTCTTCCCTGAATGCTCTCTGCTATTTATGAGACTCATTGAATTTTTATTTACACTATTTTTCACACCCATTTTTTCAACTTTGTTCTTCTTTATAACTTAAATGTTATTAATATCTCCCTACCTATATCTCTTTTAAAGATGTTTATTATTTTTATTTTAAGTTCTTGTGGTACTTTTGGTTAACTAATTCTCCTTTCTCTGTATCATTCAATTTTCATTTTTGTTTTTATTTATTTAATTTATTTTTTTTTACTTTAGTAACACAATTGTGCTTCTCAAATGATTTGTGAGGTTTTTTTCTACTGGGGTTACCTGTACTGTGACCAGCAATGCTCCTCTATGTAGGAATTGAGAAATTAAAATCCAAGTGGAAGCCTTTGTCCCCTACTGGTAGTTTTAGATATCAATGGGAAGAGAGCCATTGGATTCACAATCTGGATTTGATCATTCCCATTTTTTATCCCCATAATGATACCTGTCCTCAAAGAACTTTCCTGAACCTCTTCCCTGGACCCCTCCAAGAGCAAGCTCAGAGGCGAGTATACTTGCTATGGTTATTATCCAATTATCTCTGGGCTCTAGAGCAACTCTGATTCCATTCCATGCCCAAGCTAGAGCTGAGCTAGTACTGCTGAGTTGGGTGCTATACTGCCATGGAAATTGTGAGGAAACAAAAGGAGCAGAACTAAAGTGCTTTCCCTTACTTTATCAACTGTCTTGGTAGTTGACCCTTCTACATTTGGGTTCAAACTTTGCCCCAGGACCAAACACCTCTCCCTCCAGTTTTTATATTAATTTCTCTTATCCTTCAACTTTCTCTTATCTTTGTGGCATTTCCAGTATTGGGTTTGATTAAAGAGCCAGAAGCCTCTTTCATCTTGTAAGGATCTGGAATTTTTCTAAGTTTTATAAATTAACAAATTAGAAGATATCTAAAAGACTAGAAGTTATATTTTATAGGAATTGCTAGTCTCCTGCCATCATAATTAGGAAATCAGAAGATTGTGTTACTATTTACCATATCAAGTTATAATGATATGTGGAATCTAAGAAACTGATACAAAAGAACTTATTTACAAAACAGAAATAGACCCACAGACATGGAAAACAAACGGGAAAGGGAGGGAGAGGGGGTACATTAGGAGTTTGGGATTAACAGATACACTACTATATATAAAATAGATAAACAGTAAGGACCTATGGTATAGCACAAGGAACTATATTCAATATCTTGTAATAACCTATAACGGAAAAGAACTGAAAAGAATCACTTTGCAGTACACCTGAAACTAGCACAACATTGTATATCAACTATACTTCAATTAAAAGAAAGAGAGTTTAAAGAAAAGATATTTTTAAATCTATAATGATCAGAGCCCCCATTAATTTTGCTTTCCCAAGGATATCTTTCAATTCAGTAAAGGCTTCTCTCCTTCTGAACTTCAATAAGTCTCCCTTGGATAGAGGTATTAGGTACATAGGAAGAGGCATGCTTTCTAGGTATGGCAGCTAGTGGCCCATGTATGGGCCTTAGTCTCCTTGTTTTGAAAGATGTATGCTCCAGGGAGATCAAACAGTGTTGACATATATTCTCATTAAGTGTACAGTTACTTCTTCATTTTGGATTGTACAAATTCAGTATAATTGAGTGTAATAATTGATGTCTTCTGTTGATATGACATTATCTTCTACTTAAAAAAAAAATATCTCTGGTAGCCTCAACCCAGAAAGATATTTAAAAGTAAAATATTTCATTATGATTTTCAGTGAAGGAAAAAATGCTGAAAAACCAACTATCTTAATAAAGGGACAACACATTTTTGTCTAGTGTTATAAAATAATTTGAAAAATGAGAATGAATTAGCAAAGAAAAATTTAGGAACAAGAAGCAGGAAGTGAACTATTTTCCTGCTTCTCCTAATTCAGGGCTTCACTATGTAATTTCTAAGTATTTTTTACTCAAGTATTGCAAATTCCCAAATAAGATACCCCAGCACTCAAAAAAAAAAAGTACAAAAATAAAATGTAATCTAAAATATTATTTATTAAGATTGAAAGTTTCTCCCCAAGAGCAGGAACAAGACAAGAATGTCTGCCCTTGTCATTTTTATTCCACACTGTACTACCACTCAACACCTAGTTGGGGCAATTAGGCAAGACAAGGAACTAAAAATGAAAATAGGCAGATTGAAAAGAAAGAAATAAAACTATCTTTATTTGAAGATGACATGACCTTATATGTAGAAAATCTAGAAATGTCCACCCAAAAATATTATAACTAATAAATGAATCCAGCAAAGTTGCAGGATATAAAATCAATACATAAACATCAGTTGTATTTCTTTGCAATAGAAATGAACAATCTTCAAGTGAAATTAAGACAACAATTCCATTTACAATAGCATGGAAAATAATAAACTCAGATGAATAAATTTAAACAAAGGAGAGCAAAATTATAATGAAAACTAAAAAGCATTGTTGAAAGAAATAAAGAAGATCTAAATAAATAGAAAAACAGTTTACATTCATGGATTGGAAGACTTAATATTGTTAAGGTGACTATATTCCCCACATTGATCAAAAGATTCAGCACAATTACCACTAAAATATTAAATACCTTTTTTTCTGCAGAACTTGAGAAGTTGACCCCAAAATTTATGTGGAAATTCAAGGGACCCAGAACAGTACAAACAGTCTTGGAAAAAATAGTTGGAGGAATCACACATTCTGCTTTCAAAATTTATTACAGAACTACAGTTTCAAAACAGTGTGGTAGTGGTATAAGAATGGACATACAGATCCATGCAATGGAATTGAGATTCCAAAAATACTTAATATGTCCATAGTCAACTGAATTTTTACAGTGTTCCAGGGTCATGCAATGGGGAAAAAATAATCTTTTCAACATGTGTCATGGGCCAGCTGGCTATTCACCTGCAAATGAACAAAGTTGGACCCCCAAAACACACTATGTTCAAGAATTAACTCCAAATGTATCAAATACCTAAATGTAAGAGCTAAAATTATAAAACAGAATGAAAAGTCGGTGTTAATCTTCATCATCTTGGATTAGGCAATGATTTCTTAGATGTGACACCAAAAGCATGAATAACAACAACAACAAAAATAGATAAATTGGACTTCATTAAATTAAATGTCTTTGTGTTTTAAATGACACTGTCAAGAAAGTGAAAAGACAATCCACAGATAAGGAGAAAATACTTGCAAGTCATATAACTGATAAAAGTCTAGTGTTCAGAATATATAAAGAATGCTTGAGCAGAAGCAAGAACTACAATCCTGTAGCCTATGGAAAAAAACCCACATTCGCAGAAAGACAGACAAAATGAAAAGACAGAGGATTATGTACCAGATGAAGGAACAAGATAAAACCCCAGAAAAACAATTAAAAGAAATGGAGATAGGCAACCTTCCAGAAAATGAATTCAGAATAATGATAGTAAAGATGATCCAGGACCTTGGAAAAAAAATGGAGGCAAAGATCTAGAAGATGCAAGAAATGTTTAACAAAGACCTAGAAGAATTAACGAAGACACAAACAGAGATGAACAATACAGCCACTGAAATGACAAATACACTAGAAGGAAACAATAGCAGAATAACCGAGGCAGAAGAATGGATAAGTGACCTGGAAGACAAAATGGTGGAATTCATTGCTGCAGAACAGAATAAAGAAAACAGAATGAAAGAAATGAAGGCAGCCTGAGATCTCTAGGACAACATTAAACACACCAACATTCACATTATAGGGGTCCCAGAAAGAGAAGAGAAAAAGAAACAACCCGAGAAAATATCTATAGAGATTAGAGTCGAAAACTTCCCTAACATGGGAAAGGAAATAGCCACGCAAACCCAGGAAGTGCAGAAAGTCCCAGACAGGATAAACCCAAGGAGAAACAAGTTGAGACACATAGTAATCACATTGAGAAAAATTAAAGACAAAGAAAAATTATTAAAAGCAACAAGGGAAAAATGACAAATAACATACAAGGGAACTCACATAAGGTTAACAGCTGATTCCTCAGGAGAAACTCTATAAGCCAGAAGGGAGTGGCATGATATATTTAAAATGATGAAAGGGAAGAACCTACAACCAAGATTACTCTACCTGGCAAGGATCTCAAATAGATCTCAAATCAAAAACTTTACAGAAAAGCAAAAGCTAAGAGAATTCAGCACCACCAAACCAGCTCTACAACAAATACTAAAGGAATTCTCTAAATGGGAAACACAGAGAAGAAAAGGACCTACAAAACCAAACCCAAAACAATTAAGAAAACAGTAATAGGAACATACATATTGATAATTACCTTAAATGTGAATAGATTAAATGATCCAACAAAAGACACAGGCTCACTGAATGGATACAAAAACAAGACCCGTCTATATGCTGTCTACAAGAGACCCGCTTCAAACCTAGGGACACATACAGACTGAAAGTGAGGGGATGGGAAAAGATATTCCATGCAAATGGAAATCAAAGAAAAATGGCATAACAATACTCATATCAGATAAAAAAGACTTTAAAATAAAGAATGTTATAAGAGACAAGGAAGGACAGTACATAATGATCAAGGGATCAATCCAAGAAGAAGATATAACAATTAACAATATATATGCACCCAACATAGGAGCACCTCAATACATAAGGCAAATGCTAACAGCTATAAAAGAGGAAATCAACAGTAACACAATAATAGTGGGGGACTTTAACACCTCACACTAATGGACAGATCCTACAGACAGAAAATTAATAAGGAAACACAAGCTTTAAAGGACACAATAGACTAGATAGATTTGATTGATTTTTATAGGACATCCCATAGAAAAACAGCAGATTACACTTTCTTCTCAAGTGACACATGGAGCATTCTCCAGGATAGATCACATTGGGTCACAAATCAAGCCTCAGTAAATTTAAGAAAATTGAAATCATATCAAGCATCTTTTCTGACCACAACACTATGAGATTAGAAATCAGTTACAGGGAAAAAAATGTAAAAAACACAAACACATGGAGGCTAAACAATATGTTATTAAATAACCAAGAGATCATTGAAGAAATCAAAGGGAAATCAAAAAATACCTAGAGACAAATGACAATGAAAACATGACAATCCAAAACCTATGGGATGCAGCAAAAGCAGTTCTAAGAGGGAAGTTTATAGCAATAGAATCCTACCTCAAGAATTAAGAAAAATCTCAAATAAACAATCTAACCTTACACCTAAAGAAACTAGAGAAGAAGAACAAACAAAACCCAAAGTTAGCAGAAGAAAAGAAATCATAAAGATCAGAGCAGAAATAAATGAAACAGAAACAAAGAAAACAATAGCAAAGATCAATAAAACTAAAAGCTGGTTCTCTGAGAAGATAAAATAAATTGATAAACCTTTAGCCAGACTCATCAAGAAAAAGAGGGAGAGGACTCAAATCAATAAAATTAGAAATGAGAAAGAAGAAGTTACAATGGACACCATAGAAATACAAAGCATCATAAGAGAGTACTACAAGCAACTCTATGAAAATAAAATGGACAACTTGGAAGAAATGGACAAATTCTTAGAAAGTTATAACCTTCCAAGACTGAACCAGGAAAAATTGAAAATATGAACAGACCAATCACAAGTAATTAAATTGAAACTGTAATTAAAAATCTTCCAACAAACAAAAGTCCAGGACCAGAAGAGCTAACACCCATCCTTCTCAAACTCTTCCAAAAAATTGCAAAGAACCACTACCAAACTCATTCTACGAGGCTGCCATCACGCTGATACCAAAATCACACAAAGATTCTACAAAAAAAATAAAATTACAGACGAATATCACTGATGAATATAGATGGAAAAATTCTCAACAAAATACCAGCAAACAGGGACTTCCCTGGTGGCGCAGTGGTTGGGGGTCCACCTGCCAATGCAGGGGACGTGGGTTCATGCCCCAGTCCGGGGGGATCCCACATGCTGTGGAGCGGCTGGGCCTGTGAGCGATGGCCGCTGGGCCTGCGCGTCCAGAGCCTGTGCTCTGCAGTGGGAGAGGCCACAACAGTGAGAGGCCCACATACTACCAAAAAAAAAAAAAATACTAGCAAACAGAATCACACAACACATTAAGAGGATCATATACCATGATCAAGTGGCATTTATTCCAGGGATGCAAGGATTCTTCAATATATGCAAATCAATCAATATTAACAAACTGAAGCATAAAAACTATATGACCATCTCAATAGCTGCAGAGAAAGCTTTTGACAAAATTCAACACCCATTTATGATAAAAAACTCTCCAGAATGTGGGCATAGAGGGAACCTACCTCAACATAATGAAGGCCATATATGACAAACCCACAGCAAACATCATTCTCAATGGTGAAAAACTGAAAGCATTTCCCTAAGATCAGGAACAAGGATGTCCACTCTCACCACTATTATTCAACATAGTTTTGGAAGTCCTAGCCATAGCAATCAGAGAAGAAAAAGAAATAAAAGGAATACAAATTGGAAAAGAAGTAGTAAAGCTCTCACTCTTTGCAGATTACATGAAAATCCTAAAGATGCCACCAGAAAACTACTAGAGCTAATCAATGAACTTGGTAAAGTTGCAGGATACAAAATTAATGCACAGAAATCTCTTGCATTCCTATACACTAACAATGAAAGATCAGAAAGAGAAATTAAGGAAACAACCCCATTCACCAGTGCAACAAAAAGAATAAAATACCTAGGTATTCCTAGGTATAAGAAGGTAAAATACCTATACTCAGAAAACTATAAGACACTTATGAAAGAAATTAAAGATGACACAAACAGATGGAGAGACAGACCATGTTCTTGGATTGGAAGAATCAATATTGTGAAAATGACTATACTACCCAAAGCAGTCTACAGAGTCAATGCAATCCCTATCAAATTACCAATGGCACTTTTTACAGAACTAGAACAAAAAATCTTAAAATTTTTATGGAGACACAAAAGACCCTGAATAGCCAAGGCAATCTTGAGGGAAAAAAACAGAGCTGGAGGAATTAGATTCCCTGACTTCAGAATATACTACAAATCTACAGTAATCAAGACAATATGGTATTGGCACAAAAACAGAAATATAGATCAATGGAAAAGGATAGAAAGCCCAGAGATAAACCCACACACCTATGGTCAACTAACCTATGACAAAGGAGGCAAGGATACACAATGGAGAAAAGACAGTCTCTTCAATAAGTGGTGCTGGGAAAACTGGAGAGCCACATGTAAGAGAATGAAATTAGAACACTTCCTAACATCATACACAAAAATAGACTCAAAATGGATTAAAAACCTAAATATAAGACAGGACACTATAAAACTCTTAGAGGAAAACATAGGAAGAACACTCTTTGACATAAATCACAGCAAGATCTTTTTTGACCCACCTCCTAGAGTAATGGAAATAAAAATAAAAATAAACAAATGGGACCTAATGAAACTTAAAACTTTTGCACAGCAAAGGAAACTATAAACAAGACAACAAGACAACCCTCAGAATGGGAGAAAATATTTGCAAATGAATCAACGGACAGAAGATTAATTTCCAAAATATATAAACAGCTCATGCAGCTCAATATTAAAAAAACAAACAACCCAATCCAAAAAGGGGCAGAAGACCTAAATTAGACATTTCTCTAAAGAAGACATACAGATGGCCAAGAAGCGCATGAAAAGTTGGTCAACATCACTAATCATTAGAGAAATGCGAATCAAAACTACAATGAGGTATCACCTCACACCGGTTAGAATGTGCATCATCAGAAAATCTACAAACAAGAAATGCTAGAGAGGGTGTGGAGAAAAGGGACCCCTCTTGCACTGTTGGTGGGAATGTAAATTGATACAGCCACTATGGAGAACATTATGAAGGTTCCTTAAAAAACTAAAAACAGAGTTACCATATGACCCAACAATCCCACTATTGGGCATATACCCAGAGAAAACCCTAATTCAAAAATTCACATGCACCCCAATGTTCACTGCAGCACTATTTACAATAGCCAGGTCATGGAAGCAACCTAAATGTCCATAAACAGATGAATGGATAAAGAAGAAGTGGTACATATACACAATGGAATATTACTCAGCCATAAAAAGGAACGAAATTGGGTCTTTTGTACAGATGTGGATGTTCCTAGAGACTGTCATACAGAATGAAGTAAGTCAGAAAGAGAAAACAAATATCGTACATTAACACATATATGTGGAATCTAGAAAAATGGTACAGATGATCCTGTTTGCAAGGCAGAAATGGAGACACAGATGTAGAAAACAAATGTATGGACACCAAGGGGGAGAAAGCACAGTGGAGGGGTGAGGTAGTTGTGATGGGATGAATTGGGAGATTGGGATTGACATATATACACTAATATGTATAAAATAGATAACTAATTAGAACCTGCTGTATGAAAAAGAAAAGAATGCTTACAATTCAACAATAAAAAGACAAATAGTCCAATCAAAAGTGGGCAAAGGATTCAAGTAGACATTTTTAAGAAAAAAGATATAAAAAGAGCCAATAAATATATAATAAGATCAATGTCATTAATCTTTAGGGAAATGCAAATCAAAACTACAATGAGGTATCACTTTACATTCACCAGGTTGGCAATGATAATTTTTTTTTAAAAGGAAAAGAACAGGTTTTGGTGAGAATGTAGGGAAAGTGGAATGCTAATACACTGCTGGTAGGAATTTAAAATGATGAAGTTGCTGTGTAACACAACTTTGTGGTTCTTCAAAAAGTTAAGTAGAATTACCATATACCCCAGCAATTCCACTCTTAGTTATATACCCAAGAGAACTGAAAATATATGTTCACCTAAATACTTGAACACACATGTTCATAGCAGTATTGTTCATAATAGCCATAAAGTACAAGTAACTCAAATGTCTATCAGCTGATGAATGAATAAACAAATGCAGTTTTATCCATGCAATTATTCAACCACAAAAAAGAAGTGAAATACTGTTATATATTACAAATGAATTAGCTTTGAAAACATGCTAAGTAAAAAAATGCCAGACACAAAAAGTCATATATTGAATGATACTATATATATGTAATGTCTAGAACATAAATCCACACAGAAAATACATTAGTGGTTGCCTGGGGATTTTGTGTGTGTGTGTGTTGAGGTGGTGATTGGCCTGGATGACTTACAGATACGGGTTTTGTTAGGGGGGTGGGAGGGGGAGAGAGATTGCTGAGGTAGATTAAGAGGTGCAAACTTCCAGTTGCAAAGTAAATGCCAGGGTTATGAAATGTACTGTGTGGGAAATATAGTCAATAATTATGTACTATCTTAGTATCGTGACAGATGGTAACTAGCCTTATCATGGTGATCATTTTGTAATGTGTAGAGATATCAAATCATTATGTTGTGCAACAGGAACTAACATAATGTTGTAGGTCAATTATGCTTCAAAAACAAACAAGCAAAGAAACTAACTTGTAGAAAAAGAGATCAGATTGTGGTTACCAGAGGTGGGGGAGGGGAGGGGGATTTGGATGAAGGCAGTCAAAATGTACAAGCTTCCAGTTATAAGATAAATATACGCTAGTGATGTAGAGTACGTGATAAATAATTAACACTGCTGTATGATATACATGAATGTCATTAAGAGAGTAAATCCTAAGAGTTCTCATCACAAGGAAAAAAAATTTTTTTTCTATTTCTTTACTTTTGTATCTATATGAGATAATGAATGAGATAAACTTACTGTCATAATTGTTTCATGCTGTATGTAAATCAAATCATTATGCTGTACACATGAAATGTATACAGTGCTGTACATCAATTATATCTCAATAAAACTGGAAGAAAAAATAAAATAAATAAAATATGTGAATCATGACTTTAAAAAACTAAAATACATATGATTAATTTTGAACTGTGCATTATTTTCAGTAATCTTTTCTATCACTCTATTAATATTTTAAATGAATTAAGATCTCGAGTACCTTTTTATTTAAGATTGGCCCTTCCTCATAACACACTGCTTTACTCCCCAAGGTCTCATTCTTTATTTTCAGAGAATAGCTTTCTAACTCTACCTGAGCAATGTGCATATAGATTCTAAGTTCTTTTAGCATGCCCCAAATATTTGTAGACTACTTATTAAAAATTCAATAATTTATTTTCTGAATGATTATTGGTAGGTCTTTATACAGTAATTTGCAACAAAATGTTTCTTATTGATGTTTGTTACCAAAGACATTAAGGTAAGAGTCTCATATATAGTGATGGAAAGGAGTCATTTCATTTTCTCCTATTTGGTTAAAAAATAGATTCATATGCTAAACTATGACAGATATTATAAAAATAATTTCAACTAAGAAAAAAACAGTTTTAAATGATTAAGATAAAAAGGATAAATAATCCATTAGTAATAATGACAATTTTGTTCATTTTACCTACGGATGGAGTTTCCGACTTACAGGCATCAGTAGTTTAATGGGTTGGGTATAAGGTAATAAAGTTCAGGTCAAAATGAGACCCAAATTTACCTTATCCTTAAAGTAGCTGTCCAAGAACAAATGCTTGATTCTTCCCTTTCCCTAGAAAAAACCTAAATCCAAATTAAACCCATGACTTTCCAGCGTTTCCCATCCCAGGAAGTAGCATGCCATAGTTTGCTCTTATGCCTTGCTGTCTATTACCAGCCATATTCAATCCAACACTGCAGCATGCAGCCATCGCACTTTGACTTTTAAACATGATGTGAACATTCTTGCAATGAGGAGAATCCCACATTGGTTGGGTCAATGTGGGAGACGGAGCCCATCATCTGAGGATAGAAACTAAAGGGAGGCAAATTATCCCTCTCCTTGGTTGTTATAAAAATCTTTACTAGTAAAAAAAAAAAAAAAAAAATTATCCCTTTCCTGCACCCAGAGACATCAGGGCACTGAACCATGTATTACGCAGAGGTAGTTTGAGATTGTCCACAGTAGCCATGGTTGCACTGAGATTCCAGAGAGGTGACTTTGGCTGTGTTCTTGGCTATCTACTCTTCCTTTGTTCTCACTTGTTTCCCAAGCTCAATTTTCCAATTTCCCTTCAATTCTGCTAGCTTGTTGATATCTTTCCAATAAATTTCTTTTCCACTAAAGTTGGTTTTTGTTGTTCTCAACCAAGAACCTTGATCAGCACAATTACTAAGTATTTCCCATTTTACTTCCTAATTAACTTAAAAACCATCAACTTGTCTTACTCTACATCACCCCTACCAACCATGTCCAAGCTACGGTATTTTTTTCTCACATCTGCTCTTCCGAACTCTTCTACTCATAGCCATGCTGATCCTTTTGGAATCCATCCTACACCCTACAGCTGGAGGGAGCTCTTGAAAACATACACTGATCATTTCTCCCTACTTAAATCCTTCCATGGCTTCTCCTTGTTCTCAAGATAAAGACCAAAGCTCAGCTTTGGTTTGTTCTGTACCTATTTTTCCTGCATCAGTTGAACCTTGGCTCTATGTGCTTCAACCTCACTGACTTTCAAATTTTCAGGTGATTCCTGCTGCTCCCCACCACAGGATAAATACCTGGAATTTATTTTCGTTCATTTAATAAATATCACTTGAGAGTGCCCTTTTCACCTAGTTAATTTCTATTCAGCCTCTAAACCAAAACTCAAACTTTCTGTGTCATAAACCCCTTTTCTTTTTGTTGAGAGCCAATGGGCAACATTTGTGATTTTATGCCTTTCAGTGTGATTTTATGGTTGTGTGTCCCCCTCACTGGCCTGTAAAGCTTTGGGTGATTTGGAATCACTTCTGTTTATACTTCCTATTGCATGCCCAGTACCAGCACAGTGCCTGGAAACTAATAAATATTCTATTAATATAGCTTAAATAAAATATTCATCAAATAATTCACAGACTATGACTTAGAGGGCTATTATTACAATATATTTCTAAAGTTAAATATATATAGTATAATTCCTTCTTTGTGGTTCCACCTTGTTAAACTTTGTGGTTTATCTCTAGGTTTCTAGAAGTAGATGTTTCCCTGTCATTCATGTTCTCATTCATGCTTCCCTTGCTATATTATTTCTTACACTATACTGCTCCGAGAAAGCAATGTGCGAAATCAGGTATCTTGAGTTTATTGAGGTTTCTCAGTTTAAAGCCAATCATCTTAAATCCTTCTATAGACTTCTAAACTGACCTTCCACTAAGAAAAAGGAAGTGCTTATCTGAAAGAAAAAAAATGACAGCTTTCCTACTGAAGATTCTTCATCCAACTTCACATGTAGAAATATTCTTTCTCCTGAATTTTACTTAGTCAAAAGTTTTTAGCTCAAGTTTCAATTATAAGAGCTGACAAATATTTAATACTAGGGAAAAAAAATGAATGGCTTCTTCCAAATAACACACTGTTCTTTGAGAAAGATCACTTAAAATATCAAATTTATCTCAGCCTCATTATCAATTGTTCTGAAAGTCTCCTTTGGAACATTTATCTTGGTGAGCTTTGTTTTAATCCATATATTGGTATTTAGACAGGTGGGACAGAAGGACAATATCTAACAAAAAATACAGATGTATAAAAATGCACCCATTATGCCCCTACTAAAATATTAATGATAAAGAAACTAAATTTAATGTGTTCATTTTTATAATAACTTTAAAGAATTTATGTTTAATTAAAAGTGATCTATAAATCATGCTGTTTGCTAGCACTATTGACTGTGCCATTCCCATTCTGCCAAACTTAATATAAAATTAATTGTTAATTTTCAGGCTAGTAGTCTGCTCTTCACCAAGACATATACTGATTGTTTAGACATAAGTCAGTGAAATATGAAACTTTATAATTGAGGGCTCTCTTTGTGATGTCTTAAAATAATTCTCAAGATTTGATATTCTCTCAATATATAAGTTTGACCCTTTTATACATTGAAGTGAGTGTTTTGAAATATAACTTTAGACATGCTATGCATCGTCTATTTCACATTCAGTTGAATGGATACTATTTCTGTAAAGTGCACTTAGCATTAAGAGAAGTGTGACCTTGTAGGGTGGCAAAGAATGGTTTATCTTTTGCGCAATCACACACACAACTGTGGACCAATCTAAACTTTTCTCACTTTATAATACTTGAAGACCTCTGGGTTAGTCTGACCTTACATAAACAAATATAGCATTTCAGCAGCCTTTCACATGCTTGTTCCACACAAAACTTCAAGCCAAAATAGCCACCAACTCCAAAATAAGTGATGATTAACTTAGGGAGTACTTGGCTCTATCTTCAGTAGGTTAACATGACCTTGAATGACAAAATTATATTACTTACTTATATTGTATGCATTTCATGGGCTGTTAGGATAATAGCTATTTCACTTTTGGAGGAGGCTGGACTGAAAAATTCAACCAGTAAATGTTTTTGTGACATTGCACTTCTTGAACCAGTCTCCAGACTTAATGAATGATTTTTATTTCTACTATTATTTTTTGCCTAGTATTAAGGCACACCAACTCTTTCATTGAATAGGAATCTGATTCCTTTTCTCTAGGTGAATGAAAAACGTATTTCCCAGTATTTTCATCCAATGAATGACAGTACAGAGACCATATCTTTTCATATGTCTACAGCATCTCCACAGAGCATCCCAGCCCATTCAACTAGGCTAGTGAAGGGCCTTCTCTTCTGCCAGACACATTCTGGCCTCTGTGCTCCAATTATTCCCATTGCCTGGGATACCGCCTTTCCACCTGACATTTTCCTCTTCCCAATATCTAGATATTCAACACTTTTCATGATTTTCTTTGTACCTCATTATCTTGATGGATAAAGCCTATACTTGGGAAACACCACCATAGCTGCATTTAACCAGAGCTTCTTATGCTTCTTAGAAATTCAGCTCTGCATCTCCCCATGTACTTTTCACTCAAGAAATCAAGTTGGAATATGAGTGAGAATGTAGTTATTATGCGCCATAAGTTCAAGCCATTGTTCTAAATGTAATAATTGAAAAGGTTTCATAAATTATTTTTTGCAGTAAATTACTTGTGGCCCAAGTAGGATGTCATGACATTTCATTGAGAAACACTGACCCAGTCAAGTTGAATCTCATTTATTTATCAAGGCCCAACTCAAATCCACTTAATTCAGAGTGTATTCATTTGTTTATTCATTCACTCAGCAGTTATTTACTGCCAGGACCAGACACTGCACAAGGTGTTGGGCTATAAAGACAGATGAAAAATTTTCTGTTCTCAAAATGAACATGCTGTACTCCCCAGTTCTTTCTCTGTAACAGATACTTCTGGTACTGAGTTGAGCTTATAGGAAACCTCAGGATTCTCCTGAACACAGCTTTCCAAGCAATTACTACTAATCTATTAAAGATAACATAGAGATAGATATTTCTACTATAGCTCTGCAGACAGACATATAAATAAAAAAACAGTAACATGTAGGTTGTAGAGTCAGGTAAAAATTATAAAATCAAAACTTTAATGTCTGTTCATTAATTAAAAATGTATAATTTCTGTATAGCACAGTTGGATCCTGAATGAGAATCAAAGAAACAATGTGAAGAGAAAGAATAAAGAATTTAGATATAGTTTCCACACATTATTTCAGTTTTATCTTTTCCAAGTCATTATTTAACCTACTGCACTTTGACTTCTGATCTACACTCCAATCTCAGTCTTACTGGCACTGGCAATCATTTCCTAGTTTCCAGGTACAAAGAACCCCTTGAATTCTGAATTGCATTTGACCATTTCTTAGAATTTGTTGGTGTTGATTATGCCTCCTTTGAAAATTGTCTCTCTGTTTCCAAACACTACACTTCTCGTTTTCCTCTTACCTCTCTGACAATTCCCATTCAGACATACATTTTCTTCTTTTCCTTCCTCCACCCCTGATATTTGGTTGTCCCTCATGGCCCTCCAGTCACCTCTCTCTCCTCTTGAAATATTCTATCTGATTTATTTTCTCCAATCTCATGGCAGCTAACTGAACAATTACAGTAGGTACCACTCACCTCACAGTCTAAATGGAGTCCCTAGAATTATACAGGGCACAATCTGCATGACCAAACACATACTCTCAGACCTATGTTTAGTCTAGGGGCTCAGATCTCCTTCCTTAATTTTGTATCCCTGATTGTTGATTTCATCAGCTGTATAAATTAGCTTCGTGGATAATTCCACCTACATAATCACTCCCAAGTCTATAACTGCAGTCCTGAATACTCCAAATTTCCAGATTTGTGTTTCTAACTTTCTACTGGACATCTCCACCAGGAACTTGTAGAAGTTCTACCTTGCGTTCCAAGCTGCGCTCATCATCCAACTCTTCAAACCTGTTCCCCTTACTTTATTCAATATTTTAGTTATGAAAGTTATTATACCTTCAGTTCCCCAAGCTAGAGATTTAGGAGCCAAATTTACTTCTCCCATCTCTCCCATCCAAATCCGATCAGTCATTGTGTCTTGTGAAGTCTAACTCTGAAATGTTTTTCAAATCTGTCACTTCTTATCTATTCTTACATAATTTTATTTGTATAACATATGTGGTCATCTCCTTTTTTCATGTGCCTCAACCTAGCCTTAATATGCTTCAATGCCACAAGCATATTAATGGAATGGACAAAAATGCCTATTCACATTTTTGTCCATTCTATTTCCTGAAAACCTTTGTTCTTTTTCCCTATTGTTTTCTTTAACCAAATGATATTTCTTACTGAACTCTTATTAGAAAAGTAATTTTCAACTCAAAAGTTACTCCCTTTAAAGTGTTTGCTAATCCTTTCCTCGTTTAATTCTCTTCCATGAAGAGAATCATGAAATATTACCATGAAATATCACCCTCTTCTGTCTTCAGGTTCTCACAGTTTTTATTCATGTTACTAGTAAAACACCTTTGATAATAATCACTACTTGAAAAATACTTGTTTCCTTTATTAAACTTTAAATTCCTTCAGGGCAGGAATAAGGAGTCCCAGCCATCTACAATCTTTAAAATGTAAATAAGTGATTAGCACATAGAAGATACTCAATAAATTTGAGGTGTTATATTGCACTCTTAGCATCTGAATTGAATATCTAAACAGATTTTTTTAATACAGCACTAGGTGATTCTCACCCAAAAAATACATATTTTAATGCAAAGTGTCCAGTAATTCAACTTATGAAAGTAAAGGGAGATCGACAAAAAGATAAAATGTGTGTACAGTTCCTGAAACTCTCAACTACCATTAAGCTTCACAATGATTTGAGGTGGTATTCCTCACTTTGTCTGTTTGTGACTCGATGAATATAAGGATATTGACTCTTGTGGCTTTTCTTGCTTCCACTTTCTATGACCTTCTGCTTTGGCTCCATAATCTTGAAAATGAACTGCTCAATAAATACTATTTATGCCTTAAATATACCTCATAAGTAACATTTATGAACCCACACTTATTTTATCAACCCATATGTCTATTTTGTTGCTGAAAATGAATCAGGAGAAATGGACCAACTATCAATCCCAGGTGACTATAGAGTGGAATGCTTTCCTCTCGCTAAATCTAGACTCACCCTTGCTCCCCTCATTCATATTCTCCTGCTTGACATTTGCAGGCTTCCTCAACTCTACCTCTGCTTGCCCCAGTCTTCTGCTTGGTTCATTTCTCATTCTATCTTCAAACTATATTGATACCTTTCACAGTTGATTTCTTTCATTTTGTTTATGCAAGCAGAGTTCAAAGAACAGTGGAAGAAAGACTGAACATTAGAGATCGCAAGATTAGAAAGGATCTGGAAGTCACTTGGGAGGAACATCAGGCCCTTGACATACTGTCTTTCCTCAGATTTCAGAATCAAGCTACCAAAATGGAGCCCTCCCAGTACTCTCATTGACTAAACCCTCTGCTCATGTTATTCAAAATGCATTCATTTATTTTTTATTCATTCATCTACCATATAATAAGTGTATACCTTATATACTTGTAGTCTTGCTCTAGGCTAGAAGGGCACTCAGAGTACAACGTAGCTCCTTTTCAAATAGAGCTTCCCTTGCACTCTTATGGGAGGATATAGGTAATAAACAAATAGATACATAACATGTCAGTGGGTAAAATATGTTTTGCAGGGAAAAAGCTAACAAGGCAATAGGATAGAGAGAGGTGGAGGAGGTTGTGTTATTTTACTTAGAATAGTCAAGGACTGCCTCTCTACTGGGATGACATTTGAACAGGGGCAGATGTGAGGAAAGGAAATGAGCCATGGGACTATCAAGAAGATGAATGTACCTGGCATGGGTAAGAGTGAATGCAAATGTCTGAGGTCCTGGAGTAGGAGAGTGCTTGGAATTTATATCAGTCAGGGTCTCTGCAGAATAATTTGAGTAGAGTCTCATTGCAAGTCTCTATATAAAGAGCAAAGACAGTGCAAGGAAGTCATTGGAGAAAATACTGTGCCCAGGACTAATAACAGTGGGTCTCTGTTACTGATATTAGGCCTGAAGGTGTGGGGTGCTAGATTAGTTGCAGGAATCCCAAGACAGAGAGGGATGTGTAGACAGGGCTGCTCTGTAGGATTGGACTCCTTTAATGAGGGATTCCTCCTGCCAGCAGAGAACATGCATTGAGAGAGCTAGCAGATACAAACTCTCTCCTCTCTATCTCCCTCTGCTCTCTTGGCAGTGATCCCTCTTGGCTGAAACCAGAGGGCTGAGACACCATTGATGGAATCCATATCTTTCTTCCTATCAAGGCACAGAAGAGAGGGGAGAAACATGAAGGGTGCATCTTGAGGGACAAATGGGAGGTAGTCATCTTGAGGGACCAACAGCAAACCCTAACCCAAGGACGCCAGAGTGTCTGGAGTCTAGTGAGTAAAAGGGAGAATGGAAATGAAAGCAGGAGGTAGTGGGCCAGATCACATAGGGTCTTGTATCCAGAATGTGGACTTTGCAGTTTATTCTAAGTGATATGTGAAGCCACAGGGTGTTTCTGAGCAGAAGCAGAACATGGATAGAAGTAGGAAGACCATTTGGGAATATTGCAGTTGTACAAGTGAGAGATAATGGTTGCTTGGTCTAGGGAAACTGTGGGCATGGTGGTATGAGAAAGGACCAGATTTTGGACGTATTTGGAAATTAGAGCTATTATAGTTTACTTACACTGGCTTTGAGAGATAGGATTATTAAGGAAGACACCAGGTTTGGGGTAACAGAAAGAATAGAGTTGCCAAGTTGACATTTACTGAGATAAAAAAGGCTTCAGAAAAAGTAGGTTTCATAAGTCCATTAAGCATCTAGGTAGAAGTGTTATATGGGAAGTTGAAAGAGGTGGGGCCTGGGGATATAACTCTGACATTTGTTAGATATGGAAGTTATGTAAAGCTATGGTACCAGATGTGATCAACCAAGAGTTAAGTGTAACTGAAGAACAGTACCCTAGCACTGACTCTTGGGGTGATTCTACCATTTAAATTTCAGCAATGCAGGGAGCATCCAGCAAAGAACACTAAGAAGGACTAGAGTATGTTATGGCAGGATTCCTTTAAATGTAACTGGATGGTATTAGCTGAAAACAAAATAGCATTAGTACGAAAATAAACAGAATATGAGAACCATTGACATATTTCATGATCTTGGGAAAACTTAAAAGGGACAGAAATATAACTGACTACATTATGGTGGTGATTGAGACATAATTTTGATCTTATTATTATATTTTATTATTTAAACATCTTTATTGGAGTATAATTGCTTTACAATGGTGTGTTAGTTTCTGCTTTATAACAAAGTGAATCAGCTATACATATACATATATCCCCATAACTCTTCTCTCTTGCGTCTCCCTCTCTCCAACTGTCCCTATCCCATCACTCTAGGTGGTCACAAAGCACCGAGCTGATCTCCCTGTGCTATGCGGCTGCTTCCCACTAGCTATCTATTTTACATTTGGTAGTAATATGTATGTCCATGGCACTCTCTCACTTTGTCCCAGCTTACCCTTCGCCCTCCTCGTGTCCTCAAGTCCACTCTCTAGTAGGTCTGCTTCTTTATTCTTGTCTTTCCCCTAGGTTCTTCATGATCATTTTTTTTTTTTTTTTTTTAGATTCCATATATATGTGTTAGCATACGGTATTTGTTTTTCTCTTTCTGACTTACATCACTCTGTATGACAGACTCTATGTCCATCCACCTCACTACAAATAACTCAATTTCGTTTATTTTTATGGCTGAGTAATATTCCATTGTATATATGTGCCACATCTCCTTTATCCATTCATCTGTCGATGGACACATAGGTTGCTTCCATGTAGTGGCTATTGTAAATAGAGCTGCAATGAACATTGGGGTACATGACTCTTTTTGAATTATGGTTTTCTCAGGGTATATGCCCCATAGTGGGATTGCTGGGTCGTATGGTAGTTCTATTTTCAGTTTTTTAAGGAACCTCCATACTCTTCTCGATAGTGGCTGTATCAATTTACATTCTCACAAACAGTGCAAGAGGGTTCCCTTTTCTCCACACCCTCTCCAGCAGTTATAGTTTGTAGAATTTTTGGTGATGGCCATTCTGATCAGTGTGAGATGATATCTCTTTGTAGTTTTGATTTGCATTTCTCTAATGATTAATGATGTTGAGTATTCTTTCATGCATTTGTTGGCAATCTGTATATCTTCCTTGGAGAAATGTCTATTTAGGTTTTCTGCCCAGTTTTGGATTGGGTTGTTTGTTTTTTTGATATTGAGCTGCACGAGCCGCTTGTAAATTTTGGAGATTAATCCTTTGTCAGTTGCTTCATTTGCAAATGTTTTCTCCCATTCTGAGGGTTGTCTTTTTCTCTTGTTTATGGTGTCCTTTGCCGTGCAAAAGCTTTTAAGTTTCATTAGGTCCCATTCGTTTATTTTTGTTTTTATTTCCATTTCTCTAGGAGGTGGGTCAAAAAGGATGTTGCTGTGATTTATGTCATAGTGTTCTGCCTATGCTTTCCTCTAAGAGCTTTATAGTCTCTGGCCTTACATATAGGTATTTAACCCATTTTGAGTTTATTTTTGTGTATGGTGTTAGGGAATATTCTAATTTCATTCTTTTACATGTAGCTGTCCAGTTTTCCCAGCACCACTTATTGAAGAGGTTGTCTTTTCTCCACTGTATATTCTTGCCTCCTTTATCAAAGATAAGGTGTAAGGTGACCACATGTGAGTGGGTTTATCTCTGGGCTTTCTATCCTGTTCCACTGTTCTATATTTCCATTTTTGTTCCAGTACCATACTGTCTTGATTACTGTAGCTTTGTAGTATAGCCTGAAATCAGGGAGGACGATTCCTCCAGCACCATTTTTCTTTTTCAAGATTGCTTTGGCTATTCGGGGTGTTTTGTGTTTCGATACAAATTGTGAAATTTTTTGTTCTAGTTCTGTGAAAAATGCCATTGGTGGCTTGATGGGGATTGCATTGAATCTGTAGGTTGCTTTGGATACTAGAGCCATTTTCACAATGTTGATTCTTCCAATCCAAGAACATGGTATATCTCTCCATCTATTTGTATCATCTTTAATTTCTTTCATCAGTGTCTTATAATTTTCTGCATACAGGTCTTTTGTCTCCTTAGGTAGGTTTATTCCTAGGTATTTTATTCTTTTTCTTCCAGTGGTAAATGGGAGTGTTTCCTTAATTCCTCTTTCAGATTTTTCATCATTAGTGTATAGGAATGCAAGAGATTTCTGTGCATGAATTTTGTATCCTGGTATTTTACCAAATTCATTGATTAGCTCTAGTAGTTTCCTGGTAGCATCTTTAGGATTCTCTATATATAGTATCATGTCATCTGCAAACAGTGAGAGCTTTATTTCTTCTTTTCCAATTTGGATTCCATTTATTTCTTTTTCTTCTCCGATTGCTGTGGGTAAAACTTCCAAAACTATGTTGAATAATAGTGGTGAGAATGGACAACCTTGTCTTGTTCCTGATCTTAGTGGAAATGGTTTCAGTTTTTCACCATTGAGGATGACGTTGGCTGTGGGTTTGTCATATATACCTTCATTATGTTGAGGAAAGTTCCCTCTCCCTCTATTCTTACTTTCTGGAGGGTTTTTATCATAAATCGGTGTTGAATTTTGTCGAATGCTTTCTCTGCATCTATTGAAATGATCTAATGGTTTTTCTCCTTCAATTTGTTAATATGGTTTATCACATTGATTGATTTGTGTATTTTGAAGAATCCTTGCATTACTGGGATAAATCCCACTTGACCATGGTGTATAATCCTTTTAATGTGCTGTTGGATTCTGTTTGCTAGTATTTTATTGAGGATTTTTGCATCTATGTTCATCAGTGATATTGGCCTGTAGTTATCTTTCCTTGTGACATCATTGTCTGGTTTTGGTATCAGGGTGATGGTGGCCTTATAGAATGAGTTTGGGAGTGTTCTTCTCTCTGCTATATTTTGGAAGAGTTTGAGAAGGATAGGTGTTAGCTCTTCTCTAAATGTTTGAAAGAATTTGTCTGTGAAGCCATCTGGTCCTGTGCTTTTGTTTGTTGGAAGATTTTTAACCACAGTCTCAATTCAGTGCTTATGTTTGGTCTGTTTATATTTTCTATTTCTTCCTAGTTCAGTCTCGGAAGGTTGTGCTTTTCTAAAAATGTGTCCATTTCTTCCAGGTTGTCCACTTTATTGGCATATAATTGCTGCAGTAATCTCCCCTGATCCTTTGTATTTCTGCAGGGTCAGTTGTTACTTCTCCTTTTTCATTTTTAATTCTATTGATTTGTGTTCTCCCTTTTTTTCTTGATGAGTCTGTCTAATGGTTAATCAATTTTGTTTATATTCTCAAAGAACCAACTTTTAGTTTTATTGATCTTTGCTATCATTTCCTTCATTTCTTATTTATTTATTTCTGATCTGATATTTATGATTTCTTTCCTTTGGCTAACTTTGAGGTTTTTTTTGTTCTTTCTCTAATTGTTTTAGGTGTAATGTTAGGCTGTTTATTTGAGATGTTTCTTAAGGTAGGATTGTATTGTTATAAACTTCCCTCTTAGAATTCCTTTTGCTGCATCCCATAGGTTTGGGTCACCACGTTTTCATTGTCATTTGTTTCTAGGTTTTTTGATTTCCTCTTTGACTTCTTCAGTGATATCTTGGTTATTTACCAGTGTATTGTTTAGCCTCCATGTGTTTGTATTTTTTAGAGATTTTTTTCCTGTAATTGATATCTAGTCTCATAGCATTGTGGTCAGAAAAGATACTTCATATGATTTCAATTTTCTTAAATTTATCTAAGCTTTCTTTGTGACCCAATATATGATCTATCCTGGAGAATGTTCCATGAGCACTTGAGAAGAAAGTGTATTCTGTTGTTTTTGGATGGAATGTCCTATAAATAACAGTTAAGTCCATCTTGTTTAATGTATCATATAAAGCTTGTGTTTCCTTATTTATTTTCATTTTAGATGATCTTTCTTTTGATTTCCATTTGCATGGAATATCTTTTTCTATCCCCTCACTTTCAGTCTGTATCTGTCCTTAGGTCTGACGTGGGTCTCTTGTAGACAGCATGTATATGGGTCTTGTTTTTGTATTCATTCAGCCAGTTTATGTCTTTTGGTTGGAGTATTTATTCCATTTACATTTAAGATGATTATTGATATGTATGTTCTATTACCATTTTCTTAATTGTTTTGGGTACATGTTATTGTAGGTCTTTTCCTTCTCTTGTGTTTCCTGCCTAGAGAAGTTCCTTTAGCATTTGTTGTAAAGCTGGTTTAGTGGTGCTGAATTCTCTTAGCTTTTGCTTGTTTGTAAAGGTTTTAATTTCACCATCAAATCTGAATGAGTTCCATGCTAGATAGAGTAGTCTTGGTTGTATGTTTTTCCCTTTCATCACTTTGAATATGTCCTGCCACTCCCTTCTGGCTTGCAGAGTTTCTGCTGAAATATCAGCTGTTAACCTTATGGGGATTCCCTTGTATGTTATTTGTTGTTTTTCCCTTGCTGCTTTTTTTTTTTTTTTTTTTTTTTGGTGATATGTGGGCCTCTCACTGCTGTTGCCTTTCCCGGATGTGTTGTGGCACATCTACAGGCTCTGGATGTGCAAGCTCAGTGGCCATGGCTCACAGGCCTAGCTGCTCTGTGGCATGTGGGGTCTTCCCAGACCAGGGCAGGAACCCGTGTCCCCTGAATTGGCAGGTGGACTCTTAACCACTGCGCCACCAGGGAAGCCCTCCCCTGCTGCTTTTAATGTTTTTTCATTGTATTTAATTTTTTATTGTTTGATTAATATGTGTCTTGGCGTGTTTCTTCTTGGATTTATCCTGTATGGGACTCTCTGTGCCTCCTGGACTTGATTAAATATTTCCTTTCCCACATTAGGGAAGTTTTCAAATATAATCTCTTCAAATATTTTCTCAGTCCCTTTCTTTTTCTCTTCTTTTTCTGGGACCCCTATAATTCAAAGTTGGTGCATTTAATGTTGTCCCAGAAGTCTCTGAGACCGTCCTCCATTCTTTTCATTCCTTTTTCTTTATTCTGCTCTGCAGTAATTATTTCCACTATTTTATTTTCCAGATCACTTATCCACTCTTCTGCTGCAGTTATTCTGCCCTTGATTCCTGCTAGAGAATTTTTAATTTCATTTATTGTGTTGTTCATCATTGTTTGTTTGCTCTTTAGTTGGTCTAGGTCCTTGTTAAACGTTTCTATTATTTTCTCCATTCTATTTCCAAGATTTTGGATCATCTTTACTATCATTATTCTGAATTCTTTATCAGGTAGACTGCCTATTTCCTCTCCATTTTTTAGGTCTGGTGGGGTTTTGCCTTGCTCCTTCATCTGCTGTGTGTTTCTCTGTCTTCTCATTTTTCTTAACTTACTGTGTTTGGGGTCTCCTTTTTCACAGCCTGCAGTTTCGTATTTCATGTTGTTTATGGTGTCTGCCCCAAGTGGCTAAGGTTGGTTCAGGGGATTGTGTAGGCTTCCTAGTGGAAGGGATTAGTGACTCTGTTCTGGTGGATGAGGCTGGATCTTGTCTTTCTGGTGGGGAGGTCCACATTTGGTGGTGTGTTTTGGGGTGTCTGTGACCTTATTATGATTTTAGGCAGCCTCTCCGCTAATGGGTGGGGTTGTTTTCCTGTCTTGCTGGTTTTTTGGCATAGGGTGTCCAGCACCATAGCCTGCTGGTCATTGAGTGGAGCTGGGTCTTGGTGTTGAGATGGAGATCTCTGGGAGATTTTTGCCATTTGATATTACACGGAGCTGGGAGCTCTCTGGTGGACCAACGTTTTGAACTTGGCTCTCCCACCTCAGAGGCACAACTCTGATGCCTGGCCAGAGCACCAAGAGTGTGTTATCCACATGGCTCAGAATGAAAGGGAGAAAAAAAGCAAGAAAGCAAGCAAGCAAGCAAGCAAGAAAGAAAGAACAAAAGAAGGAAGGAAGGAAGGAAAGAAAGAAAGAAAAGAAAGAATGAAAGAAAATGATAAAATAAAATAAAGTTATTAAAATAAAAAATAATTATTAAAAAAATTAAAAAGTAATAAAAAGAAAAGAAAGAAGAGAGCAACCAAACCAAAAAACAAATCCACCTATAATAACAAGCACTAAAAACTATACTAAAAAAAAGAAAAATGAAAAAAAAAAAATCAGACAGACAGAACCCTAGGAGAAATGGTAAAAGCAAAGCCATACAGGCAAAGTCACACACAGAAGCATACACATAAACACTCACAAAAAGAGAAAAAGGGAAAAAATATATATATCGTTGCTCCCAATGTCCACCTCCTCAATTTGGGATGATTCATTGTCTATTCAGGTGTTCCAGTGATGCAGGGTACATCAAGTTGAATGTTGAGATGTAATCTGCTGCTCCTGAGGCTGCACGGAGAAATTTTTCTTTTCTTCGTTCACACAGCTCCTGGGGTTCAGCTTTGGATTTTCCCCACCTCTGCATGTAGGTCACCGGAGGGTGTCTTTTCTTTGCTCAGACAGGACGGGGTTAAAGGAGCAGCTGATTTGGGGGCTCTGGCTCACTCAGGCTGAGGTGAGGCAGGGGTACGGATGGGGGGTGAGCCTGCGGCAGCAGAGACCAGCGTGACATTGTGCCAGCCTGAGGCGGGCCATGTGTTCTCCTGGGGAGGTTTTCCCTGGATCCCGGGACCCTGGCAGTGGCGGGCTGCACAGGCTCCCTGGAAGGGGGGTGTGGATAGTGACCTGTGCTCGCACACAGGCTTCTTGGTGGCGGCAGCAGCAGCCTCAGTGTCTCATGCCCGTCTCTGGGGTCTGCACTGATAGCCGCAGCTCATGCCCGTCTCTGGAGCTCCTTTAAGCAGCGCTCTTAATCCCCTCTCCTCACGCACCAGGAAACAAAGAGGGAAGAAAAAGTCTCTTGCCTCTTCGGCAAGTCCAGACTTTTCCCCGGACTCCCTCCCGGCTAGCCGTGGTGCATAACCCCCTGCAGGCTGTGTTCACGCCACCAACCCCAGTCCTCTCCCTGGGATCTGACCTCTGAACCCTGACCCTCAGCTCCCAGCCCCTGCCTGCCCCAGTGGACGAGCAGACAAGCTTCTCAGGCTGGTGAGAGCTGATCGGCACCGATCCTCCATGCGGGAATCTCTCTGCTTTGCCCTCTGCACCCCTGTCGCTGCTCTGTCCTCTGCGGCTCTGAAGCTCCCCCCGTCTGCCACCCACAGTCTCCGCTCGCAAAGGGGCTTCCTAGTGTGTGGAAACCTTTCCTCCTTCACAGCTCCCTCCCACTGGTGCAGGTCCCATCCCTATTCTTTTGTCTCTGTTTTTTCTTTTTTCTATTGCCCTACTCAGGTATGTGGGGAGTTTCCTGCCTTTTGGGAAGTCTGAGATCTTCTGCTAGCATTCAGTAGGTGTTCTGTAGGGGTTTTTCCACATGTAGATGTATTTCTGATGTATTTGTGGGGAGGAAGTTGATCTCCATGTCTTACTCTTCTGCCATCTTAAAGCTCCCCGATATTATTTTTGAAATTGATAGTTTCATCAAGTTATTTGTTAGATTATTTGACACTTTTTACCTAATTTTTCCCATAACAAGCTAATATTTTAAAATAGTCTGGTTAAGAAGATATCTTGAACATAGTCTGATCCAAAAACTAAATGTATTTAAATTTATTTATTATTCAATTTTACTTCCTACTACTACCTTTGAGAGTGGGAAACTATTTGGACAAATATGGAAAGTTCTAAAGTTGCCCATGTTTATCCCAAAAGCAGGGTCAAGGGTCCAGGTATTTTCTTGTAGGTAACAAAGAGCATTTATATGATTCTGCATTTTTCCAGTGAATTATAGACAGAATAATGGCCCCTAGAGATGTCCACAACCTACTTCTAGGAACCTATGAATATGTTACCTTGTATGGCAAAAATGACTTTTCAGATGTGATTAAGTTAAGGATACTGAGATGAGGGGGAGTATCCTGGATTACCCAGGTGAGCTGTGTAGTCAGATGAGTCCTTAAAAATCAGAGAACTTTTCCTGACTGTGGTCAGAGATATAACCTTACTGACTTTGAAGATGGAGGCAGGGGTCACGAGGCAAGGAATGTGGGTGGCTTCTAGAAGCTAGAAAAGGGAAGGAAACAGATTCTCCCCTAGAGCCTCCAGGAAAGAACAAAACCTTGCCAACACCTTGGAGTTAGTCCACTGAGACCAGTGTCAAACTTCTAACCTAGAGAAACACGAGATAATAAATTTGTGCTGTTTTAAGCCACAAAGTTCATGGTGATTTGTTATAGCAGTAACAGAAAGCTAATACACAGTGTCATTTTTTTTTAAATGATCATCTCATTTGAATGAAGAAACAGCCAAAATGGTGATTTTTTTTTTTTTTTTTGCGATGCACGGGCCTCTCACTGTTGTGGCCTCTCCCGTTGAGGAGCACAGGCTCCGGACACGCAGGCTCAGCGGCCATGGCTCACGGGCCCAGCCGCTCCACAGCATGTGGGATCCTCCCGGACCAAGGCACAAACCCGTGTCCCCTGAATCGGCAGGCGGACTCTCAACCACTGCGCCACCAGGGAAGCCCCAAAATGGTGAATTTTAAGATTGTTAAATGAGAAGCAGTTTCCCTCCTCATATTCAAATGCAGGGTGTTTCTAGAACAGCCTAAACTCTTGTCCACTGTATTCTACTATCCTGAGAAGGTGATATTTATATTGTAGATGAAGGAACAGAAGCTCAGAGAGATTGAATACGTTCATATGATTATCCAAATAATCAGAATGTTCCCAACAATAAAACCCATTTTTTCCCCCAACACATTGCCTCAAAGCCTTTCCAATATTCCCTTGTCCATATACGCTTATGAATTCTGAATAAAATTGCAAGTGGAATGATTCTGCACAATTTCCTTTTGGCTGCCTGATTTCCTTTTGGGCTTCTGCACTTAGGAAGTGGGTGCATTTGCATGGTGATCTTAACACAAGAAGGAACAAACCAATATACATATAGTCTAATCATAGTAGCCTGCTGAAGTCGAAACAAAATTGTCTGACGTCTGAGAGGTGCTGTATCTCACCAAAGAAAAGAGCAAAACCGGTGGTTTGCTTTTTTAAAAAAAATGCATATATTGGCCATGTTGAAAGATGATAAAACAGAGCCCACTTCTGAGTTTCCTGTCCTTTTAATTTTTTGCTGGTGAGGGAGGGGCAATAATTGGGGCATCAGGTGTAGGTTGCTCATTAAACTAATTAACAGTCCTTTGGGAGTTTTAATAGCCTCCCGTTCTTTGTTCAGTTACTGGCAGGAAACGGGGTGACCAGGTGGTTTTCTGGTGCTATAACATTGCCAAGGGCTGCTGGAGATTGGAAAAGGGCTTTAACTTCTCTCTTCTAGATCTCAATCGCTTAATCCAGGCTTCTCTCTTTCATTTCCACCCTCTTCAGATGGCTATGTTTGATAATGGAGAATCTAGTGAAAGGCAGCATGTCCTTACTACCTCTTGAGCTCCAAGGTTCAAATTCAGTAAGTTAATAATGCAACCTGGCTATCTTACTCTTGCAGTTCATTTTTATGAAAATATAACTTCCTTACTTAGGAGATGCTTGAGGAATTGCAATGATCAACCCAGAGTCCATCTCTTTTTGTTGTGTTGCTTACTGCGTGTTATCCTTGGTGGAAGTGGCTTGTATTTCATTACACAGAGCACTGCAGTGCTGTTTATTTCCTGTATCTACAGAACACAGAAACAGTTCAATGAAAGGAGTAGTTGGGAGGGAGGCCATTTGATGGTAAGGAAATAGGAATATTTGTTTTCTTGGGCTATGAGGCGAGTTCAAAGATGGAGACTTCTGTTTTCTGAAACCATGGTGAGCAGTTCCAGTTTCATGTCAAACATCAGGGTTTCATGCAGGATGTAAACATTTCCTGCTGGCCAAGTCTGTTTCTATAATGGTAACCCCTTAGGTCCTGTGCTACTTGCACTGTAATTGTGCCAAGAGTGCCTGCATTCAACAGGGGAGGTTAAAAGTCAGTCTGGTTTCGCAGCTGTTTTCGGTAAGAATTGGCTTTCCAGCAGCTCTAAAAACATGCAGTTACACTCCTCAGGCAAACATTAATCAGTGGCCATCATCTCACAGGGACACTGTGGAGTTGTCTGGAATGAAACTGGAAATCTGCCTCTATGTGGACATATGGAATGATGGTGGATAGGGGTGGGTAGGGCATTCATATTAAGTAAGGTCATTGTAGAATTTCATTTATAAATTGTTCAGGCACAGATTAAGGTGAAAATGAACAGAAACTGAACATTTAAACAGTGGATGTAATTTCCCCTTTAACTTACCGTAGGTTTAGAAATGGTTTATCTTCCTTTTTGATTAATCTCAGTTTGGCACCAATTCCCATCACTGTAGCTTTCCTTTTTTTCTTTTCTCCAGTCTCTCTTTGAAGTAGTTATTGATTTATAAACAAATACTTAAATGCAAGTAAGATGGAGAGAATTTGCTTTAAAGCAATCCTGTGGTGAGAAGAAGAATCATTTTGAGATGGAGAGAAACCTCCTCTGATGGATCTGTTTAATAGGTTTGGGTTTTCAAACTTCCAGTATTCTTTAATTGGGGGCTCCCTGTATTTCCTTACAGTTTTGTAACTTGTGCCATAGCAGATATTATGAGCTGTCTTTGATGAACCCATTTTAGAGCTTGCCCTGTGATCTCGGTCACAAAGTTGACAATGAGGACCATGTTCTTTCCTTTGCTAAAGGTAGCCTGAAATGGCAGAACAAACGTAAGAGATTTTGAAAGTCCTTGAAAGGGAAGATACCTCGTGGACTTTTCTGACAATAAGGTGTGCTGTGCATATCTCTTGCCAGGAGGTAGAGGAAAGCTTAAAAGGAGGGTAGACTTCACAAATATTTTAGAGATACCATGACATGCGAAGGACAGCCAAAGCTGCAATTTTTTTTAAAACCTTAATGGAAAGCACAACATAAGTGGTGAAAGCTGCATTTTTTCAGGGTGAATTATCCAAGTCCCTTGTTTTTTCTGGGAGAACATAAATGAGAAGATGTGTGTGCAAGGGCCCTTTAGGAGAAGTGAGTCAGCTTCAATGTACTCTCCCATACGATCCTCACCCAAAAATTAATAAGGAAAAAAGTATGTAGTTGTGTTCACACAGATGAAGGTTTTTAAGTTTTTAACAAGAGATGATAAGAGTAAAAGATTTCATGAAAGTAATGTTTTTCAGATTGCCCGTAGTTCAACAAACACTCCGAAGTCTGATATGTTACAGTCCTTGATGAACACTGATGAAGAGGTATCTTCCCTGGGTTTAAAACGTATACTGTTCTTGTTTGTAAACAGCATTTCACATTCATGGCAAAAAAATTAAGACCTTTGTGTATAAAGTGTATCATCTGATGATATGATAAGTCCCTACTCACATGTGGCTACTGAACATTTGAAGTGGGGCTTATCTTGACTGATATACGCTGTAAATGTGAAATACACGTAGGATTTCAAATCACAAAAAATGTACAAATATCTCAATAATACTTTTATATTGATTACATGTTGAAACGATAATCATTTGGATATACTGGATTAAATACAACTATTGTTAAAATGAATTTGTTTCACTTTTTAACATGGCTATTAGAAAATTTCAAATTACAATTTAATTTAAAATTACACAGATAGCTCACATTATCTTTTTATTGAACAGTACTGATCTAGGGGCCAGCCTTGGATATTCATATCTCTACAACTTCAGGCATTGGAGCAGCTTTTAAAAATAAGGGAACAAAAGAGTTTTCAGCCATAGGGGTGAAATAGGGATGAAGAGACTTTAACTTGGATGTATGCAGAAAAGAGTCAAGACAGAAGGAATGGGGCATTGGAATCAGGGAATCTGAAAGATTGGAGGAATGGGGGGATGAGGGTAAGAGGATGAAACATGAGTATAGAATAACAAGAATACCAAAGGACACATACACACACACACACACACGCACAAAGCTGCCATACTCATGCTTTGACACCCTGGTCTTCGAGATTCTTTTACTTGATTTCCAAGCAAATTCAGCAAGTCAGTGACTTTGCACCTTTGCTCATGAAATTTCTTTCTGCAACTTTGGGTGGACTCACTTTAACAGTACAGGTTGTTATTATGAAATATATTTCCAGTTTTGTATGTCTACTAAAGTGGTCATTGCCTGTATTTTTATTATTCTTTTCCATTGGCTTCTTCCACATGTTGTGTGTCAGCCAAAAATCTAAGTCTGAAACATCAAAGTGATTTGACAAATCTATAGGCTCATATCTTATCTCGGTCTGAACCTTAAAAGTTATATGGAAGAAATATAATAAAAATTGATTCTACAAAGATACCCAAAGCCCTCACCCACCCTTACACATGGTCAGGAGAATAAAAAGATATACACTGCTCAAAAATAAATTTCCACAGCTCCTTGGCCTTGGGTGAATGAAAAACTATAGTTTTTAGTTTTATGGATCTCCTAGCCTTCACTAAGCACCCAATGTTGAGGAAATTAAACAATTAATCTTTCTTTTAATTGTACAGAAATGTCAGTCAGTGAAGTAAACACAACTCATTCCACTCATGCTCAATGAAAGTTATCTACTGTGAAGGATTAGCTGCCACGTTCAACTATAATGAAGTTCTTGTTTTCCAATAAAGAGGTTAATTGGCTTCAGAAAAAATACATGTACAGAACACATAGGCCTAATATTGGTTTTGCAAAGGCCCTGTGCAAGGAAAGTTAATGTTTCCTGTTTATTAGCTGTTTTACAACAATCTGCCCTTGACCAATAATTATGCTTACATAGCTGATGCTAATATTGTCAGCCCAACAACTACTTAACGTGTCCTCTACACCTGTGTGAAATTGAGTTTGTCATCATTCCACACCATCCGCAGGGCTTGTTCTTTGGGTGTTATTTCCTGCATCCGAATAGACTGTAGTGCCTTAGGTGGTGGAAATTCCACTGTCCAAAAATGGGGTGCCTTTCCAAGACTTATTTTTTTAAATTCTAAATGTAACCATCTGTTCAGCAGATGTAACTATGTGGTTAACAATTAGAATAACAAAAGTAAAGAACACTTTCTAGACCCAAAGACTTTTCCAAGGAAATTCAGCCAGGTGTCCCACACATATCCACTGGGGAGGTGCTTCTGGAGTTTTAATAGCATACAAATCACTGAGGGTGGGAGGTCTTGTTAAATTATAGAGTCTGACTAGGTAAGTCTGGGGAGGGGCCTGGTAATATGCATTTCCAATGAGCTCCCCCACCCCCAAGTGATGCTGATGATGTTGGTTCATGGAGCAAAGTTTGAGCAGCAAGACGCTGGGCTCCTGCGGACCTCAGTCACCATGCTAATTACTGAAAGATATTTACTAAAATAGAGGCAAGTTATTACTTTTGGATAGCAACCAGGCCTTCTATTTCCATTGAAAAGGCTCATAAAGTTTGGGTACAGTGTGGCTCTCAACATAGAAATCTCCTGATAAATTTCATGAAGGAATTTTGACCATGAGATGACAATGACTGAGACCAGTTTTGTCACTGAAGATACACAAAGTCACATAGAGTAGTGTTAAAAACAAGACAACAGGCCCAAAATGGAGTTGCTTATGCTAAGCCCCACATCACCAAATCAAAACTTACCTTAATTATGGCTTCAGCTCTCCCAGGTGTGGAATCTTAAACCTATCTGATAGATTCCTGCCACGCCCTAAAAAAGGTAACCTTGTAATAACCAAGCCACTTTTTGGCCTGGTATAACTTCCTTGTTGCTGCTCCCTTCTGCCTATGAAAGCCTCTCATTTTGTAAAGCTCCTCAGGGCTCATTTTTATCTGCTAGGTTGGATGCTGCCTATTCAAATCGACTTTTGTTTAAATAAAACCTCAAATTTTTAAAACATGCCTCAGTTTATCTTTTAATACCACTATGCACTGAAATAGAAGTTTGAGGAAAATGATTTAAATAAATATGGCAACGAGAATTCCCAACTGGGGATAATTAGATCCGTTAACTCCTTAATTTCCTACCAGTCACCTTATTTTCAATTCTCTCACTCTCCCAGAGAATATTTATTTCAGTTTGCTCAGCACACCTCCTTCTGAGGGCACGCTAACTGGGTTTCAAATAGCTCTTTAAAAACCATCCCATGTCATAAATAGGACACACAAAGCTCATTGATGGTGAGTAACAAGAATCAGGAACAGCAATCATCTCTGAGACTTCGAACATTTTTAGATAGAAGTAAGTACTCCCCCTTGTTAAATGTTTTTGATGGCTATGGGAAATATTCATATTAGTTCCTAAAAAAAATGATGACCAGGATAAAGAGGCTATGTAAAAATAGACTGAAGGACAATCACCAGGCCGATTCTATTTCACCATGCAAGTTTTCAGCGACAGCTCTAAACTAGCAACTTTTCAATTAAATCCAATCTGTCACGGTGGGGAAAACAGTGTGGGGACAGGCCCTGCAAAGAGATTTGGCTGTGAGTGGCCACGTTAGCACTTTTAACTGAAAATAAGCTATATTTGTTTAAACCATTGCTTAAATAGCGCTGCATATTTTTCTTCCTTGGTAAGCATTTATGCCATTAATTTCTACAGCATACAATTAGGCACTTCAAGCTCCGTGTTGGAATCTCCATTTCTCAGTTCTTCTTGTGTCTCTGAGTTTGGCTTGGTAGGTGTAAAGCAGAGTGATAAAATCATCTTTTCTTCCTGTCTTTCTCTCTCTATCACATTGGGAGAAATTTTTGCCCTTGAAAATGTCAAGTGTCCAAATCACCTCTGAGCCCAGTTCACGGTCAGCGCTTGAAGGAAACAGTTTGAGACGGCAGGAGCCTCTTAAACATCTCACCACAAATCTATTGCGATATAAAGAGACGGGAAAGAATGCATCTCTCCCTGCTTCAAACGCCAGTGACATGATGCCACTATGGTGGTATAAAGTACCTTCTTAAGAGCTGTGGAATTGTACGTTTCAAGAGATTTTGCGTTATTAACAAGGTTTATATTCCAAAAAAACACAGAGGTCATAAATTAATTGCATCAATATTCCCTGGAACTAGACATTAGCTGTGTTTGGTTAGAGACATTCTTACTTATCCTGTTCTGATAAACAGGGCCTCTCTCTCATCATCAGATTTCAGCGGTTTGGATCGGCTCTATCATTAGTTCAGTAGCACAATACCGGGACCCGTCAGCCATCTCACCTTCGTCTTCACCTCCGCCTCTTCTCTGTCTCCTCTTTTTGCTCTTTCTTTCTTGTGTTGTGATTTAATTGGGAAACCTTGACCTTTTCTGGTAAATAAGGTTGCGGGCAATCCTAAGCTTGCAGGTAGAGCCTGGCTTCCTCTCACTGTCCTCCTTTACTCACTATAATGCAATCAGCCTCAGGAAGGTTGGGGGGCCCACCGAACAATATTTTATTGAGGTAGCTGCCCCACATTCCTTCAACTGTTGGATGTCCCTTGACCTAATTCAGAAGTGCATCAGAGGCTAGCTTTCCTTCCATTTACGGATATTCAGTTTCAGGAAAGTTTTTAAGTCAACAAGTTTTTTCTTATTTTTCAAGTGCTGGTTATAGAGTGTGTATCTGTTGAAAGTTTAAAAGTCCTTTATGGGGCTCTCAGTGTGTGCTCTCAATCACTTGTGCTCGGAAAATGATCGGAATTTTTATAAATAAAATAGTAACTGGCTAGCCCATGTGGCTGAACACTGCTCCCTGGGACACACTTGTAAGTTAAGCACACGAGTAACACAGAGGAAAAGGAGAGAGAACTCTGTGTTGGTGGTGCTGACTTTCATTAGAGAACAAACTGGTCACCTTACCAAGGCTAACTTGAGCTCTACTATAAACACACAAAACAAGGAAAGTGCATGCTTTGGGGGCATATGTCATAGGACACCATAAGGCCTAGTTCAGGAAACTAACATAACAGTGGGTGATGCTAAATGCTACTGAGGAACTTGCAATATTTTGCACATATGGACTGAGTATGTGGTAGCATATATAAATATTTAATTTGTTAATTGTAGTTAGTTATCGGATTGCACATGAACAGACAGAATGACATATGAGAAGTTCCAAGAACACTGTGTAACAGTACATACAGCTGAGATATAGTTTTCTCACACTTGGCAGGCGTTTGAGCTCAGTGAACACAACATTTTCTTTATTCTTTAATTAAGATTAAAATGCTTAAAAATCACCAAATTGAGAACATCATTTTAATGTCGTGTTCAAGGACCAAGGCCAAATGGTAAGTCAGAAACTAGACCTGAAGAGCCATCCGTCTTACAATTTGCTTGATGTTTTTGGGAATCCATTGAGAGTTCAACATCTGACTTGTCCCCAGTTTAGGTATCCAATACCTCTCTTTTTCATTTTGGAACTTAATCGATGAGCTAGTTAGAAAGGTGAAAAAAACAGAAAGTGAAATAATAATTTAAAACATTACAAAATCTCTGAAAATCGAACTGTCAAGTCAACTGTATATAGTTTTCAAAGCAGAAATGAAAGCATTCAGTAATACTTAAAACTGGAAGGGTAGATCATAAAAATAATTGAATACATTTCCTTTTCATGAGGATTTATACATAAATCTGATATAGATAAAATGTCTTTGCAAGATCATAAGTCTAGTTTGTCACAGCCAAGACTAGAATTCCTACTTCCTAGATCTCTAGTCTTTCCAGCTTGTTATGCTGTCCTTATCATTAATAGACCTCTTTAGCTTGTCTCTAAAGTATGATCTGGGAGGCAGAGTGGTTTAGTAAGATGAATATGGGTTTTTGAATCAGGGATATGTGAGTTCAAATCCTGGCTCAGTCTCATTTTTTCCACGTAGAAAATAGGTATAATTACACCTCATTTCCAGACATGGTTTAAGGATTAGCAATGAAATGTAGACAGTTCTACAAACCTTGAGATGTTCAGAAAATAGTAGCTGTTATTGCTATTTCTGTATCCTCAAGGCCTGGGTACTTAGCAAATACTCAACAAATATTTGTGAACATATGAACAAATAGAGGAATAAGTGACAGAGCACATAAAAATGAATAAGTGAACGAATGACAATAAAAATTGTCACTAAAAGATAAATGAAAAAAACTGTGAATATTTTCTTTGGCTTCTTTCAATCTATTAGGAATGCTTTGTTTCCTCTTTGATTTCACTCATTCATCAAGTTTGTTCTCTTGGCTTCCATAGTATTTGAAAACATGACCCAGAAAATTGAAAATCAAAATGCACAAAATCACTCAAAAATGTATATCAGCTCAGTGCAGCTTAAATTGGAAAATCTAATTGAACACCTATTCAGAGTTTTGTAAACGTTGCCTGTACTCACCAGCCAATCTCAAGCAGAAAACCTCTCCTAGGAACAGGCCAATTTAATTAAATTTACTAAGTAGTGGAGGACAACATGGCCTTGTGCCTAGGTATTCCTTTTTATTTTTTTTTAATTAATGTACACAAAATTACCCTCATACCATTTCAACAACCTGCTTAATCAGACTGCCTGTAAAAGTTGGGAGTCTCCAATATTAACCTTGCTAAAGTGTCCTTAAGACAGGAGGAACAAAGAGAGCAAGGAGAGGTCGACAGTTCCCTGTGGAAATGCTAAAAGAAACACTATCCCTTCTGTTCCAAAGAAGCTGAACTTTTACTATGGAGAGGTCAGGATGAGGCAGCTGAGTGATCATAAACAATCACTCTGCCGAGCTCTTCAGCCCATATAATTCTTTAGCAAATAAAGCATGTGGAGGACCTTGTGTGTGAGGGATTTTTTACTTTAAAACAGCCTGGAGACGGAAAATATGTTAGATGTCCTCCTCTCTAATACTCTTTCAGCGCTTTAATTTTTTTTAGAAAAGCAAAGACATTACAGGCAGGATGAAATGCAATAGAATAATCTGTACAGAAATTTGTATAAGAGATTTTAAAAATGTTAATGCTTTTCTGTTGTAGAAGAAATTCTTGCACATTAAAAAACAATGGGAATGAGTAGAACAAATATAAAGCAAGAGGGAAAAATCCCATACTTTAGTACATCAACACAAAGCTAGTCTTGGTGGGTTTTTTTGTTGGCTTTTTTAAGAAAATTAATATTGTCGAGGCATAATTTGCATACAAGAAAATGTACCCGTTTTAAGTGTACAGTTCAGTGGGTTTTGAGAAACATATACACCAAAGCAACCACCACCAAGGAAAAGGGTTTCTTGGAACTCAAGTCTACACTCCCATCTTTGGCCCTAGGCAATCACCAATATGCTCTCCATCATTATAAATTGGTTTCCATTTTGTAGAATTTAACAAAATAGAATCATTTTCCTTTATGCATACTTCTTTTACTTTTATAATGTTTTTTATATTCACTTATATTGTGACATGTATCAAAGATTTGTTCCTTTTTGATTCTGAGAAGTGTTCCAATGTATGGATATACTATAATGTGTTTATCGATTCATCTCTTGATAGACTTTTGGTTATTAGTTTCTTACTATTATGAACACAGTTATTATGAACATTTATCACAAGTCTTTATGTAGACAAATGTTTCCATTTCTCCTGGACAAATACCTAGGAGTGGAACTGCAGAGTCTATGATGATGGATGCTTAACCTTATTAAAAAAAAAAAAAAAAAATCCGCCCAATTGTTTACCAAAGTGATTTACTTTTCCTATAACAATGATAAAAGTTTCAGTTGCCCCATATCCTTGGCAATGTTTGGCACTGTCTATTATTTCAATTTTAGGTATTCTATTAGACATGTAATGGTATTTTATTGATGCTTTTAATTTGCATTTTCCTCATGACTAATGATGATGAGCATCTTTTCATATGCTTATAGGCCATTTATACATTTTCTTTTGTGAGTTTTCAGTTCAGATCTTCTACTTATTTTAAAAATTGTTTTATTGAGTTCTAAGAGTTCTTAATATATTCTGGACATAAATTATTTGGCAGAATATGTAGTGTTAATATTTTCTTCCAGTCTTTCCTTATCTTTTAATTTCTAAATGGTGTCTTTCAAAGACCAAAAGTTTTTAATTTTGATGAAATCTAATTCATCATTTTTTTCTTTTATGACTCATGTTCTTTGTGCTGTAAGAATTTTTGCTTACCTAGTGATATAAAGATTTCATCCTGTGTTCATTCTAGAAGTTTTGGCAAAAACTCTAAGCAACACTTTAGAACTTAAAACACTCTTAAAATTTGGTATGTTTTCTTTTCATTTATATTCAACTTATATTTTTTGTAGTACACTCTTGATTTCTTCTTTGACTAATAGCTTATGTAACAGTGGGTTTTTAGGCCTCCAAATAATTGGAATTTTCCAGATATCTTCTTTCTCTAGATTTCTAGTTTAATTTTGTTGTAGTTGGAAAATATACTCATATGATACTCTATATGGTATCAGACATTTAAAATAGTAAGACATTTTATGTTCCTGTATAGGATCTGTCTTGGTGAATGTTATCCTAGAAGGAAGAGACTAAGAGAAACAGAGAAATCTCATTATTTCTTTGTTTAACCTTCCAGTATGTATAGTTGTTTCAATCTGAAATATTAATTATCAAATAACAGAGCATAACATTAAAATTTCTTCAGGAACAGCCATAATAATTCTAGGAATGAGAAATTGATCAGTAAATCGCATAACATAAATATTTGGAAATTTATCACATTATAATTCCAAGAAATCAACAAAATTAACTTTGCCACATCAAATTTCATATTCAACTTTATTGACTATTTTTCTGTAGGGTATATACCTTCATTCTCACATCTTTTACTAATGATATTAGTTTGCCAAGTCACCTATCTTACATAGAACTCTTTCAAAAAAGTGCTCTGAACCTTTGGCAGAAAATTTAGACACATAAGCCCAAAAGGAAGCTAATCTAATCAGAATAGTTGGGAGTTGGCCAAATAAATATGTCTATTTCATATAATCTGCACTAAGATTCTTTCTACATCAAGAAAAAATTTGAGGAAAATCAATCACATAACTGAAAATTTCTACCTCACCAAAATAACCTAAAAGCAACAACAATCTGAGGTTGAGAGAGTGTTCTATTAGTTTCCCAAAAGCTTCAATGACAGAATAGGAAGACAACAGGAAATGATGTGTAGTAAACAGAAGGATGACATTTCTCGAGCAGATTGTAGTCCTCAGTGAACTCTAGAGTGAACAACCAAACAACGTGCTAACCAAAAACTGGAGACGACCACCATGGGAAGTTGGATGAGCAGAGAAAAGAGTTTGGGTGCCATGTTGAGAGAAGACCAACCTTTGTTTGGGTCCAGGCAGCCACCATACATGATTTGTTATTCCAATGAATTAATCAATGATTCCTCTTAAAACTATTGGCAGATTATTTTTTCCCTTTGCATATTCCTTTGGAATGCTCTACTGATGTCATGCAACTATATCTGTTAGGAGTCAGCTATATTAAAAATCTTGTATGGCAAGAGAGAAACGAGAAAAGACTTTACTTTAAAATTCAAATTAACTTTCTCAAACCACAGCTGGAATAGATTATTTTTGACCTTTCTTTAAATCGTAATTTATATCTTTGCAAATTACCACCATCAAAGTTGTCAGGACAGCAAGAAAAATGTTTCTGTTTCACAAAGTGGAGGGCATGATGCCATAAGGATGGTTTGCAATGAATTTGGCTTTCTCTGCTTATAGTTTTTCGAAATCTTCGGGCTGATCCCAATTATGTTCAGCTGGTAAATTTGCCTTGGTTTTATCTCTTTTATTCTTTTCTTGCCTAACTCCCTATAAATTCTCATTTTTTTTTCCTGTGGCCAATCTGCTTATTACATAAATGCCTGTAAGCTAATAGTCTACATGGGCTTTAATGTTACCACTTTTCCAGGCACCATGTTCTTTTAACCCTCATAATAACATCAGCAATCTCCTATAACTGATGAGAAAACTCTTAGATAAATTACATTATGTACACAGTCACCCAAATATTAAAGGAAAAAATCATGTCTTGGACCCAGAGCTATTTGATTCCAGTCTGTTAAAAGCAAGATGTGACTAATTCAGTCTTTCATTCACTCATTTCTTTATTCATTCATTCACACTGAGTACCTGTTACATGCCAGCATTACTCAAGATATTCAAGGTATTTAAGGGCATATAAAGATGAATTAGAAAGCAGGCCTTTCCATCAAGGAGTTCACCATCTTTAATTAATTAAATTTTAAAAAATGTTAAGTCAGCTTTGTTCACATGATGAAATCACCTCCTCCTAGTGTTTAATATCCCTGAGTATATTTGTCTAAAACTGTGCTTTTAGCTTACCTTTGCAAATGAGAATTGTTACCTTTTAAAACTAATTCTGTAGGTGGATAGTTACTATAGGAATGATTTCATGTAAATTTTATCTTATCATACCCAGTTAAGCTAATAATTAGGTGCATTAGACAGATACTCAGAGACATTTCTCTAAAAAATAGACAAAAGAAATATGGGAAGTCAAGTAAGTAGTGGTTACAGTGTTTTTTTAATCCACCAATCAAATGGCCTGCAGTTGAAGTCCTGAATTGCTGTGTGGAAGCATGGGAGGAGTGCAGCACAAGAATTCAGGTGAGAGGACAGAAACAAAAATGAACATAAGATGAATGAACATTTAGTGTCCTTTGTATGGAAGAACTATATGCAAAGTCTTTACATCAATAAGGTGTTGAAAAACTCAGAATACTCTGATCCATCAAAGTCTTTCATCTGGATTTAGGCTCCCAAGCAAGTCAAAGCTTATCAAAGTCTTTTGTACCTTCCATATTACTCACAATAACTTGCATTCTGGGTCCTAAGAGTTGGGAAAGTCGATTGAAAAAAGAGTTAAGAAGGAGAAGAAAGTTTCTTCTATCTCTTCTGAACGCAGACTTTGCATTTTACTCCTTGTTTTCTAAGTTGTTCTTTATTCCTTTAAGTTTTTAAAATGGATTTCTCTAATCATATCCTAAAAGAACCCAATGTAAGATGTCCACAATTAATTAAGCACAATTATGAAATAGAGTATTTAGGTGTAGAGAGCTCTCTCACTTAATAACCTGACCTCAATTCACAGACAAAACGTAATGCATTTTTAGGTAGAGGGTTGGTTTAGCAAAATGCCTGCCTTCAAATTTCAAGTCTCCTAGTATATATGCACTAATATAAAAGGTATGAATCTCACTGTCCTAGCTGAAAATATCCTCCCATTTGATTCACTTTCAATATTTTAGTCCCCTGAATGAAGTCTCTTATATAATGAAAATTTAGAACAGGTTGCTTTTTGTATTTTAGCAAAAGACTTTTTCAGTTTAAACTTTTCATGAATTGAGCAGCCTTCACCTAGCAATCACAATCGGCCTTTTGGGGAAAGAGTTCCATTTGCCCACTGTTTTACAGCGATGCTACTACCTACCTCCTCTCTGACTTGTTTTCCTCGGAGACCATTGACCGTGGTTGAGAAGATCTACAGTGGAATAATCCGATGATTGTGGTGTGGCTGAGGCCTGCCATGTAGGAGTCGTTATACACATAGATGGTTCAGCTGCCCTTTTACATTTTCTGGAGGAACTAGGTTGGAAAAAAAATGAAGGAAGAAAGCATGAAATATGTTTTAGATTTGGTCTTTTAAAAATTGGCTTTGTGTGTGTTGGTGATGACACACAGGAAAAGACTAGTCCAGGAAGAACTGTTGTTTCTGGGATTAAAAAGAAGCAGAAGCAAAATAGAAGAGCTATTGTTCAGGCTGGGTTTGAATTACAGTCCATCTTTAATTATCAGCTTTTCTTCCTAGTTATTTTAATGTTTTATTAATCCTGTTCCTCAAAATATCTTCTTCCCTTTACAACCACAGAAAGAATAAATTGTGACAATGTGTTTTCTTTTGTGCTTAGTAGATGGCGTTCTCACAGATGACACTATGGGTCAACATGACCTCAACTTTAGTTTTGTTATATGATATCTACAATGGTGTCGCATCAGTGCCTCCTACTCTTTTGTGTTTATACAATTTTCATAGAATTAATGTGGATCAGAGGGCCTTAACCCTTAGAAGCAGAAAATCAGATTATGAATTCTTAGAAATTATTTGCTTAGACTCTTCACTGAAATTATGAAATAATCACTTTAGGGAGGGAAGGAGATAGAAAGTGAAGGAATTAATTGTTAACTAATAGAGTTAACATGGATTCACTGATCATCACAACTTCAAATACTAAGCCTCTGAACTGCAATTAACTAAGACCCGAATATATCACAACCTTACTACGGAAATCTGTTAGATTGTATTAAGGCGAGACTAAAGTACTGGAACATATTTACAAACAGACTGTGAAATCTTCTGCTTGGAGATATTTTAAACATGAATACTTTTAACTTCAGTGGTTCTTAGAGTGTGGTCTACAGATCAGAAATAACCTAACCTGGGAATCTATTAGACATGTAAATTCTCTGGCCCTATCCACACTTACACAGTCTCGGGATAGGATCCAGCAATCTCTGTGTTAACAAACTCTCCAAAGGATTCTGCTGTATGAGAGCCACTGATCAGCTCATTGATTTCCAAGCTGGCTTTACATAAGAATCACCTGGGGAGCTTTTAAACCTACCAAGGCCTTGGTTACACCCAAAAACACTTAAATGAAAATTTTGGGGGTTTGGATCAGACATTGGTATTTTTCTAAGCTCCTCAGATTACCCTAATGAACAACCAGGCTGGGTACAGAAGAGTATTTCTCAGCCCTGGTTTCATTTTATAATCACGTGGGGAACTTCAAGACATACTGAAAATCAGGGGTCCCATTATATACCAGTGAACCAGTTATAAACTTCCAGTTATAAAATAAATTAAATTCTGGGGATGTAATGTGCAGCATGGTGGCTATAGTTAATAATACTGTACTGTTTTTTTGAAGGTTGATAAGATAGTAGATCTTAAAAGTTCTCATCACAAGGAGAAAAAAGTGGGGAGAATAAAAAGAATTTCTGCAGACTGGATCTGGGAATGGCTATCATTTAGAAACTCCTCATATAACTTCTATGCAGTCGGGGTTGAGAACCACTGCTCTAGCTGAAACCATTTGAATAGATTAAGTGATCTCTCTAGGTCTGTTCTCTTGATGCAGTTTATTTTTTAAAGGCTGTGCTAAAGGGTATAATTTTATGTACAAACTTTTCCACTTACCCTGTTTTAATATAGCTCACATTTTTGTGGCATTTTTACAGTTCCCTGTTGGGGTGATCACATGATGTGAGCCTGTTGCTAATGAATGAGAAGTTGTTGCATTATTGATTAAAGGGAAAGAGTTGGGTTGGACAAACACAAGGGAGGAAAGCCAGCCACAGGAGGAATTTTCAGGTCACATGATAATTGGCATGATGCAGCAAAATCTTTCCTGCTGCAGAAACCATGTCCACATTTAGAGAAAAGGACGATCTCTTCTGAGTCTGACTCCATGACACAAAAGCAGATAAGGTATAAATAAAATACAAGGAGTTCATGTCTTCCCATTTTGAGTTCATAGGTCGTTAGGTGTCAGGCAAAGCAGATACTTACTCTGTCTCTCTCGAAAAACCAGTCAACACATAGGTCACCTTAAAAATAGCATACAGTTTTGTTCTATCTCATCTGTCATGCAGATTTCAGTGAATGCTTTCACGAAGGAAGTTTTCAAAGTTTTTTTGGTGAATGGGATGAATCTTCTGAGTTTGATGTAAACCACTCATCTAGGTCATCCTTGAGAGTCACTGCTTGTTAATTTCCTGTTTGGAATCTACCACCAAACCCTGTAACTGCTTCCTGAGAACTGCTCTAAGGATTACTATTTCTCCTCTATTCTCATTTGCCACTACTCCATGTCTCCATCACTCACACCATCATTACTCTCATCACCTCCTAACAAGCTGCTTTGCCCCAATGTTTCCTACAGCCGATGCCATCCTGCATGCACAACAGCCAGAGAAGATCATACTAAAGCGCTGTCCCATCATGTCACTCCCCAGCAAAGGCTCCAAATTTCCTTCAGAATAAAGGGAAAAGTACCTTTGCATATTTCAAATCGTCTCTAAACAGATGCAACCCCTCTGTCCAATTTCTTCTGTGCTGGTTCCCCAAGGTAAACTCTCAGCTGATTATTTCATTCTTTTCCATATATGAAAAATAATATTCATACTGCCATAACATAGCAGCTCGTGCTGTCCGTCTCTCTGCCCACCTAATATCTCTGTCTATACAAGTTATGTCCATATGTCAGAGTTCAGATGAAATCTCAAATTCTGGATTGCAGTGTTGGTTACTCCTTAAGGTTCTCTGAGTGCTAAAGTTCTCTACTCCTGCACTCACTGGCCTCTTTCTCCTTTGCAGTCCTGGAATAACTGAAGTCCTTATTATGGAGGTCAGCACTTAACTGTTCTTTCTACAAATAAAGGTGCTCACTCAAGCTCAGTTCTACAGAGCTCTTCCTTCAATTTCAAATTTGCCCATACATCTCCTAAGTAGATTGTAACTTCCAAGATGGCAAGGACCTGCATTTTCATCTAGCGCTAACTTTATGGTAGTCATTTTGCTATGTGTTTTACATGGATTATTTAGATTATTTCACTTAATCATACAATTCTAGGATGTAAATATTATTATTATCTGAACTTAATAGAGAAGGAAAGTGAAACATAGAGGTTTAAAGAAAATGCACTGACCCAAAGTAAACAGCTGTTATGTGGAGAAGCTGGAATTCAGATCCACCTCTTATTCCAAAGCCCACAGTCTTTTCCTGATATCCTCAAAAGCCTTCCAAATCATTCTTTAAAGCTTTATGACTGAGTTGAAATTACTCAGACTTGGAAAAGAAAACACCATTTTTTAAAGGGAGGGGTGTTTCCATCTCAAATCTTTTTAGGAAAATGGAGTGACAGAAGTCAAAAAAGAAAAGAAAACATGAATTTTATTAAGTAGAACAATTAACTTTCTATTCAATAGAAATGGCTAATGTTGATGATCATGGCATATCGCCAGTGTGTAATGAGTCTGAGAAATCAAAATCTTAGATGCTTAATCAAGCCAAGACCCTGGACTGGCTAAATGATATATTAGGAAGGATACAAGAGAAGCTAAGATGAAGGGTGGGAGTTTTCCAAGATTAATTACAGAACAAATATCTAGGAACAAGGCAGTGAGAACAAAGATGTATGATATGTGACATATGTTAAGGGCTGGGACCAACACTTTGGAGATCTTGTGCAAGTACAGTTCATTATTTAAGAACACATTACCCTCTGAATTCTCTAAAGGTCAGGGTCAGATTTACACTCAGACTTTATTTTCATTCTTTGTTAATTTACAATTGGTCTGTAAGCCTTTCATTGTGTAGTCTATATGTACTTTACTGCATTTATTCGACGGATCTTCCAAATTTCCCAGGCTTGGCATTGTGCTAAGTGATATGGAAAGTGCATAAATATATGATAGAGATATAGAGGTAGATAAAGATAGATAATATATATATAATCTCAAAAGGATTACTTACAAACTGTTTAGGAAATGATAGATACTGTTCATTGAACATCTATTATATTATAAATACTTGTGTATTTTCCTTTTTGGGGGCTTATAGACAGCAATAATTTATCTCTCACAGTTCTGGAGGCTGGGAAGTTCAAGATCAAGGCACTGGCAGATTTGGTATCTGGTAAGAGCCTGCTTTTCCAGTTCATAGACATCTAACTGTGTCCTCTCGTGGTGGAAGGGGCAAAGGATCTCTCAATACACTTGTGTTTTCGATAACCTCATAGTAACTCTGAAAGATAGGTATTAGTTAGTTCTGTATTACAGATGAGGAAACTGAGGTGTTTCTTCTCAAAAATCACATTGCTGGGGTGCAGTGGTTGAGAATCTGCCTGCCAATGCAGGGGACACGGGTTCGAGCCCTGGTCTGGGAAGATCCCACGTGCCATGGAGCAACTAGGCCCGTGAGCCACAACTACTGAGCCTGCGCGTCTGGAGCCTGTGCTCCGCAACAAGAGAGGCCGCGATAGTGAGAGGCCCGTGCACCGCGATGAAGAGTGGCCCCCGCTTGCCGCAACTAGAGAAAGCCCTCGCACAGAAACGAAGACCCAACAGAGCCAAAAATAAAATAATAAATAAATTTAAATTATATTTAGAAAAGCATTTAAAAAAAAATCACATTGCTGTTAACTGTCAAATCTAGGATTTGAATTCAGGTGTCTCTCCCTGTTTTTCTTTTTATTGATGGATTGTCTTCCCATTGTAGTACTATGTACTTCAGGATAAATTAGATTATGCTATGGTAACAAGCACCCCCCAAATCTCAGTAGCTTAACCCATCATAAGTTAACTTCTTGTTCACAGAAAGTGCTCTTGGGGTTTGGGCAACTCTCCAGGGAACTGTCCTCAATGTGGAGGCTCAGCATAGTAGGCTGCTTTGCTCTTGGAGTACCGCCACATGTACATGGGCTTCCACAGCCAGGGAAAAGGGAATGTGGAAAAGTGCACATCAGTTCTTATATGCTTTAGCTCAAAAGTGACACACTTCATTTGTGCTCACATTTTCTTGGCCAAAGAAAGTCACATAACCATACGTAACTTCTGAAAGGAAAGGAGAACCAGAAATCTTAGTAAGGATTAGTAATTTCTACAGCCACAATAAATATTATATTTCAACTCACAGAGAGCTACTAATTCTTTACTTAGAACGAAACATTCTGCTAAGAACAAAGATGATGGAATTTGGTTCCTGATATGAAGTAACTGAGAGTTTGATAAAGAAAGTATATAGTTCCTATAAAAAGGAGCTAACATATTAACACAGCAGGACAAAGAATATTTGAACTCAGAGGAGAGAAAGGCAACTTGGATTTGGAAGATTATTGAAGATTTAAGGCATTTACATTGGTCCTTGGAGAATCAGAAGAATTTAATTCAGAAACACAAGGAAGAAAGTCCTAGTTGAAGGAAGAAAAATGCATGAAGGCGTAAGGACATTTTGCCCATGCCACAGACACTACTGGCAGGTAACTGAAGACATCTCCACTCTCCAGAGGCAAAGTAGGCACCTCGATGGCAATGGAAGGGGACAGGCAGCAAGCCTGGAAGAAGTCCCTGCCCTTTAACTACCTGCTCTGCCTGGTTCTTGCTTTCATACTGCTTCTATTAACATATTTTTTTTTTTATCATAGACACCACAAAGGGCATTTTCAATTTTTTTTTTACTTTAAAAGGTACCACTTTTGGAAAATATTCATGGAGAGTGAGAGGACTCCGCAGGCCTGGGGATACATGCCTGCCCTTCCCCCCAACACACTCATTTGCTTTTAGGCTTGGATGCTGCTGAGGTGGACCTCTCATTAACTAACCCAGGAAGCTGAGGCGTCACACAAGGGTAAAGGGGTTGAACTTCTAACAGACACTGAGACTCAGGGTCACAAACCATGTTGATGGGATAGAACAGCTTTTGCCCTGAAGCCAGAAGGGGCAATCAAGACTCTAGTAGAAAATTTATTATAAGAAATAGAGATTGTGGACCAAAAGTCTGGCCATATCACCAAGACATAGGTGAGGCTATCTACAGGTATCTGCTCAACTGATACAGAATTTTCTGCAGCTCGGGCCTGAAGGTGGTTATAGAGCCTGGGAGAAAAGGTCAATTGTGTGCTTCGAAAGTGCAGAGCCCACACTTACTCAGCAACACTGATAAGTGTCCCATGAAATTTGTGAAACCATTTGAGGGAGGACACCTTCCGGAAAAGACCAGTGAGTCAGCCAGACGCCCCAACCATTCAGCTCAAGTGGTCATTCTTCCATCACAGACTTGCCTAACATGGAAACCATTCTCCTCATCCATCCTCCGTGTCTCCTTCCCTCCTGGGCATATTCAGTTGAGACTACACAGTCTCTCATTACAGTCACCCTCTTACAAATGCCTCCTGTGAACTTGTCCAGAAACTCAGGCCTCTCTCTCCCTCACTACAGATAACAACTTGAATTTACCATTACCTTGGCAATGTTTTTAATACTATTTTTTAATACTATTACTACTTATGCATGCATATCTAAACAATAGATAGTATCATTCTTCATGTTCTAAAAGTTTATCTGAATGGTATAATACACTATATACCATTAGGCTTATCCATGTTTTGAGGCTTATCCATGTTGATCCATGTCTTAGAATATTTATTCAAACATGTTGAAATTTTTGTTCACTCACAGGCTCATTTTCAGTGGGTAGGATTTTGTGTGTGCGATTTTTGTTTTGTTTTCCTTTTCTCTCTCCATTTACCCTTGCTTAATTTATTCACTCAATGAATATTTGAGATCTTCTAATTGGCAGTATCCTAGGCACTTAAGGCTATTACAGTGAATGAAAGAGATTTAAAAAAACAAAACAAAAACATCCTGGTCTCATGCAGTTATTTTCTGGTGATTGGGAGACCCATTATATGTGAATACATGTGTGCCTAGTTAATTTGTCAAATGATAGTGCTATGGAGAAAAATAAGCCAAGAAAGGGAGGAGGGCGTGTCTATGGCAGGGTTTACAATTTCAGATAGAATCAGAAAAGGGTTCATTGCAAGGTAACATTTGAAAAAAAAGCTAAAGGAGGAGAGAGGGTAAGACCTGTGGCTTCTTTAGGAGAATATTACAGTCAGAGGGAAAAGTAAATGTGACTCCTGAGACAGTAACATGCATGTTTGTGTTCAAGGAACATCAAAGAGAGTAGGGAGGCTGGGGTGGAGTGAGCAAGGGGCAAGGCTGGCCTAAAGAGGTCAGAGAGGCAACAGATTGTGTAGGGTGTTATAGTTTGGACTTTACTCTGGAGCAATGGGAAACTTTTCAAACATTTTGAGCCATGGTGTGATAGGACATGACTGGTATACATCAAGGGCTCCCTCAGGCTACCATATTAAGATTAGACAATAGGAGGGCAGCAGTACAGCGAGGGGGACCACAAAGGAATTGCAGTAACCCACGGGAGAGTTGATGGTAGTGTGAACCAGGGTGACGATTACAGAGATCATGAGAGGTGCTTAGATTTTAGATATGTTTTGAAGGTGGAGCTGTCAGAATTTGCTAGCAGGTTGAATGTAGGATAAAAGAAAAAGAAGAGCTGAAGATGACACTAAAGTTCTCCGTCTCATCGATGGAAAGGGTAGAGTTTCCATTAACTGAGGTGGGGAAGACCATGAAAGGAGCAAAGCTTTGGGGGTGAAATTAGGAACTGTGTTTTGAAATATCCAAGCAGAGATATCAAATAGGCCATTAGATGTATGACTCTGAAGTTCAGGAGAAAGGTCTAAGCTGGAAATGTAAACTTAAGAGTCATCAGCATATGGATGGTATTCAGAAACATGAGCCGGGACTGTGTCACCAAAGAGTGACTATCGCTGGAGAAGAGGTTGGAAGACTGGACCCTGGGGCAGTCCAATGCTTGAAAGTCCACCCAGCTCCTGCGAGTCAGGTTTCACAGTGGCAGACAGAGTTTTCTGCCCCATAGTAAGGTGTTGGTTTAAATCTTAGTCGCACCACTATGTCTTTGTCCTTGTACAACCCTAGATTAAAAGATATAAGTCATAGTCCCAGACAATGAGAGCAAGTAATATTTTCAATCGCACCCCTGCTCCTGACTTAAGGGAGCCTGACCAGTCTTCTAAACCCTCAGACCATGTCACACAAGCACTCAGACATTCAGCCCCACTGCCTACTCATGGCTTTAGCACCACTAATCACATCTTGCATTTATATTCATGGGAATATTTTTTATGTTGTTTGTAAGCCTGACTGTGTAATTATTTTTTATTTAATATTTTATCTGTGTATGTTCTTGAATCAGAAGAGGTATGTCAGAGAGTAAACTTACTACTCCATGTTGACTCCTTGGCTTCTACCTCATCCTTTTGTGAACATTCAGTATAGTTGTCTTCTTCTTTCTTGCTGATACTTCCCTGACATTAGCTTCTATTACATTCACTCTCCTGATTTTCTCCTGCCTCTTTGACTCTTTATTTGGTCCTTCGCAAGTTCATCTTCTTCTCCTAAAACAGTAAATATAACCCTGAGAAAACCAAAATTCAAAAAGAGTCATGTACCAAAATGTTCATTGCAGCTCTATTTACAATAGCCCGGAGATGGAAACAACCTAAGTGCCCATCATAGGATGAATGGATAAAGAAGATGTGGCACATATATACAATGGAATATTACTCAGCCATAAAAAGAGCTATTTGTAATGAGGTGGATAGACCTAGAGTCTGTCATACAGAGTGAAGTAAGTCAGAAAGAAAAAGACAAATACTGTATGCTAACACATATATATGGAATTTAAGAAGAAAAAAAATGTCATGAAGAACCTAGGGGTAAGACGTGAATAAAGACACAGACCTACTGGAGAACGGACTTGAGGATATGGGGAGGGGGAAGGGTGAGATGTGACAGAGCGAGAGAAAGTCATGGACATATATACACACTAACAAACGTAAGGTAGATAGCTAGTGGGAAGCAGCCGCATGGCACAGGGATATCGGCTCGGTGCTTTGTGACCGCCTGGAGGGGTGGGATAGGGAGGGTGGGAGGGAGGGAGACGCAAGAGGGAAGAGATATGGGAACATATGTATATGTATAACTGATTCACTTTGTTATGGGGCAGAAACTAACACACCATTGTAAAGCAATTATACCCCAATAAAGATGTTAAAAAAGAAAAAAAACTGTAAGTATAGGAATCTCTTGGGTGCTTAGTCCCAAGTCCCTGTCTTTGCAATCTGCACTCTCTCCCTAGTCAATATCATCAGCATTTTCGGTTAACATACCAATTATACACGGATAACTTCTATCTTTACATCTCCCTGCCTGATCTCCCTTCTAAAATCTAGGCTTATATATTTAACTGCTTATGTATTTGGTTCTTAGAAGCATCCCAAACTTAAATTGTTCAAAATTAAATTTTTGATTTCTTCCTATAATGTGGTTCTCCTCCATTGCTGCCAATTTAAGCATCAACCCAGTGGTTTATGCCAGGAGCAAGCACTGCATCTTTAACACTTCCTTTGCCTTCCTTCCCACAGTCAGACATCAACAAATCTTGTCAATTCAATCTTCAAAATACGAATTATAAACATTTAAGTAAGAATGGATCTCAGTGACACCTTTCCCTATTCACTGTCTGTGTAATAAAAAACTAAAGATCAGAAGATAAATATCTCATTAATATTCCCACAATTAATAGTGAAAGGTTTAGGACTAGCTCTTGTATCTCCTAATTTAGTACGGTGTGCTTTCACAGAGCCATGTCGGCAGGAAGTCATGTCTGGGCTCTGAGGCTACTTCTTTACAAATAATGTTTTTTGATATCCATTATTTTCTAAAAAGTAAGACAAAACTGGTTGTGTAGAAATTTTCAGCTCTGTAGTAGTAGTGTAAATTTAACTTTTGTTTTAGCATAAACATGGTTTTATTTATGAAACGCTGATCTTAAAACAAACAAACAGGGCTTCCCTGGTGGCGCAGTGGTTGAGAGTCCACCTGCCGATTTAGGGGACACGGGTTCGTGCCCCGGTCCGGGAAGATCCCACATGCCGCGGAGCGGCTGGGCCCGTGAGCCATGGCTGCTGAGCCTGCACGTCCGGAGCCTGTGCTCCGCAACGGGAGAGGCCGCAACAGTGAGAGGCCCGCGTACAGTAAAAACAAACAAACAAATTAACAAATAACCTGGCTTAAATACAGCTCAGTTTGCAAATAATGCAATTATTTGTGGTTAAAGATATTTAGATATTTGTGCAAGGTCTAAGATTTTAGAAGAAAACTTCTGGAAGAGCAATGGCCTTTCGCCATCTCCACCTCACCCCTCCCGAGATCTATTCCTGTTTTCAGAGCTATTCTGCTCTAAGCTTCAAAGTCTTGAGATTATCATCCTTTATTTGGTAGGGAAGATAATCCTGTTGATGTTTGTGCAACCTAGTTGTCTCCAAACCGGATCCACTTAAAATAAAATATGGTAAAATAAATTGTGCTTTTCAGTCTCTGAAGAATCTGATAATAGACTGAACAAAATGTAATTGAGGCAATTTGAGAAAAGATTAAGGCAGTTGATGACGAAATTATTCTCTTACAGAATAGAGTTGTGTTTATGAGTGAAATCTCGAATTTTCCTCTCTTTACCTGAGTTGAATCCTATTATTACTTTAGTTCAAGTAGATCCTTGCAATTAAACTGCCATTGATAGAAAACTACCTGAGTGAAATCTTTTATTATCTTTAAATGCTAAGCATGAGATTTTACATAAATAATGCTTATCATAGGAATGGGACTAAAAACCTTTTGTAATAAGAACAGCAAAATCAAGTCTATTTATTTCATCCAAGGTGAAATTGTCTGAGAATATCTGCTTAACTGACATCTAACTTCTGTACTTTGGCAAAAGAAGAATCATTGAAACAAATACTGTTTATATTGCCAAATGTCTAATTTTGGCTGCATGTTTTTAAATCATACGGTATGAGTAGTCAGGGTTAAGGCCATAGATTTTAGGTTCAGGAAGATCTGATTTAAAATCCTGCCTCAATCACTTCCTCACAACATTGAGCCAATTACTTAAAATACAGATGCAAATGCCTAGCACTTAACATTAACTGAGGTCATCACGTTCCCTCAGATTTCCACATCAGTGTACCTGATGCCTCCTTTCTGTCGACTGAAAAAAAGTTGCACAACCTAAAAGTTAAGAATTATGTTTTATTCAGTGTACTTTCTGAGGACTTAAGTCTGGGACACAGCCTCTCAGATAGCTCTGAGGGACTGCTTTGAAAAGGTAAGGGAAGAGCCAGGATATACAGGAGTTTTTACAACAAAAACCAGGGAGTCAGAACATCAAAACACTACTTACTATTAATTAAAGAAAAACCAGACATCTCAAGTTAATGAATTTAGCACTTTTCTATGTATGGGAAGATGCAAGAGTCTGGGCTTATTGAAATTATTCCTTTGATATGCACCTTAACTATTCTAGGGCCAGTATCCTGTTTTTCTCCATCCTGAATCCTCCCAGGGTACACAGCTGGTGGTGGCTACAGTGGCTACTGGCTTGATGGCTGCAGTATCCTTTGGTTACTGATATGGCAAATGACATTTTTTGTCCATGTTTCTCAGTCTTCTGAATGCCTTCATCACCTCTACCCCTTCATTGTCTAGCTAACTGCTTATCTGTTAAGATCCAGTTACTGTGTTATCTCTTCCAGGAGTTCTTTCTGACCCACTAACATTTAGGTTTGGACTTGGCCTATCTCAGTCTTAAGCCTTCTTAAACTCTCTTTCAATCCTCTGGTTCATCGTCTTGTCTATGAACTCCTTCAAAGCAAGGACCTTGACGTTTACTTTTGCATTTTCAGTACCTAGCATGAGGATTGGCCCACAGTTGGTGTGTAATGTATTTTGGTACATTTAAAAAAAAAAAAAGAAAGAAAGAAGGTTGGAAATGGAGTGGAGCCATGAAAGTTAATGAAAATTAATTAAAGTTGGAAAGTTCTTGATTTCTAGTGGGTGCTGATAAATGCCAATAGACCCACAGTTACCTACCCTCAGCAAGTATTAGGAGAACAAGGCAAAGATGAAATGATAGAAGTTGCAGGTTACTCCTTTCTGTTCATATTCTGGTCCCTTGCCTGGCAAAGCCCAGAGTTATCTATCCCAGCTGTCCCCAACCGTTTTGGCACCAGGGACCAATTTTATGGAAGACAATTTTTCTACGTACTGGGGTCGGGGGAGGGATGGTTTTGAGATGATTCAAGCACCTTACATTTATTGTGCACTTTATTTCTATTATTATTACATTGTAATATATAATGAGATAATTATACAACTCACCATAATTTTGACAAGATGCAGAGCTCAGGCAGTAATGCGAGCGATGGGGAGCGGCTGTAAATACAGATGAAGCTTCACTCACTCGCCCACCACTCACCTCCTGCTGTGCAGCCCGGTTCCTAACAGGCCATGGACCAGTACCAGCCTGTGGCCTGGGGGTTGGGGACCCCTGATCTATCCAACTTCTCCTTTGGGATTAATTCTCAGGCCTATCTCGTGGTCAGTTTCTCTTCTTTCTCCAGGCATGTCTTAGAGTGACACAGAAATGTAACAGGTTGCAAAATATCTGACACTTCAACTCTTCTTTCTCCTCTTTTTCATCGTAAGCCACTGGAAAATGTTAACTCTCTACGGGTAGCAGAACTGAATAACCAGATATCTGACTCCAACATCAGATCTAATCCTAATCATTACAGAAAGAAGCAGAGAGTTTATGAGACAAGTTTCGTTGGGTAAATAAAGGGTCTGTGAAGGAAAAGCAAGTATTAGCCATCAACTGTTCTGCCTTAGACAACAAAAATGTTTATAGCTACTCCTGGGCTGCAGACCCACCACAGCCCTGTGAAACATTACATGGCAATAAGGAGACACTTTGGTGGAACTGCTATCTCTATTAAAAACTGCCTGAGGTAAAGTTACTTACCAAGGTTTTCCTACACTTTAGCCCTTGGGAAATCAGTTTTTAAAAGTTAACTAAGATAAAGTAGATTGAAGGAAATCACTGTTTCAAAATGTAAATGCCTGACGTTTAGCATCTGCATTTTTTTAATGAGTGAGAATTATGTTTCACAATGTTCTGTGAATGTTGTTATGCAAATTAGCGCAGACTTAGGAACTGAAAGAAATAAGGCGTAGCCTAAAGAAATGAATTAGAAACCAATTAAAACGAACTGTCAGAATTAAGCTATGAAGCCCACTGCCCCCAGACTGGTCGTTATTAGAAACAAAGAGGTGAACATGTTTTCCAAGACAATGTATCTTTAACTTGACTATAACACATTTATTAAGTAAGATTAAACTTAATTTTAGAATAAAATCAAAGTGCTGATATCTCATTATTAGGATAAAATCAAGCAATAAATAATGTCAGGACCATAAAGTACCCCTGATCTTCAGATATGTTCACTGACTTTTTGTTTTTAATTAATTAATTAATTTATCTATTTTTGGCTGCATTTGGTCTTCGTTGCTGCGCAGGGGTTTCTCTAGTTGTGGCGAGCAGGGGCTACTCTTTGTGGTGCCACGCGGGCTTCTCATTGCAGTGGCTTCTCTTGTTGCGGAGCACGGGCTCTAGGTGCACGGGCTTCAGTAGTTGTGGTGCATGGGCTTAGTTGCTCTGTGGCATGTGGAATCTTCCCAGACCAGGGCTCGAACCAGTGTCCCCTGCGTTGTCAGGTGGATTCTTAACCACTGTGCCACCAGGGAAGTCCCCTCACTGACTTTTAGAGGCTGAAATTTTATGTCCAATTTTACTCTTAAAGTTATCAATTGGAAATGGAACCATATACTTCAATAAAATTATACTTTCCTCCCTGTCTTCTAGTTCCCATTTCCCAATTAATGAAGCCATTATCTACTTGTCCTGTGGCTTTATTTGAAAACATAGTGAGGAGTAGTGTTTTCTATGTCATAGAGCTATGTAAAGGCTCTTTTCACTAGTCCTAAGATTGTAACCAACCAGGACCCTATGGCACCTCCCTAGGACAAACCCCTTACCCCATGTCCTCTGCTTTAGTTCCTCTCTGAAGTACATACATAACAGCATCTGTTGCACATTCTCTGAGTTGTTTTACAGATGTTAAAACCCCCACTAAATGGAAGAAGTTAACTACTTGATGATGATGAGCACATAGCTCCCAGACCTACTGGAGCCTGAGGATTGATAATGTGACACCATCCTGTTACCTTACCATCAACCAATCAGAGAATTGTGTACAAGCTGATCGCATACTCTGCAACTCCCCTCCCTCACAGGGCCTTTAAAAATGCTTTCCTGAAACCCATCAGGGAGTTTGGATGTTTTGAGCACTAGTTCCCCTGACTTCCTTGCTTGGCGCCCTGCAATAGATGGTGCACTTACCTGCACCACAACCTGGTGTCAGTAGATTGGCTTTACTAAGCACCGGCAAGTGGACCCAAGTTTGGCTTGGTAACAGGATATTCTGAAAGATGCCAACTACAAAGACTGTTTGCCAAAGCTGAGTGATCCTTTGATCAAATTAGGCATATCTGATTCAAGCGAAGAGTGCAGGAGGGCTTTAAGGGCAATTTTCTTCTGAAATTTCAAGTCTTGGCGCATATATTGATACCTAAAGCAGGGAGAATACAGTAAAGCAGTTGTCTTTCTTCGTCATGCTCAGTCTGGAGGAGAGCTGGCTCTGGGAACATGATGCTGTCTTCAACTATTTGTAGGACCATTCAGTGGAAGAGAGAGTAGACCTACTGAACTGAGAGATAAAATAAGGATGAGGTAGAAGTTACAGGGAGACAGAGTTCTGCTCATTATAAAGAAGGCTCTCCTACCAGCCTAGGATGTAAGTCTACCTTGGGAATAGTGGCCTCATCATTACTGGAGATGATTAAGTATAGTCCAAACAGCAATTTACTAGATATTTAGAAAAGGAAATTCAAATCTCATGGGAGTGGGGTGGGTTAGTCTCTTGCTGATCCTTGAGATTTTTTTTCCTAACCATGATAGTCTCTTTTTCTTTGAATAGTAAAGTGCTATGCAGAGAACTTTTGCTTCTGACCATGATGGATTAACTAGTATGGGACTAGCTCTTCTGATACAAACAATTAAGAGTAGACAAAATATATGAAACAATTGTATTTAGACTTTGGACAAAAAAATAGATATATTGTAAGACTGTGGCCTCTGAAAGAAGGGAAACAAATGAGAGGAGCCCTATGATTTCTCAAGGTTTCTTCTTGATGGCAATTTCTGGGCTGTGGTACAGGGAAGGGGAGTCCATTGCAGAACACAGTGGACACCTTGAATGGAAGAAATACAGATTAGAACTTGAGGAGGATTAGGTAATTAGCATCTGTGTGGTTGAGTGGAAAGAAGGGAACTACTCAGAGAAAGATCCCCAGAAATCTGCATAAGGGTTCCCTTCAATCTTTGGTTTAAAGTTGCACTGTGTAGGATGAGATGCTACAAGGCAGAACAAAGAACTCCTGGAGAAAGAAAAAGTATTAGGTAATATTAGTATTAGGTAAAATATTAGGTAATGATAAACTCATCGTCTTAGTCCATTTGTGTTGCTATAACAAAATACTAGCAACTGGGTAGCTTATAAACAACGATAGTCTATTTCTTACAATTCTAAAGGCCGAAAGTCCAGGATCAGAAAACCAACATGGTCTGGTGAGGTCTGCTTCCATATCACAGAAGTGTCCTTGTATCTTTAATTGGCAGAAGGGACTAGGAACCTCCTTCAGGCTTCTTTCATAAAAGCATAAATCTCATTCATGAAGGCTGCTCCATCATGACCTAATCCCCTCCCAAAGGTCCCACCTCTCAATACCATTGCATTGGGCACTAGGTTTTCACCATATGAATTGGGGTGTGGGATTTGACATAAACTTTCAGATCATAGCATCCCACCTTTGACCACCCCCCAAATTCATGTCCTTCTTGCATGCAAATGTAAAAATTAATAAACAGAAACCTCAAATAAAACAGAATCTGGAGTCCAGAAGGGAAAGCTCTCATGCCCTATGATGATAGCTGAGTCCATCAGGAAGAAGAAAGACTTCCTCTTCTCACCTGGCAAGAGCTCAGCCAATGAGAGACAACTAGAGCTGAAAAATACAATATTTGAAATGAAAATATTCCTAAATATGCTGAAAAACAAATTATATACTGCAAGAGAAAAGATGAGAGACCTTGATATGACAATAGAAACTAATGTGAGCAAATAAAAAAAAGAGATACTGAAGAAGAAACAAACAAAAACAAGCTGAACTTCACTTCTCTGTAGGATAATATAAACAGTCTAATGAAAATAAAATTGGCTCCCATGAAAGATTAAAGGGTCAGAAAATATGAAAAATATCAACATATGGATCCAAGAAGCTCACTGAGCAACAAGAAAATAAACATAAGAAAAAGCCCAAGGCATATCTTAATCAAATTTATTAAAACAATGATGAAGAGAAAAATCTTAAAAGTAACAGAGAAAGAGACAGATTACAGAGGGAAAAAGAAAAAGAATTACAACCTATTTCTCACCAGAAACAATGCAAACTAGGAAATGACGGAATATTTTTAAAGTGCTAAAAAGAAAAAAAAATCATGACAATTAAATACAATATCCAAAAATATATTCAAATATAAAAACTTTTTAAATTTTGAGGAATAAACAGATAAATGAATTCTAAATAACTCATGGGTCAAAGGTAAAATCACAAGAAAGATTAGAAAATATTCTGAACTGCAAGATAATAAAAACAATACAAACTTTGTGAAATGCATCTAACATTTCGTAGAGGTAAATTTATAGCTTTAATCCTGTGTTAGTAAAGAAAAGGCTAAATAATCCAAGCTTCCATTTTAACCTAGAAAAAGAAACATAAGGTAAGGAGAATGAAGGAAACAATAAAAATAACAACAGTGGAAAAAAATAGAAAAAAACAATATAATAGAGTAAGTCATCAAAAGCAAAAGTTCTTACAATTCTTCCCCTCTCTCTCAATATTTAGGAATAAATTTAATAAGAAACGGGCAAAACATGTACGTTGAAAACTTGAAAGCACTTCTGATAAAGGCAAAGACCTAAAGAAATGGAAGGAGATACCTGTTCTTGCACAGGATGATTCAACATCATAAAGATTTTCTTCAATTTTGTGTATAAATTCAGTGCAAGCCCTATACAAATAACAAGATTTTTTCCCCTGAATCAGATAAGTTGTTTTGAAGACCATATGAAAAAAACATGGAAGAGTAGCTTGGAAATCCCTGGAAAAGAAGAGGAATGAGGGAGAACTAGCCCTACCAGATATTAAAATATACAATCAAGCCTTGATTTTAAAAGTGTGGTACTGGCACACAAGTAGATATACTAATGAAACCTAGTAGAAAGCCTAGGAATAAACCCAAGTGTATATGAAAATTTCATATAAGTAATATTGCAAAAAACTGGGGAAAACATGGACATTTTATAAATTGGGGACAGCTGGATAGCTATTTGGAAAAAAGATAAAATTGGATTTATACCTCACACAATGCACCAGAAAAAATTCCAAATGAGTCTGAAATGTAAGAGCAAATAATGAGACCATATGACTATTAGCGGAAAATATGGGTAAGTTTTCTATAATCTGAGGGTGGGGAAAGCCTTTTTAGCTAGATTCAAAATCCAGTTACCATAAAAGAAAAGACTGGTAAATTTTACTAAATAGAAACAAATTTTATAACAAAGAAACCATAAGTAAAATCTAAAGAAGATGACACTGTGTAAAAATAGATGAAATATCTTGATAAAAGGCTGATTTTTTTTAATACAGAATTCTGTACTATCAAAGGGGAAAAATATCAAAACCTGTTAGAAGAAATGGGCAAAACCATGAATATACAATTCCATAAAAAGATTTACATCTAGTATATAAATATGAGAAAAAAACTCCACTTATAATAAGAGAAATGCCAATTAAATCTACTGTGTGATATGACTTCTTAACTGTCAAAAATTTAAAAACCTAACAATCCACTCTGTGGTGAGGCAATGGAGAAACCTACACTCACAAATTGCTGGTGAGAGTGCAAACTGGTCCAATCCCATTGGAAGGGAATTTTTCACTGTCTCACAAAACTATGTGTTCATTTACCCTATGACCCTTTGATACAGCAAACCCACTTCTAGGAATTTGCCTGAAGATGTAGTCCCACAAATACAAACCAAAGTTATAAATGCATCATTATATATAATAGCAATTTATAGAAAATAACCGAAATAGCCATTCTGTCATAGGACACTGAATAAATTATAGTATAATCATAAAATGAAGTACTGTGAAACCATCTAGAGAGAGACACCCACGGTGAGAGAGAGAGACAGAGAGAGAGAGAAGTTGATATGGAGTTATTTTAAAGATTCGTGGACAAAAACAAAGTACAGGGTAATATGTTTCTTTCATTGTAAGAAAGAGACAATAAGAATATGTATGTGTATGCTTATTTTAGCTAAAAGGAGCACAGAAAGGATAAACCATAAATTAATGAAAATGAGTGGGGACATAGGTGAAAGGAGAAATCAGATATGGAGAAAACTATAGATGGAGCTAGAGATTGATGTTTACCAAGGATCAAGCCAGTCCTTGTTTGTTGTGTGTTTGTTTGTAACACTTTTTGTTTTATTTGCTATTTTCTGACCATGATTCTCAAATTGCTACTTAACTAGGTTCCTGATTCCTGCCCTAACTGCCCACACAGAAAAGGATACGTTTTTTGTCGTTGTTGTTTGGACTTTAAAAATAAGGTTGTGACATTTTTTTCCCCCAGGTGAATTATGCTTCAAGATTATCAAATCAATTTTCCCCTTTACCTTCAGCTCTGTTTCCTGCAAATTTATGTGTGTTGAGAAACACAGAGACTTTCTCCTGTCATGAAGGAAACAAACCTACAATAGCTTTTATTGAAACCTAGTTAAGTTGGGGTGGTGGGGAGAGCATCTGTAGTTTTTTTTTTTTTACTGGGTAGTGATAAGATGCTAACACTAAATGGTTGAACTAGGTAGGAGACAACAAACCTAATTTCTTTTCCTATGAATATTCCATGTGTGTTTCCACATGGGCAAAATGCATTTGAAGAACGATCAGCAAATTCAGCTATTTCTACATAAGCTCAAAGAAGTTTTGCTGTTTAAATCATGCAAGCATGTTGACTGTGGCAAATTGCTGGTGTGGTAGGAAGTATTCTATGGGAAAGGAAAAATCACTGGCAGGGATAGGGCCTGAATGGAGGACTCTTGACAAATTGTCGTCAGCCAGAAATGGGTTACCAGCAGCTCACCTGGTGAGCAGGTCCTTAGTGGGAGCATATTTCTCTACCAAGGACCATCCTACGCAGGGAAAAATGGTGGCTCCTCAAGCCCTTACATAAACCCAAAGCCTACAAAGCCTTACACGACCCAGCTCTGCTCCTGTCTCTGATGCCATCTTGTGCCACCATGTAACTGCGTTCTCCTACACATCACACTCATCACTACCGGAGGCCTGGGCAATGGCTGTTTCCTCTGCCTGAAATGTTCTTCTCACATATCTTGATATGGCTAGTGGCCTCTTCCAATTTGAGTCACAGCTTCAACAGCTTCATCTTAGAAGCCATCCCATCCCAACTCCAGTCATCACACTAATCCATTTTTTTCCAGATTTCTTATAAATCTATTGAAATTTGAAATTAAATGTATCTCTATATCTATTTACTTACCTGTTTTGTGTCTAGCCTTATTAGAAGTAAACTCCATGAGAGTGAAAACCAGACCTGTCTTTATTCACTGTTGGCTGAAATGCCAGCTTCTAGAACAGCAGAAAGTTGTCTCGGCTCACAGCACGTGGTGGTCGCTCAGTAAATTCTTGTTGAGTGGGTGACTGAATGCATCACAAAGAGCTGTGGTAGGCAGAATAAAGACTCCCATAAAATGTGCATATCCTCATCCCTGGGACCTGTGAATCTGTTATTTCACACGACGAAACGGACATTGCAGATGTGACTGAACTAAAGACTTTGAGGGAGATGACCCTGGATTATCCAGGTGAGCCCAAAGTAACCACAAGGGTTCTTATAAGAGAGAAACAGAAGAGTCAGACTCAGAGACAAATTGGAAGACACCATACTGCAGGCTTTGAAAAGGGAGGGAGTCGCCATGCGCCAAGGAATGCAGGTGACTTCCAGAGCTGGAGAAGGCAAGGGATGGATTCTTTCCTAGAGCCTCCAGAAGGAAGGCAGACACTGCTAACACTTTCATTTTAGCCCAGTGACACCTGTAGTAGACTTCTGAGCTCTAAAACTACATGATAATAACTTTATGCTGTTTCAATCCACTAAATTTATGGATTTGTTACAGCAGCAATGGGAAACTAATACAAGGACTAAGTTGGCTCTTCCAGATATACTAGTACCACATCCACATTAGTATGTGTATTACTCACAGTTCTCCAGAAAGACAGAACTAATAGGGTGTGTGTGTGTGTGCACGAGTGTATGTGTGTATTTGTGTGTGAGTGTGTATATGTTGAGAGAGAGATTTATTGTAAGGAGTTGGCTCACGTGACTGTGGAGCCTGGCAAGTCCAAACTCTGCAGGGCACACCGGCAAGGTGGAAACCTAGGGAGGAGGTGATGCTGCAGCTTGGGTCCAAAAATACTCTGTAGGTACAAGTCCTCCTTCTTAGGAGAACCTCCGCCATTTTCCCTTACAGCCTTCAACTGACTGGATGAAGATCACCCACATTATGGATGGTAATCTCCTGGACTCAAAGTCTACCAATTTAAGTCTTCATCTCATCTAAATAAATACCTTCAGGCAACATCCAGACCAGTGTTTGAACCAATATCTGGGGATTGTGGCCCAGCCAATTTGACACATCAAATTCATTATCACAGCATGTCAGCTAGAGGCGCTACGTAGTCATTGTCATCTTAGTCACTGTGTCGTGCTGCTCTGATGTAAATGTCCATTCTTCGGGTTCTCAGGGACAAATGTACTCACAGGATCAAAGTCAACAGTACAACTTATTTAGACAATGCTTTTCCTGGGCTGCACCCTCTGCTGGGCTTGTGAGATCTGGGTTAGAGTACACATTTTCTATGACTCAGTATCCCGTACAAGGAATCCAGGCTTACAGGCTTCTTCCCAAATGGGGAATATGAGGAAACACCAGGAATCTTCAATTTTCCACCCACATGTTAAGTAGATTTGTATGGTGAGATGTGTGCGAGTGTGTGTACACTAAGAATTTGTTCCCTTTTCTTATAGGAAAATTATCTTCCTTTGCTTCAGAGGAGCAAGACCTCCAAGGTATTATTCTGGTGTGGGTTTGAGGCAACTTGTGGCTACCACATGGACTCCAACAGAACATCAATAGATGGGGCCTGGAGCACATCTGAAAACTAGTTCCACCTAAAGTTGATGCTATCCCCGGACTTCTACATAATAAGTTCTCTCTTTTGCTTAAGCTTAAGCCAGTTTGAATTGAGTGTTTTTTTTAAATCATTTTCAAGTAAAAGGGTACTAAATATATTAAAATTAATTCCTGGAACACAGGGCTAAAATAAAAATTCTTCGTGCTTCATTTTGCAAAACAGTTCAGTTTTCTTACCCTTATTCTTTTTCCTTCAGGACTGGGACTTCTCTTATCCCATCAGAAATGATCAGTAAGACCTTTCGTTAAACAAAGGCAACATTTAAGGTCTTAAAATTATAGTCTCACCTTAAACGTCAAATTCTTAGGCATGGCCTGCATTCCCATCAGTTTTTGTAAGTGAAAGAAAATTTATTCTTCTACTAACATGAATGATTATAGCTCATGACAAAAGGCAGAAGTGTTGTCACTTTTTTCATTTTAAATAGAAAATTTCCTTTATATGAGAAACTTATATATAGTAACCGATAAAATTATATTCTGTAGTAATTTCTTAGCAATGATATTTTAATCTTTATTCCAATAATAATAATAATCTGTTGTGTATAGAGCTCCTGGAAGGTACCAAGTGCTGCTCTAACACTTGGCATCCTTCATTCATTTAATCTTCACAAGAACCTTATAAGGTAAGTCTTGCTGTTTCCATTTTACTTATGAGAAGATTGAGAATCATAAAGAATAAGTATTGGAATAAACCCAGTGTTACTGTAGTCTTTTGTGTTCTTTGAGGCAGTGAGATGGCTTGTACTGCTTTATCCTGCGGAGTCTTTCTGGGATCTCTGTAACAGTCTAGCTGTCCTTTAGTCCATGGCAGCTCGCAGAGTGCAAATCCTTTACCAGTCTTCAGCTTTAGGTTATTGTAAATGTTAAACTTGACTGCACGCTACTCAGCCCACACTCAACAGTCAGCCTTTTTCTGAGAAAGGATTAAGTCAAAAATTTCTGACCTGTTTACACCATCTTCCACCCCATGAGATATAAACTTCCCAGGTACAGCCGAGATGAACTATTCAGTCAAGTAAAGGGGAACTGACAGCTGTCCTTTTCTCAGCTTCCCAGAACCACATTCCATCCCATGCGGATGCCATATTCTGGGGCTGTCCTGGTAGGAGTATAAATTTTTACCACCCCCAGGAGCTTCCATGAAATCTCGTTAAACGAGACAAGAATTATCATTTTCATTCAATATATCCTCCCTTTGGAGATGCTTTATGACTGACTTGAGCATTTCCCCTAGCAACCCATTCTCACTTTTAGGGATATGGAGATAAAATACTTGACATTTACTTCATAGATTCAGAATAATATTCGGGCAAATTCTGAGACCTGTCTCAAACTAGTTGGAAGAAACAGGGAACGTGGAACAGACATATTTCTCCCCCAGTGACTGGTCTGGATGCAGGCTTTGTCCTGACATATTGGCAGAACTGCACTGTGGGGCTGCGCTCTGTATTCCCCTAAACAGAGACACCAAATGGATATAGTCTGGAGAAGAATAGTAAAAGCTGGTTAACATATGGCAAGAGCACATATAATTCCCTACAAATAATAAACCTCAGTTCTCTTAGAACCTAACCAAGGTTGAACTGACTTTGCTACATTTTTTGCTGCTCTGGTAGACCCTTGACCCCTGTATGATACCTGCTCCTTCAAATCACAACACTGTTCCTGGATAAAAAAGGGGAAAAAAAGCATTTCTTAGGTCATTTTATGTACATCTAGTTTAACACAATTCTAAGATTTCTCATTCTCTCCAATTAAAAAAATGTTTGCAATTAAATTAAAAACAAACAAACAAACTTTGAGACTGATTTAGCAAAACAAAGGAGAGATAGCTGGACAGTATTGAGTAGATTAGATGCCAAGCTACATTAAGGTATAGGCATACCCGACTTAACATTCCTACTTAAATATTTTATAATCTTTGTAAACGCAATATGTTCAAAATCCAACTCATGACCACGTGTCCAGACTATCCCCTTTTTATTTTGTCTCTATAACTTCACTACCATCCATCTGGTTGTATGCCTAGAAAACTGGAAGTCTCTTATCATCTTCTTTCCCATCTGCAGTATTCAAGCCACCATCAAGTCCTTTGATTTAACATCTAAATATTGCTTGCTGGGGTTTATACACTTTTGTCGTCTTCATAGGCTTGCCATAGCCAAGGGAGTCCACTGTGCTCCTCCACTGTTGCCCTGTTTAAATCTACATCCACACTGCAGGCAAAATAACCTTTGAAAACCGCAAATATGACTGTGTATTTTCTGGCTTAAAATCCATCAAAGACTTCCCATTGCTCTTAGGACAAATATCAAAGTCCTTATCATACCCTTATGGCCCAGCTGGTCTAGACCTTGCTTACCGCTAAAGCCTCATCTTAAGCCAATTTCCTGCCGGTCTGTTAAAGTGTTGTCTGTGTGTGTATCTGTGTGTGTTTGTGTGCACGAGTGTGTATGTGTTTGTGTGCCTTAGAGACTCATTATAGCAGCAAAAGGGAATTATCATCTTTCCTTTCACACTAGATCTGTGTTGTTGCCCCCCACTTGCTGCGTCTTAATACCAGAGAAGACTTAATGCCACTGAGAATTAACAACCATCCTTTGGTGTCCTGCCAGAATCCTTCAGGTCCATGATCCAGAAGCAGCAGGGTCCAGCCCAGTGGCACACAAGCCATTTTGGCTTCCACTGTCCACTGCGCACCCTTCTGAGGAGCAACCTTCTTGCCTAGAGTTTTAGCTTCGGGAAAGTGCTTATTAATAATTTCAGTTGCAGTTCCTAGGCTGGTGCTTGTTGTTGGGTGCTGAGGGCTGTTTCTCAAGGGTAATAGCCCTCAACCTGTTAAGGAATCCCCCTCCCCCCTTTTCATGTCCTGTCACAAGATTAATAGTCCTAACATGATGTCACATGCAAACACCTTGATAAGATCTTACTTAATGGAAAGCAAGCAGAGACTTTCTTGGAGAACATATGTCTTTGGAGAAATTCAAAGCAAATTGGAGATAACATGTAAAATGTCTCAGGAAAAGAAAAAAGTTCGAAATGAGAACATTTATCATTATCATAGATTCATGTGGGCTGTCAAGACACAATAAAGAATTTAACTCATTTTGTCTCTGGCAGCCTTTTCCACAAGGACCTTCATTAACAATAGTCCTTGCTTGGCTGTTTCTGTTCAGCCACATTGCCCACTGTGGAGGACAGGGTGTGAAATATATCTTTTCAAATGGATGTCATTGATTTTAATATACTTTAATAATATTGCAGCTCAGTGTTTTAATTACTCGCACTTTATGGTGCTTCCGCCCTCCGGCAATTTTATCTAATAAATCTGATAAGCGCAGTAGACTCTGACACCCAGATATTAGTTGTACAGCGTATACTGTGGGGAGACCATTTTCTCTGTTGTGGACTCAGGGACGGGTCAAAGGTGTGCCCAGAGGATCCCAGTCACTCTGGCCTGCTGCCTACAGATGAGGGAGGCTTTTACACGCTCAGGTGTAGTGAGACATTCTTCTCTGCGCTGTGGCAGCATCGTCAGGAGAATCCTTGACTCACTGTTCAGATGACAGCTTCATTCTGCCGTGAGCCAACCCTGCCTAGTTTACCTCAATCATAATGCAACATTTCTCTGTGCTTTACTCACCCTTAGCGCTTATCGTTAGTATTTAGCTTCTCATATCTTATTCTATTTAATTCTATATGTATACATTTTGCCCACTCCTACAGGATGAACTGCCTTCCCCCAAAATTCATGTGTTGAAATCCTAACCCCCACTCTCTCAGAATATGTTATTTGGAAATAAGGTTGTGACTGATGCAATTAGCTAAGTTAAGATGAGGTCATACTGGAGCAGGTAGGCCTTTAATCCAGTATGATGGGTTTCCTTGTTAAAAGAGAAAAGATACAGAGGGAAGATAATGTGAAGACACAGAGAGAACACCATCTACAAGCCAAGGAGCACCCAAGGTTACCAGAAGCCAGGAGAGAGGCAAAGAACAGATTGTCCCTACAGACCTTAGAAGGAATCACCTCTGCCAACACCTTGATTTCAGAACTAGCCACCAGAACTGTGAGACAATAAATTTCTGTTGCTCTAAACTACCCAGTTTGTGGTACTTTGTTAAGGCAACCCTAGGAAACTAATACATCCACTAAAGTATGAATCTCTTAAGGACAAAGATCTAACTTTATTCATCTTAGTATCAACCTGAAATAGTACCAACATGAGGCCATATTCAACAAATGGTTTATTGAACTTAGTTACATGAAAGGTGAAGAATGACAAGGCACAAAGCTGATTTGTTGGAGAGTAAAGACCGACAATGGTAAAGGTTGGGCTCATCCATTACTGGGATAAATGGGGTGGGAGGAGATGATACCAAGGGACAGATATTTTAGCAAGAATGGCTCAGGTCCACAGCTATGAACGGCAAGCAGTTGCCCAAGCACCCCTTAGACGCAGGCAAGCAGGTTCAAGGAAATCCTGCAAGGCTGAACATTAGGTTCTAGTTTGCATTTATTCAGCTAGCTTACATTGGGACAATAAACTCCAATCCATAGTGTGTGGCTCAGGGAAACAGTGCTCTGTAGATAAAAGTTCTTGCAAAAACTGGAAGGCAAATCACAGGCGAGACTGTGGGACACAAAAGAAAGGATTGATACCGAGCAACTAAGATTCTTCAGAAAATCTCATTATGTGTGAGACCAACACAGGGAGTCCCTAGGAAGCCTGATGATGACCTGGTGCTGATCTGAAGCCTAGGATCCAGTTTGCATTTGCAGGTCTGGTTAAAGACAGATCTGTCTGCAGGTGGTCTCTAAAAAGCACTAGTTTCTATATAGGATTATAATAGACTCGCTTGCGTCTGAGATAAAGTAACTTGACACAGCCCATCTATTTTTGGTATCAGTTCACATCTAATTGAAGTGAATAACTATAACTGTAAACCAGTGATTGACTCAAGGAGAAGTTGCAAAGTAGCTGTTCCAATTATGCAAGCAGCCTATGGGGGTTTTCTGTTAGGCTTGTATATTTGGCCCAGTTTCCCTTTCTTCAAAGTTGGAATTAGTTGCCAGAATGACCACTTGGGAGCATTAGTCGAGGTGTTGCTGGCCTGGCCCCTGTCATCATTTATGGCCTGATTCTGGACTTAGAGTTTGGCATGGAACAAAGTGATTAAATCCCTCTAGTTTTCCTTAACACTTTAAAAATTCTTTTCAAGTAGCATATAGAATAATGTTGGCCTAAATTGCTTTCATTTACATATATCTAAATGCAAATTCTTGGACTGGATTCTAGAGAAAAAATCATAGCTGTCCTACTTGTAACAAACATTTGCAGTGTAAAAATGTCTAGATGAAAATAAAGCATGAGTAAGCCAGATGGATGGTGAAGTGACATAACTAATAAGAGTTTTTAAAAAGTAATTGGTTTTATGATTTTGTAAGGAACAAGTGACAATCATAGAAAACTTGAAAATACAGAAAATGATAAAGAAAAAAAATAAGCCATGATTCCACTACCTAAAGAGAACAACAGTTGAGGTTTTCCTGTGTCTTTTCTCTACCTAGAATGTCGTGTTCCTTTCAATCTTCAAATCAAATTTAATCTAAGGTCTCACCAGCAGAGCTGGAGGAAAGTTTCAATCATTATTAACCCCTATACTGCATGGAAGTTGAGTGAAGGGATGTCTTCCCAAAAATGTTATGTGCCCTTTTGCAGCCTCAAGAATATTCTGGAAAGGGGCTTTTATTCTTCATTCTATACTGGTCACTACAGGTATCTAACTTTTTAAAGCCAGGCATAGGGATCCTTGATATGGCCTCCCAGTGCATGGTTTTTACTACTTAGCCCCTGCCTCCCCTCTTTCCCCCAATCCTTCACCATATATTTGCACTATCCCTCCAAGTCATATTACTAGTGGGCTAGGTGTCACCATGGGTGTGGGGACTGGTCTCCATTCACTGAGGAACCTGGGAAAAAAAGCCCAGCTACTTCCCAGGGATGGGAGAAGTTCCCTATACCTCTGGTCCGTTCTCCTGTTTCCACCTCCCCTCCTCCAAAAACACTCACCTCCTGGCCACCACGTCTCACAACCCGGCATAATCTCCTCCAGGAGGCTGGGTGCAGGTGGGTGTCAGATCTGCTGACTGTCTGGCCACTTTTGCTTTTGCCCACCCTCCCACCAAATCTCAGGTGAATTAAGAGAACACAGAGACTTGGTGACCTTTTCTAAATGGCAAGGGAAAAAACACCCATCAACAGGAGAAACAAATGTGTGCTTGAGGAGCCGGCCACTTTCCCAATTCCTAAAGTGCCATCCACTTTCTGTTGTTTGAAGAGTAAAGTTAACATGAAGAACTAGACTGTGGCGTAAATCGGGGTGAAAATGTTTAATTTACTTTTGGTTCTACTCATATTTTTTATACAACCTTAAAGAAAGTAGACTTCAAAAAAATGAATTTCTTACTAAAATGAATTTCTTACTGAAAATTTTTTGACCATCTATTGGATATAATTAGGATCATACCATATATATGATTCTGAATTCCATTATTTTATTTACATTATAAGGAAGCATTTTTCATTGTTGTTAAAACCTCTAAGCAACCATGATTAAGAGCTGCATAGTTGTTAAGCATGAGTCTGCATCAGTGCACATAATATTGGGTTGGACAGTGTAACGTAGAAGTTAAGAGATGAAGCAATGCAACCAGACTGTCTGGATTCCAATCCCAGCTCTGGCACTTATTACCAGCATAATCTAGGGTAAATTAATTAACCTCACTGAGCCTCAGTATCCACATCTGTAAAATGGGGGCTGATAACACTACATATTCGTGTTGTTGTCAACATTAAATCAGTCAAAATATGTAAAGCCCTAGGAGGAGTGTCTTGAACACTGGGGCAACACCGACTATTATTTCAGTACATTGTCGTGCTGTGTCATTAAACTATGGGCTCTCCACAGCCACTCCTCTGTTTGAATCTGAGCTCTATCATCTATCATCTGTGACCTTGGGTAAATCACCTAGCTTCTCTGAACTTCAGTTTTCTCACCTGTAGAACAAAGAGTAGTACACCTCTTCAGGGTTGTTGTGCTGATTAAATCCAAAATTAAAGGTAAATTCCTCAGCACAAGTCCTGGCATAAGTTAAGTGCTCAATATATTATAACCTAATCTTTTCATATCCCCTGTACCTGAAACAAAGCCTTCTGAATAGTAAGTGCTCAAAAAATATTTGTTGAAAAGCTGTTTATTCATCAAAGAGCTGGGTCACAATGTACTTATGTCAGTGTAAATGTTTGTAAAAGACCCAGAATGGTACACACTAAGCTGATTATAGAAAATGCCCATGTGGAATGAGATTGGGGAGAGTTAAGGGGATTTCGCTTTTACTTAAAGTTTACAATGAAAATAAATTCACGTTTTAATTTTATTATTCAAAACTATTTAAAAATAATTAAACTGGGGGGGGAAAAGGTAAGAACAGAGTCTTGTAGTGTTCTGGGTTTAGTGGATGGTCACAATGATACAAGTAGCATGAGGGAAGAAGCAGGGTGGCATATATATTCCAGATCTTTCCAAGAAGCTTCAGATCGCACTTTCTTTGACCTTCCTTTTGAGCCTGAATCTAACAGCCTACCCAACAGAGTCAGAATTGGGTTTTTTTCTGAATGAGTAGCCTCCATATATATATACAAAATATTTTCTTATAAATTGGGCTAAATTTTTTTAAGATTATTTTTATATCACCATTCAAGGGACACAAATCTGTCCTGAAGTAATATCTCGTTGTGACACATTCTTCTCCAAGTGAAATGCATTTATTGTAATATAGTTCATTAAAAGCTTCTTTGTGTTGAGATGAAGTGTGGTAAAAGTTGCCTTGAGTTTCTACAAAGAAAGAGCTTAGCTTCATTGGCAAGATCATAAATTTCCCAGGGTTTGATATTACTCTGTGTGATGCCGGTTGCCCAGGTCTTGTTAATGGCCCCACCCATATGTGCACCTGGTAAAGAGGCGATTGGTTTGCTCTATAGCAGACTCTGTTTGGTGGGGGTGGGGGGCGGGCGGGCAGGCAGGCCATCTCCAAGCAGCATTTGGCAGCAGCTGTTCACAGATGTAGACACTGTGCCCTAAGCAGAACGTGATATCCACGGAAGGGGCTGGCAACTCATTCCACCTGTCAGTACATGGATGGAATGAGTTGACCATTGGGTGCACTCTCTTTCTGCTAGGACCCAGTTCAGACTAGCTTGGAGTTCAGCCTATCTCTTCTGCCTTGTACCTCATTCCTTTCTGTAGAGGAACTGCCACTTAGCTGGAAGTGTATTTGAAATTGTGGTCTGAAGCCTGGGGTGTTCACAAGTCACAGAGAAAGGAGAGGCCCTCAGGTGCCAGGCTAGCAGGAAGCCCTGTGGTCTTTGGCAAAGTGTTTGTGGATCTGAGATTTCAGAGAAAATGGCGCAAGTTAGGGTACACACCGCAGGAAGAAAGGAAGAAAAGAAAAGACTTGGGCTTAATGGAATAAATCCTGGACAAAAAACCCATTTAAATGACAGCCAACTCGTGCAAGATTGGAAGTAATTAAAATGTCACCTGATTGTCTTCTGTCCCTTCCTGGTTGTTTCCCTCCCTCTGAAGCCTTGTTATGGCAGAAAGCGCTCAGGACTGGAGATCAAGCAGACATTTGTTTGAATCCTGGCATTTCAATTTACTAGAGGTCTGACTTTGGCTATGTTCTTTATCCTAGAAGACCCTCAGCTTCCTCATCTGTAAAAAGTGGATTAAAATATCTATCTCACAGGAATGTGGGGAAAGATCAATGGCATAAAGCAGTTAGCTTCTGGTAGACATGTGATATTAATAACCATGGTTGTAGGTGCCTTTTATGTACATTCAGAAGATAGGACCTGCCCAGTCGCAGGCCCTTAACAACCTGATGTCTGCAAGCTGTCAACTGACTTTTTGATTTAATAACAGAACTGTAGTATTTTTTCACAGGTATTATAGTTTAATAAAAGATATTTATGACAGTCTTCTCATTAATTTAAAATTTTTGAGCAGGTCGAACCACAATGAGATACAATTTCGCACTTACTACCATGGCTACATTCAAAATAATCGAAAATAACAAGTGTTAGCGACAGTGTAGAGAAATTGGAATCCTTGTACAGTGCTGGTGGAATGTAAAAGGTGCAGCCACGGTGGAAAACAGCTTGGTGGTTTCTTGAAAAGTTAAACTCAGAATTACCAAATAACTTAACAATTCCACTCTTAGGTGTATAGCCAAAAGAGTTGAAAGCAAGGACTCAAACAGATATTTTTACTCTAATGTTCATTACAGCATTAATCATAATAGACAAACGGAAGAAACAACCTTAGTGTCCATCAACAGATGAATGGATAAGAAAATGTGTTTTATGCATATAGTGGAATATTATTCAGTCATAAAAAGAAATGAAGTTCTGATACATGGTACAACATGCATAAACCTTGAAGACATCATGCTAAGTGAAATAAACTGGACACAAAAAAACAAATATTATATGATTCCACTGATATGAAATTTCTAGAATAGGCAAAGTCATAGAGACGGAAAGAAGACTTGAGGTAACTAGAGGCTGGGGGAAGGGAGAATGGAAAGTTACTGCTTAATTGTTAAGAGTTTCTGTTTGGGGTGATGAAAATGTTCTGGCAGTTGACAATACTGAGGGTTGTACAATATTGTGAATGTAATTAATGCCACTGAATTGTATGCTTAAAAATAGTGAAAGTGGCAGATTTTAAGCTGTATATATTTTACCACAATAAAAAATGCTTTACAAAATAAATACTTAAATACATAAATATTCTGTCTCTAAAAAAATTTAGTAGGTTACACATGGTTCAAAAATAAAAGCAGTAAACACTGATAATTCTTATTCCTTTCCCTGACCCCATCCATCTTGTTCCTTTCCACAGGTAACCACTGTTATTAACTTCTTAAGTATCCTTTCAGTATATCTTTATGCAAATATGAAGCAAGAATAAAGACGAATTCTTATTCCCTTTTTCCATATAAACATATATTGCTATATATGAACTGCTCTGTGTCTTCATTTATCCATTTAAAGATACAACCTAGTGCACACTTGGGCAGCACATATACTAAAATTGGAACGATACAGAGAGGATTAGCATGGCCCCTGCGCAAGGATGACATGCAAATTCGTGAAGCGTTCCATATTTTTTTGTTGTTATAAAGCAGAAATTGACACACCATTGTAAAGCAATTATACTCTAATAAAGATGTTTAAAAAAAAAGATACAACCTAGAGATATTTCCATATCAGTATATAATGAGCTTCCCCATTCTCTTATACTGCTGTATAATATTCCATTGGGTGAATATCTCATAGTTAATTTAACCAGTCCCTTATTGATGGAACTTGAGTTGCTTTGAAGTTGTGATATTTAGAGTTTTTCAATGTATAACTGTATATATTTTTCATTCATATGTGCAATTTTTACTGAAGGATCAGTTCCCAAGATTGGGACTGCTAAAACCAAAGGGTAATTGCACTTCTAAGTTTGATAGCTCTTCCTAATTCTCCTCCATCAGGACAGCACCCACCAACAATGCTAAGAGGATTCCTGTTTGTTCAAAGGGTCACTAAAAAAAATGTGTTAAATTTTGGTATTGCTAATCTCATTAGTAAAAAATTATATCTGAGTATATTTTTAATTTATATTGCCCTTATTATGAGACTAGTTTGGCGTCTTTTTATATATTTAGAGGTCATTTATATTTCTTTTTCTATTGATCAAACAGTTTTCAGAATCCAAAGGAATGAAAGGCTAATAGCGGTTTTTCAGACTGGGGCAAGTGGAAGGTCCATCTAATTCTCCTTACTCTCATTCCCATGATACACATACCTGCTTTCAGGTATCCTGGGAGTGGGTGGAAAGAGCATTGCTTTTGGCTGGAGGGGGATGAGGTCTGGAGGAGAAGACAGTCTGTCCTCTAAGCACACTGGGTCACAATTCGCATGAAAAGTGAGCTTTCAGTCAATAAGCCTAATAAAACCACTTTGTCTAATGTCCTACCAACATTTTCTTGCAATTTCCAAAGAGCTTCCTGTGAAAATCTCCTCAAGAAAGATGATCACCTGAGCTTGCAGATTTCGTACTATATAGCTCCACAGTTTCTTGGGAGAAACCACAAAGCCATTCAATCATTCCCTTTGAGATGAGAATAAATAACAACAATGCCACATAAATAGCATCAGTTGGCTGTAGGGGCAAGCTGTCATTTCCAGGAGCGGGATGTGCTTTTATATCCAAGGGTACAGCATATAATCATATTAAAAAATTCCAAGGAGAGTGGAAATTCAATCGGGTCAGTTTTGTCATGAAGCAGTCTGCAGGTGTTCCATTTAGATCAGATGCTACATTTGCAAGCCAGAAGGAAAGAAGTGGGCTTTGGCTTAATTCATGGAATCTCAGAAGAAAATGAACATTTTTTTTTTCCCATGACAAACTGGAATTTGCCTCAGACGAGCTTGACATATTGCTGGCCTGTGGTCTAAATTTGTCTGAGACTGTCACGTCACTCTTCCAAAGTTGCCAGGATCAGAGGCCAGAAGGAAAAAGAATGGGGCTTTTCTAAGGCTGCTGAATGATAACTTCCCCACAATCTGTCCTGATGTGTCACGGAAGGTGTCTGTGTGACTAAGGTCAGAGAGGAAAACAAAAAGAGAGACATTCTCGAGCCCAGAAGTGGCTTCTGGTAAAATAAAATAACCAAGGGACAGGATGGGTTTAAGACATCTATAACTAATCTGGGCTGGATCAGCATTTCTAAGTTTTTAACCAAGAAATATTGATTTATGTTTATTATGCTTTATGGAACTTTAGAGCAATTTATAACACTTACATCAAGCAATGGATGGGCTGGGAGAAAAGCCAATATGGGCATGAAGAAAGATGAAGCGCTGTCAGGAATAGCAACTTTCAAGTATCAGGTGTAATTTCTTGCTTTTGCATTTTATCTGAACTATTTAACATGAAGCAAGAAAATGATTATTGATTTTTAAGTTACACAAACAAAAGAAAATGAAAGAAGTTGAATAAACCTAAAGGAATTCTTAAAATACACACACACACATACATACATATATCCCCAACAGTTACAACAAAAAAGCAAAAATAAAGCCCTTCTCTATAGGCTTATTTTAAAACTACACTTGAGTAGTGCCACTATGTAAAATAAAGGAAACAAATAGTACTGTATAAAATATGAGTTTTTATTTTAAATGAGTTAGTTTAATAAAATGCAAACACTGCAGCGAAATACTATGGATATTTGCCAGAATAGTCACTTTTCTTCTCTAATGAATTTTGATGAAGCAGGAAAGACTTCAGAGACCAGAGACACTTTCCTTATATGTGTCCCACAAAAGCAGTTCCAGGATTTAGCATCAAGTAAACAAATGAAAGTATGCAAAGTAGTCTCAAGAGACCATAGTAATGGGTACTGAAAAATAGTTTTACAGATATAGAAGTCACTCATGCTTTTCATGCTTATCGATTAGTATCATCAATAGTTATTGTTAGGAAACACTTTCAGAGCTAGAAAGTTGCCAAAAGCATTTAATCTAATTAAGTACTGTTATCATTAGCAATTTCAAATAGTGAGACATTTACTTGGGTAAACTCTACATCTCCTTAAAAACACAGCCCTGGTTCAAAGAAGACCCCAGGCTACGTAAGAATAAAATAGAAGGTGGGAGTGATGTGGGTCACAGTGAAATTTTGGGGGATGAATATAATTTTCAATCATTTTAATTTAGGATTTTTCCTTTAGGAGAATTCCCTAAAGGATTCTGCAGAATCTTACACGCATCACAGAAGAATTGAGTTTTGAGTTGAGTCTGCAAAGTCTCAAGGAAAGTGATTTGATGATATAAGGAGATACAGGTCTAAGAAAGTGAGGAAAACATCAGATAGAAAGTTTGGGTTTGGTGAATGAGAGATGGAATAAGGAATGTCTGATAAAATTGATAATAATAGTAGAAAGTAGGTGTGATTTTAGCAGGCGAAGTAATCCTAGCATGGAACAGTGAAGACAATGTTAAATATGACTTCATTGTATATGAACGAACAAACAAAAAATTTAGAAGGGAGAAAGCTGAGTATAAGGATAAAGGAAAGAATATGAAAGAGTAGACCTCAATAGAAATTGGTTCAGTTTGATTTGGGGAAAATCTGGTCCACAATAGGGAAATGAGTGGGCCCATGGAAGAATATATTTCCCAATTATTTAACATCATGACCTTACTCAGTCCAATAACAATGCTGAATTCCACTTACTCGTTTGTACTGTAGGATTTAGGTGGGCAGTTAGGGCCCTTCAAAGTGTGGTCCTAATATAAAGCTCCAATGATAGTTCCCTAAACTCTCTATCAGTCCAGGCAATCTATTCCATATGTCCTCAAACACACAAAGGGCCTCCACTTACGGCGGAGTGTATTCCTTGGCTATTAATGGATAATTGGATGCTTCATTCAACTGTCAGCTTCCCGTTCCCTCTCTCAGTCCCTGGAACCATAGCACTTCATCACACATAGATTCTCTTTTTTAGGGTCTTGTTGCTCTTTAAGCAGCCCTCTTGGTTAAGATTCCTTCTGAATGGCTCAAGGCCAACTCCGTATGCCCCATGGGGAAACTGAGCCTATTGGGGAAAGTCCCAACTCCTTCCCAGGACCCCCCCTTTCTCTGTCTCCCAGTGGGCAGCTTTAGTTACTCCTGTTGCCTTTAAATTTTTTAAGTTTGTATCTGGCCTCATTCCTTATTCCTATGCCTCCCTCCAGTTCCAGGAATACAAATCAAGCTATTTACTCCAAGCTCAGACTTGGCTTGAGAAGGTGGAGTGGAACACTCTGATTACCCCTTCCTCTTCAACAATTCTCTTTTCCTGTCTGCTATGGCAATTCCCTATGCTGGCAGAATCAGTCTCACACACTTAGCATGTCCTTTTCAGGGGAGTCTGTCCCCCTCACCTCGCTTGAGTATGTTTACTCTCAGCCTTTGGTGCTTCATACAAAACTGAGTTTAATGTCCAGTTACACTTAAGTATTTAACTGTATTTAGTATCTTGTTCTTATATAATATTAAAGGTAGAAAGACTCTTTGGTGCTCTCCCATATATCTCTTTCCAAAGAATGTCTTATTGTGTTAATCATTCCTCCTTGACTTAAATATATTTACTCGTGTTCAGTTCATTACTTCTGTGGCAGCTAGCTCATTGCAAGATACCCCACAGAGCTAGATTTTCCTTTTATTAACATACCATTTCTCTCACTGTAACTTTGCCTTACCTGTCCTGGTTCTGTTCTTCAGAGCATACACTTCTTTTTCAGTGTTAGCTCCTAGGATCGTTTCAGAATTCAGTGCTGTGTAAAGATGGCTGGGTGGTCAGTAGAGAGAAAATGGCAGAGATTGGAAGTAGTGACTTAATTAACTGAACCCAAGGAAAAATGGTGGCCAAGAATCCTATCATCAAGATACAGCAAAGGCAATACAGTTGCAAGCAGGAATTAGGGCTAAAAGACAGAGTGACAGAGTGATATTTTTTGTGAGCATGTTTGTGTGTATCAATGGCTTGCTTAATTCAGGGTCAACAGCATGAGGACATGCCTGTGGATGTACAGACAAAAGACTGTAATAGGACATCTGAATGAAGTCTCCAAAAAATGAATTGAGGTTAGCTTACAGCATTGTGTACTTGAGTAGGAAGGGGGGGGGCGATATAGGTAGAGCAAAAAGTTTAAAAATTAAGATATTTTATATTACAATGCCTCTTTAGGCAGTCAATGTATGATCATCCTCTTCTAACAAGAAAACAGGAGCTTACGGGAGCTGACTTGGCCATGATGGCAGTGTGGGAGTGAAAGTTGGTGCCCTGTGAAGCCAAAAGTTGCAGAGAAATATCCCTGCTGAAATCCCAAGAATTTAGCAAGAGCTTGATGTTAAAAGAAAAATCATTAAAGAAGTTCCAAGGGAGTGCTAAAATAGCAAGAGAACTTAAAGCCAGGATTTGGGAGATGAAAAGTACTAGAAGATTAAAGAGCTGAGCGTAGCAGGTCAAGTAGGAAAGCCTAAGGGTGATAGCCAAATATCTGAGAGGAGTCTGATGGTCATAGTTGCATTCTATGATCTCTGAACCATGTTGAGTGATCAGTTTCATTTAAAAAGCCTAATTATCAGTTGTTTTTACTGAGTCATTTCATTCAGCATAGCTAGAAGTTGTAGGGACAGAAAATTTCTGGAATTGGAGTAATCCCAATGTCCTGAATAATCCACCTTGATAGACATGATATTTTCTTTGTTGGGTGCTTCTAATTTATCTGATGGGGTGGTGAAATACACCAAACCATTGACCTGATCCCTTGAAACCTGAGTTTATAAGTCTGTTTTGAACTCTTCCAAGAGGTGGCAGTCTAGGTGACCAAAGGAGGTCTTATCATTGAAAGGTTTTCTCCAGAGTTAGGTGATTGACTTTGGTCAGTGTCATTTCCTTAAGACATCAATGCTGGGAATTTCTTACTTCCTTCAAAGTCAGAGGTCTTGGTGTCTATTTACATAGGGTAGAGTAGATCAGGAACACAGTAAATGTTAATCCAGACTTTAAATGTCAGAAAATTACAGATGTGAAGGACCAGGCAAATTCTTTCCTTTCCCAGAGAAGTTGTTTCTACCATAAATGTGAAAAAGTGGAGAACAAGTCAATGGTAAACAGCAGTGGACCCTGTAAATTACTGCGTATCTCTAACCATCTTCAGGGACATTCCACCAGTACGTAGTTCTGTATCATACCATCATACTGTCCAGAAAAAGACATGGCCCAGAAACTCCATTTGGGTTCTTGAGCACACATTTTTTGAGGTTGGTCCTGGGGTGGTGCTCTTGCTTGGCCTGAGGTTCTTGTAAGACTAGCTTCATTAAACACATCCGGATCTTGTCTAGACACACGATGATGAGTCCTTGATCGAAGGCACCTTGCTGGAGGAAGGACACCAGTCTAATGGCATTCAGAGTTGCTAAGGGATGTCTGGGTGTCTGCCTTTCATTCAATGCCCTTCCAGACCCAGACAAGGTTTCAGGTGCCCCGAATATCCAATAATTCATCCACCAGAGAAGCAGGAAGAGGCTATAGCACCTGCATGGTGTTTCTAATCTGGCTTGGTCTAAGGTAATGGAGAAGAGAGAAGAGGAGGTAAAGTTCTATAGAAAGGGTAATGATTTCTGCCCATGCACTGAAAACCAGGTGTGGAGAAATCACAACCAGTATCATATGGCCACAGCACGAGACCCTGGCAAGGTCCACGGATGGCTCATCTGACTGTAGCAACCTGGGCTCAGGTCACAGAGGGAGGATGGCTGCCCTGTGTAGCTGCCACAAAAAGGGATGATGACAGGAGATGAGAAATGACTTTGGAGTAGCCAGAGAGAAGGCATCTGACAGGTAGAGGAGCATCTCACCAAGCTTATTTAGCAGGGGTCAAGGACGTGACTGTATCTGCCAAGTAAACTGAAAGTGAGAGAGAATACAGGTCATGCATAAGCCCCTGAGAACAGAATGGAACTGCAGAGGTGATTCCAGGGGTGATACTTCTAGGGGGTCACAGCAACCAGAGAACATTCTTTTACCACCAGGAATGATCTCAGTTCTTTCCATTACTCATGTATAGTCTTCCCATGCTATCAGCAAGAGGAAAGTTTTCCTTGTTTTGAACAATAAAAATTGTGTTTAACTTAAGCTAGTTTTTTATCTGTCTTACTGGAACACTTTGTTTACTAACAGGATTCCACCCCCCTCCCCTAGTAGTACTAGTTGCTTTTCTTTGTTTTCATCTTTGTACCCAGAGGCTCATTTTAGTCAAGATCTCAATGCGTACCAAAGAATGCTAATTTCTGACTTCTTTGCCAAAAAAATTCTTGCCAAGTGGAGATCAGTTTTGAAAAACCAAAGAGAAATGTACACATCTTAAAGGTTTAATTGTATTATTTCCCTCTTTATACTTTGATTACTTTGAGAGCTGGGACCTTCACAATATACTCATTGTTCAGCTGGAAACCCCGTGAAGTGGTAACCTGAACTCCTTATCCTGAGGCCACTCAAAGGCATCTCCATCCAATGGTGTCTGTGGACCCCAACAGAGAGGTGGGGAAAGAGTCATTAAGTCCCTTGAAATTGCTTTTAGTGCACTGAAAAGTGGTTGGGCCATTTCAGGCCATTGCAGTGTGGCAGAATGCCCACTGCTTACGTCAAGCAGTGTTTATAAATTAGAAATTACCAGCCATTTGGTTCCTCGCTGATCATTCAGAGTCCTGGAAGACTGTGCCGATGTGCCCGGGGCAGGGTTGTTACTGGACCAAACAAAGCGTAGCTCTTGGTTAATCAGTCATGATTTCTGTATCTGGTGGTGTGACTGGAAATGACTTGAAAGTGTATGTCTCTTCAATTGCAGTGTTATGTGGCTAATTATTCCAACTAAAAGTAACTATGAAAAGAGTTCTTTGACACTTCTGTTGCCAAGCATAGAAACTGACCATAAAAGTCAGAGACAAAGATAGTCCTATATGATTGTCTCCAGATATATTTTACTCATCTGGTCAAAAACGGTCTGTTTAATACTTACTATATGTCCAGCGTGAAGCACGATTGAACACCCCTACACACCATTTTTTTTTTTTTTTGAGTCATTACTAAGTACTTGAAACTATTTTAAGCCTTTTATGTGTATTAACAGATTTAATCTTTACAACAACCCTGGGAGGAAGATATGCCTAACGATCCTATTTTACAATTGAAAAAAACAGGCTCAGAGGTTAAGCAAGCTTTCTGAGGTGGGGCCCACACCTAGCAAATCCTGGAGCTGTGACAGGGATGCAGCGGAGAGCTCTGGAGACCAGTCTTATCTTTTGTTTCTTTAGATGTCTTGACTGCATGTCCACTGGTGGTGAAACTGGGAGCTAGTGACAATGATGGCCTCTGGATTCACTTGGGTATCTGAGAAGTTCCCGTGACCAAGTCCAGATGATTCCTATAGGCCTGCCTTTTCCTCTCCAGGAAACTAGAGCAACTGGAAACAAGTAGCTGCCCATCCTCAGCCCAGGCCAATATTCCCCGAGTCTGATCCATGCCTGCAGCCTAGGCTGAGCATGGATGGATGTCCCTGAATTCAGGCCACCTACCTCACTTTCTCCCTCACACCTTGTCATCTTGAAAACCAGTCCTGCTATGACTTTCCCATCCACTCTACAGCTCTGTAGCAGACTACAGACACTGCTTTGGTGTCATTGGAGGCTGGGAAGAATAAAGTGAGAAGAAGAGAAAATATTTTGACCAAAGGGCAAATGGTCTGAAAGAAACAATGAAACAGACTTTAATTAAATGTGGCAGATTGAACACATACACTTATCTCCCAACAGCCCCTGAAGGACAAAATCCAAGAGAAGAGCAGGTATAAAAGCAGAGGAGTCATGGGCAAGTGATAACTCAAAGAGATTTGACCTTTCTGGAAATTTACACCCCTGATGGAGAGAAGCCAAGAGCGACAACAGAACCCTAAAGACTCAGGACCAGAAGCATCAGGCAGCTCAGAAAGAGGAGGTGGGAAGGAGGCTAACCCCAGATGAATCGATTGAAAACTTGTAGGGAATAGTTGTATCCCCTGATTGCCTTTTCTCATTTACACAGCTGATCAGCTGTCCCTCCTGACTGCAGAAGAAATGAGGTTATCATCAAGAGTCCCATCAAGGTGAGGCTCTGGACTGGTGGACACCAGACACACTGACAACAGAAGGGAGGCCAACACTGAAAATGAAGGCATTAAGTGGTCATCTGCATTCTAAATGGTGATGTTCCTGGGCCACACTTTCTCCTCCCTTCTCCCAGAGGTCCCAGATTGAAGCTGCCAGACTTATATCCTACTTGGCAGGAGAATGGAAGACTAGCTTTAGCAGAATTTACTAGTCTGAGAGAAGACACTTGCAATCCATAAACCTGGATTTCTCTAGAAACTGAGAAAATAGGAAATGGAGGGTAGGAAATAATAAAAGAAAATGTCATAGAACTCCTTACATGAATGCTAAAATGGTACCTGCATATAGTGAGCACTTAAATGTCTGGAATACATATTCTAAAGAATTCATGTATATACAGTGTAATGAATGAAAAGGACCCTTATAAAGGGAGTATTTTAAAAGCTTGAAGAGAAGTATCAGCATCAAAATGGTCTTGGACTTCCCAATAGCCACCCTGGAAGCTAGAAGTTAATGAGCAAAATTTTCACAATTTTAAGGGAAGATGATTAAAAACATAGAATTCTACACCCAACCAAATTATCAATCAAGTATTAGATAGAATAAAGACATGTTCAGACACACAACAAAATTTAAAAATAATTATCTATTCTCTCCTTCCACACATACCTCCTCACCCCATAGAGCCCAGACACAATCACTCTCTTGGGAGGATACAGGTATATGTGCTCCCAATCAAGGGCACAAATCGAGGAAGACAAATTATTCAGGAAATGGGATCCAATGAGAGAGAAGAGCTAAGGGAATTCCTGAGATGAAGTTAAAGGAAAGTCCCAGGAAAATAACTGTGCTGAGAATAACAGAGTGATCAATACACATCAGAATGGGAAAACAGAGGCTTCTAGGAGGGGTTTCACCAAGAAAACCATAAACCCAGTATGCCCAGTTGCATTCATGAGTTTAGAGCTCAATTGGACAGAATATGGTACATTAATGACAGATTCAAGCAAGTAAATGGGGCAATTGTTAAATTCAGGAAAAACTAAAAGTTACACAAGTAAGGATGTGTAACTATATATACAGTGTATATACTGGTATATAACCACAAGTCTTAAAGTGAACAAAAATTTAACTTAAACATGATGATGCAAACATCCAATGTTGATTTTAAAAAGTATGCTGTAACTGTCATGGAAAGATGGGGGAAATGGAAGTACATAGGCCGGCGTTGACATAAGACTACTAAATCCTAATGCTTTTTTAGAAGGAAGTAAACAGAAAATTCATAAAATTGGGAAAAAAATCTAGAAATAGCTTTAGTTAAACGAATACCACTTGACTTTTTAAACTAAGTACACATATTAGATGGAAATAAAAGGTTAGAAATAAAGAGCAAGGGGAGAAGGGAGAAAGAGAGAAAATGAAGGAGGAAAGTGAAGGATGAAGGAGGAAGGGAGGGAAGAAGGAGGAGGAAGAGGAAAGATGGGAAGAACATAGCTTCTCATTAGAAAAGTTCCCAATGAACTGGTACTGAATGCTTTGGGCTTTTTCAAAGTAGAAAGGGATGAGTACACCAGGGCAGTCAGGGCAGGTGTGATTTAGACAAGTGGTGAGGACAGTGGAGAGAGGGATTATGTAGCTGGGAGGCACAGTATGAGACAGCTGTTGAAGCAAGTTTACATACAGTGCATTCGTTCAAGGCTTCTAGTAGCCTATTGAAGAATGCCTTGATACGAAATGAAAAGATACCTGCCAAGATTAGGTAATTGTTTAAGGTGAGTGATGGTACACAGGAGTACTATCTTTATGATGCTGAAAATCTCCTAGTTTAAAAAGAATAGTAAATGGTACTGTCTTGAAGGAGATGCAGTCCCACCTGTGGATGAAAGTATTGTGAACGGCTGGCGATCATCTGCAGATGTGAAGGGTGCCTCTTTTTCCCAATGGACACAGTCCATACCAGGGCATGTGGGTTGGTGAGAAGAATGTGAGTAGAATGTCAGTCCCTTCACGCCTTCTTGGCTGAGTGATTTCAAATTCCCCTTCAAGGTCTCTGATCCACATTCCTCAGTCTGATCTGGGAGGGATCAGAAACCATGGCTAATGAGTAAGCTGAAGTGGGGGAGGTATCTGCCCACCCCTTCCCTGCTACAGGTGTCCAGGCACAATACAGCATTGAGCTGTGAGAGGGAATAAGCAGTAACTAGGCTTGAATCTAGAACTTTGAGTCTGACCCTGCACTAGACATTTGACTTGATAAAATGAGATTATATTTGTAGCTAAAAGTGATTGGATGAGTTTTTGTTATGGAATTCTCAAGATATCATCCAAGTGGCAAGCAGGCCAGGCCTAAGAGGACAGTGGACAAGAAATCAAAGTCGTTTTCTGTGTCCAGCTGGTGCATTATAATCGTTATGAAACAATCTTATTATGTTAATGGAGGTTTATCTATTACCATCAGTTAGAAGAATGGGATATCCGTATATTACTGTAATTGTTGGGTATGATGCCTTAATACTTAAATATTGTCCAGCAAAACAGTACCACAACTTTATATACCTAAAGAACAATTCAGAAGATGTTATAAAAATTTAACATGATAAATGGAGAAAGTCAAATAACTCTTCAGTGGTGGTATATTACTTTAACAAATTTAATTTTGAGTTTCCTCAATGCAGTTTCACTTAAATCAAAAAAGTAGTTTAATTTTTACATCAGGATGTTTTGAATTCATGCATACATACATTTCTTAAAATATCAGTAAATATCATAATGTCAATAAATATCAAAAGGATCTCCGAAGTGCAATGAGTTTTGGTCTTTTGACCATCTTTTGATAAGCGTGCATGGGCCCCCATATGCTCTTGGTTTTTTAAAAACATTTTTACTGAGATGTAATTCACATATCATAAAATTCACCAAATTAAATGGTTTTAATATATTCAGAGAGTTGAGTACCCATCACCACAATCTAAGTTTAGAATATTTTCATCACCCCCCCCCCCCCACCAAAATCCTTTCACAGTTAGGAGTCATTCTCCAGCAGCTGCCCACCCTCAGCCCAGGCCAATTATACCTGAGTGTGATCCATCCCACAGCCTAGGCACTCCGATCTATATTCTGGCACTATAGAGTTGCATATTCTGGACTTTCACATAAATAGAATTGTAATAGGGAAGAATAAACCTGATTCCATATTGGATCTGCTTCTTTTACTATAGCCTTTGTATTCTATTCCTTTTGCTACAAGCTAGTCACTAAAGGGATGTTGCCTACAGCTTAAAGTACACATAATGGCCAATCTCTGGGGACCCTGCTTTCCATGCTTGAGCGTTAAGCTAAAATACCTTTGTTGGGACTTTCCTGGTGGCGCAGTGGTTGAGAGTCCGCCTGCCAATGGAGGGGACAAGGGTTCGAGCCCTGGTCCAGGAAGATCTCACATGCTGTGGAGCAACTAAGCCCGTGTGCCACAACTACCGAGCCTGAGTTCTAGAGCCCGTGCTCTAGAGCCCACGAGCCACAACTACTGAGTCCATGTGCCACAACTACTGAAGCCCACGTGCCTAGAGCCCGTGATCCACAACAAGAGAAGCCACTGCAGTGAGAAACCCATGCACCGCAACAAAGAGTAGCCCCCGCTCCAAGCAACTAAAGAAAGCCCACACGCAACAACAAAGATCCAATGCGGCCATAAAAAAAATAATAATAATATAAAATACCTTTGTTTAAGCTCACAGGAAATATCCTGACCAGGCCCACATGTGAATGGCTGCAGGAAAGAAGACATTAACAAATCCCCTCTGGAGTCTGGCCAGAACCAGGAAATATTTGCAACAACTTATCACTTTGTTTTTGCTTTACTTCCTCACCTCTCCCTCTTTGTTCTGTGAAAGAAAACAGCATCCAAACCTGGGCAAGATGGTTCTTTGGGACACCATTCCACCATCTTCTTGGTCTTCTGGTTTCTGAATAAAGTCACTATTCCTTGTCCCAACAACTCATCTCTCAATTTATTGACCTGTCCTGCTTGGACTCAGTAAGAGAATCACACAATATGTGATCTTTGGTGATTGCCTTCTTTCACTTAGTATGATGTTTTCAAGGTTTATCCCTGTAGTAGCATGTATTAGTAATTTATTCATTTTTATTACTGAATAATATTCTGCTGTATGGATATAACATATTTTCATCAGTAGATGAATATTTGGGCAATTTCCTCTTTTTGGCTATATTAATAATGCTTGTATGAACATTCATGTACATGTTTCTGTGGGGATATATGTTTTCATTTCTCTTGGATATATACCTAGAAATGAAATTGCTGGGTCATAGTAAAGTTAAACATGGTATCTCTATGTTTAACTTTTTGAAGAACTTCTAAATTATTTCCATAGTGGCTGTGTGATTTTACTTTTCCACCAGCAATGTATGAGGGTTCCAATTTTCTTCTTTCTTCTTTTGTTTTCCTTCTTTCCTCCTTCCCTTCCTCCTCCCTCCCTTCCTTCCTCCCTCTCTCTGTCCCTCCATCCTTGTTTCCCTCCCTTCATTCCTTTCATCATCTTTCTTTTTTTTTTTTTTTTTTGATTGTAGCCATCCTAGTGGATGTGGAGTGTTGTCTTATTGTGGTTTTCATTTGCATTTCCCTAATGGGTAATGATGTTGAGCATTTTTCATGTGCTTCTTGGCAATTTGCACAGCTTCTTTGCATGGCTATTCAAATCCTTTTTAAATAGGATTTTAAAAACATATTTTTAAACTGAATTATTTGTCCTCTTATTGATTTGTGAGAGTTCTTTATGATCTCGGGTGTCCTCAGCCTTCACTGGCTTGAAGCAGGATTTCGGTTCCTGACCAGAGATTGAAGTCAGGCCATGGCAGTGAGAGTGCTGAATCCTAACCACTAGACCAGCGGCCAGTGACAAGGTCCTGGTCCTTCATCTTTGTAGCAATGAATTCCCACAAAGACGAAAAGTAGTGAAACAAGTAAAGTGTTTATTAGGAGGAAAAATAGTACATGTGAATAGGCATGTACATAGGTGGGCTCAGAGGGAGAGTTGTGCCCTTGTGTTAGTTTGAATCACTTATATGAGACATTTCTTCCAGGTTTCCTTTGGCCAATCATCTTGCTTTGCCTGGCTCTGAGTCCATATTTGGTATATCTCAAGGTCCTCCCATGTGTGCGTGTGCATCCCTTAGCCAAGGTGGATTCTGGTGAAGATGTCTATGGGTAGGTTGACATCACCTACTGTGTGCCCCCCCCTCCACTTTTTGAACTCCAAGGAGCTCTTCTGCACATGTGTAGTCGGGAAACACTCCTTGAATTCAAGAATGAAGAATATGTACTCTTTTATTTCTTATCTGGGCAGGGCTCAGCTTCTCCTCCTTCCTGCTATTTTGGAGTATCTGTCCATAGGGGACGAACTCCAACTGTTCAGCCTGGGGCCCATCTATCTCCTGCTTCATTATATACTCTAAATACCAGTACTTTATCAGATACATGATTTATAAATATTTTATCCATCTCATTCTATGGGTTGTCTTTTCACTTTCTTTATGGTAACATTTGTGAAACAAAAGTTTTTCATTTTGATGCAGTCCAATGTATCTGCTTTTTCCTTTCTTATTTATTCCTATGTGTTTTTAAATCAACAATCACTTAATTTTCGTCTGATTAAAGGTGCCCTCAAAAGAAAGATAACTTGTAAATTTTTTTTTAAAAAAGAGGAAAATGAAATTAACCTCAAAAAAAAAAGAAAGAAAGAAAAAGAAAGACACTTTGGGATAGCTGTCAGAAATTGCCTTAGAATATGTCAGGAAATCTCTATTCTGGTCGCTTCTGCACTCTGACTTATTGATGGCCTTGGTTGATTGAATGATTACCCTCTCAGAGGATGCGTTCCTCTGTATTTAAAGTGGGGAAAATAATAATATAAGGACATACTATACAGGAATCAACAAATGTTTACTGACTTATTTAGTGTGTGTGAAGTTCTCTGTTAATGCTGGTCTTAGAAGGACCAGGGTATGCTGGAGAGGTTCAATGCTGAGCACATACTACCAGGGATGATATATCTAGTGTGATTAAATTATAAAGAAAATGTTACTCAAGCTTGGTCATTTCATTTAAGACGTATTTCCTCCACTCTTCTTGCTTGGCTAACACTACACATTCTTCACATTTCAGATGACACCTCATTGCTCTAGGAAGTCTTCTCCTCCAGGGACTTATTCTCCCCTGTGTTTTCATAGCACCCAGATGTCACCTGCCATTTTGTTCTTACAATAACACTATCATAGTGGTATTATCATCCAGTTTTAAAGATGAGGAAACTGGTAATAGCTATAGTTATGAATTGAACAACTACTATGTGTCAGGGTGTATACTATGTGCCCTGCATGAATCCTATCACCACCTCACAACGTCATTATGAAATACTAGCATTACTCACGATCTTAACAGATGAGGAAGCTGAGACTCTGAAATGGCAAGCAATTTCCCCAAATTTATACAAGCAGTGAGTCTTGGAGCCAATATTTGAATGCAAGTCTGACTCCAAAGCCATGGACTTTAATGTTCTTTACTATATTGTTAACAGGTTTATAAGCAGGTCACGGTTTTTAAAAGGAGATGATAACCCCTTACGCTGTACGTGCATTATATTGCTTCATCCACAAAGGATCTGCATGTGACTGTTCAAGCTAATAAATTATGTTTCACGCATAATAGATGTAATTGTTAAAGCTTTTCAGGAGACTCACTGGGAAATTACAATGAGAGTGAGACGAAGGCTGTCTTTTGGTTTAAGTATATTCTTGATGAGTACCCCATAGTAAAGTGCTTCATCGTGCAACTCTTACCAACTTTCCTCAGAAGATTCATGTCTGAGAATTAAATATACAAAAGTTGCATGGTGGCAGAAAACATCTTTAAGAATACGATGGGGCTTCCCTGGTGGCCAGTGGTTGAGAGTCCGCCTGCCGATGCAGGGGACACGGGTTCGTGCCCCGGTCCGGGAAGATCCCACATGCCACGGAGTGGCTAGGCCCGTGAGCCATGGCCACTGAGCCTGCGCGTCTGGGGCCTGTGCCCCGCAACTGGAGAGGCCACAACAGTGAGAGGCCCGCGTACCGCAAAAAAAAAAAAGAATATGCTGACTTTTATCATAGATAAGAGGCAAATATCGAAAAGTAGACATGGGTCTCTGGAACTGGAATTAAAAGGTAATAGAAGATTTTATATTAACTCTATTTATATTTGAAAAATAATGCATAAAACATAATGCATACAAACATAAAACATATTAAAGAATAGGAAGTTGACTGTATTGAGGTCATAGCAATAAAGCGTGCTATCTTTATGAATCTACCCTCTCAAAATGAGACTATGATTGTCACGTTACTTCAGTCGGTAAGTACTTTTCTAGTATATCATAATGATGAAAAAGTTAAGACCATTTAATTATTAATTTCTCACAAGAAGCATCAGAAAACTGCCTCTCAGGGAGCATGAACTTGGTCTAGATTATCGGCAAGCAGTAAGAAAAGTCAATACGTTTCGTGTGCCTAAAAGTCCTGGTGCACAGAACATGTGATCTAAAATAAAGATCACAATGACTCTGCAAGGCAAGTGTTACCCTTCTTCTACAGATTGAGTAACTGAGGCTAAGAGAGATAGTTTAAATGGCTGCAGGTTCAGAGCTAGTGAGGTGGCAAAGTGAGATTCAAGTTTAAATCATGCCCCATCACCCATGCTTTTTCGACTAGACTATTTCCAGTCTCAGAATTCCTGGCCTCCAGCCCTTCACTTAAAACACTGGTTCAAGCCACCTTTACATGAGAAGATAATGCGTTAAGACACTGAATGCTTCCTAGGAGATTTTAGTCCTCTTCAGTAAGAATCAATTTATCAAAAACTGGAACAAGCTCAAAAGCTCCATTTTTGGATGTTACGAGTGTAATCACCAAGAGTGACTCCTCCTTAAATAGTGATAATTGCCAAAATAGTAAAGGCCTCTTGTTCTGATTATTTCTTTGGAATAATATTCTACCCTGCATTCATTAAGAAGTCATGTGATATGTCTTCTGACCTCTGACACCAATCTCTGACTTTTTCATGAACTCTTTGGGGAACACCCACTGACACTGAACATTTTCTTCTGCACTGTTCCATGTTCTCTGGCTCTTCAACAAGAAAAGATAGTGTGATGTCCTCTGCAAAACCTAAGAAATCAAACTGTCATGTTATTCACTTTGTCCTAAAATAATGTACATGTTTTTAGTGTGACAGAAGTGTGTCTGGTGACAAGAAGGCAAACATAGCCTGCAAAGTTTCCTGTAAGAATCTGGAGGAAAACTGAAATCTGGGAGCAATCTAGAAGCCAAGTTTGTGGCCATAAATGTAGTATGCCACTTGATGGGAATTGAGTACCTTCCCTGAGAGAGTCCTAAACAGAAACTTGGGGTGACAGGAGACCAGCCAGAGACTTTTCTGAGGTTGACGTTTCCTGAAGTCCTTCCAGATGAATCCCAGCCATTAAAACATCATGGTCTCTTGGGACCTACATATTTAGATAGTTTCCTCAGAAAAGACTGATATATGCCTGTATTCATGCTTTATCTGTTTCTTGCTGCGGTCCTTTTAATATGCGTTTCCTCATACTTCAGCAGTAAATGAGGTTTTTGAAAATAGATTACCCAGCGCCTTGTCTTTCTCTACATCACCTCTCCTCCTCAAGACTCCTCTCCCTGAGCACAGTCCAGACCCCCATTATTGGTAAGTGGAGAGAAGCTGATCTGTGATGATAGAGGCCAACTAAAGCCTTAGGTATCCTGGAAGGGAGCTCTGAAGAGGGGATTACCTGTTTCTGTCCCCCTTGTGGCCCGAGTGCCTGGGTCTTTATACTTCCACACCTTCGTTCATCACTGGACACAGGTAACCTGGGGAAGACAGGACCTTGGGTGCAGGGGCCACACTCTGCAGCTGAGGTTGACCCTGACAGGGCTGCCAGCAGGAGGCTCTGTGCTGACCACGTGCCCAGCAGCTGGGCAGCATGTCCTTCCCTGAAAGAGAAGCAGGGTGGCACATCTGGGTGACTACCACACTCCTCACACCACCCCACAAAAGGTACTCCTCCTTACCACACACAGATGCCTCCTGAAATTTCACCTTCCAGGCATTCGTTTTAATGCAAATATTTCTGAAATGTAACCCTTAAGTTGGTACAATCTATTGATTTCTTAGTGAAACAGCTTCCAACTCTTCCCCAAAGAAGCTTTAGGAAGGATCAAGTATGCATGAGACACAGGAGCCAAAGAGCACGGTGGAGTGGCAGACGGGAGGGCATAAACCAGTGGCATTATTTGTGTCAAGCCATCTCCTCATTTTGTGGATGAGGAGACCAAGGCCCCAAGAAGGGAGGCGACTCAGACAAGGCCTTCCAGCTGGTGGGACCAGAGCTCAGCTGCTGCTCCGAGCTCTTCCTCTGACCTCCTCTCACCCAAACATATTGACAGGAGTTAGGGATTCTGCCAGCAGAGACAGAGTATGTCTCTTTAATGTACCAAATGGTACCTGCAGCCTGAAATAATCATTCCTTTGGCTTCACTCGTAAACAGAATAGAGCCGTGTGTTCAGGAGAGTGAACTCATTGCTATGCGTGCATAGACTATGAGGAATAATGGTTTACTAATGTGGGAAACACACAAAACAAGCATTCTCCAATCTCCCTAAATCTTATTTCTTCATTGCTCAGGTGGGGAAAATGAATCCTGCTTGCTTATTTCCCGGTGTGGCTGTGAAATTTTAAGAAGAGGCAGTGGAGTGTACAGTATATTCTTATTTAACAAGAGTCAGGCACTTATTTTAGAAGTTCCTTTAGATCTGGTAATAATTAAAATATTAAAGAACCAAAACTGCCTGGGTTTCAACAAATCTGAAAGAAATCCAGCTGTAAATTCTGATCTAGCTGTCCCATCAACATCTACTGGGTGAAAACTAGACTTACCTTTAGGGTTAAGATCACTTCCCAAATCCCCCCCCCACCCCTTTACCTTCATTGATATATTTGCTGGAATGTGTTTGTCTTATTGAAGTCCACTGGGCTTAGAAATTACTTTGGACTATTGTGCAGGAATGCTTTGTGTTTGCCTATTGGATTTATTTTATTAAGAACAATTCCTATTTATTGGGCTTTTTTTTTTTTTTTTTTTTGTGGTGCGCGGACCCCTCACTGTTGTGGCCTCTCCCGTTGCGGAGCACAGGCTCCGGACGCGCAGGCTCAGCGACCATGGCTCTCGGGCCCAGCCGCTCCGCGGCATGTGGGATCTTCCCAGACCAGGGCACGAACCCGTGTCCCCTGCATCAGCAGGCGGACTCTCAACCACTGTGCCACCAGGGAAGCCCTTTATTGGGTTTTTAATAAATGATGTTCCTCCCAGGGTTGTCAATCCCATTTCCTATTGAGCAGCTGATATACTTCAGATACTTACAGGTTTAAAATTATTTTTAGCACATAAACATTTAGAACAAAAAATGCTCTAATAAAGATAACAATGACAACAAAAGCAACAACAGTGGCAACAAAACAGCAGGTTAAATGTAAAGCAGGTGGCAAAGAGAACTGGCACTGCAATAGCACATGGCCCAGGAATCTCAAGAGAAGCCCAGACTATTGGCATTAGATGTTGATTCTTCAGTAATTACTGAGCTCAGTGACCTGAGAAAGAATCGGCAATGAACAAGCTTACCTCAGTCATGATTCCCACCCCTGTGCTCATGCCAGTGGGGGGTACTGGGCTGGTTTAAGCTCTAGCAAGAATCTCATACCAGTGCAAACATTTACATAATAAAGGCTATTTATCTTGGCTCCAAAGAGATGCAATCATCTTTCAGAGTTCACGTGACATCAAAAACACGTTTAAACTTGGGCTATCAGTCTGCTCAAATTACCCCATAGTAATGCATTTGCGGTGATTCCGGATTTTTTTTTTTTTTTGGAACAGTGATTCCCCACTTCTAGCATCTCATTCATTTTTCTACATTTACTGAATAGGAAGTAGGTTGTGGAGGAGGAATAACTCGAAGGCCGGGTCTTCCTTTATGCATCCCTTGATCACACCTCTATGGCGTCAAGGGCTGACCTGCCAGGAATTAACATCATGCTGTCCTTCCTATAAAAAAAGTGATGCTAATGACTTGAGAGTAGGACCTACGCAGTGACTTGCTTTCTCAGGGGTGCTGAGTTCTGCTACTCTCTCCTGACCCCTCAATGAGAGCAATGAAAGAAGTTAAGAGGCCAGAGTGCAGCTACAGAGAGAAAGTGCATTGCATTGCTCTGGCCTCATTAACACTGTGCTCAAACCAAGTGAGTCAAACCCTTTTAGAGAAACAATTCCCTTTTCAGCTCTCAGGTAAAGTGAATCTGTGAAAATTGCCTATGGACTTTGTGCCAAATTAGGTAAACAATAAGAACACAGAGCTAGTTCCTCATCCCTGAAAGATGAAAAGTCTCAAATTGAGCGGGGAGGGAGGAAGTCTTAAGTTTTTAAAAGTAATTTCCAAACTTCTGAAATTTATAAAAATTGAGTGAATGTGATGTTGAATATGTAGATAAAAGTGCTGTAACGGTCAGTAAAATCTTTCAACTCTAAAAATTGTATGATTCTAAAACAGAGTCTATGCAAAGATATATTTTCTTTCTGAAACCTGTAGTCCTTTCACTTATGTAGAAAAGAAGTGTTCTTCTTTTTTAGACACAGGCATTCATCCTTCATTCATTCATTCTCCAGACATTTATGGAGCAGGACATTGCTGGTATGTGAAAATAAGTAAATTGTAGCTGTTTCCTGTCCTCAAGGGACTTACCATGCAGGCAAGAATGGATTGTTAATTAACTCATCAAAATAACTTATGGAAAGTTTAACAAATGGACATGCATTCTCTAGTTTATCATCACACCAAGATGAGATGTCACAAAGAACTATGAAGGATCAGGCTCAATCTTCATTTCCAGCACAGACTGAACACACTTCTTTTCAGAATGATGACATATTTCCATGATGTATGTGTTTTTATGAATGTAGCTTATCGCTACATAAGGTTCCTTGACATCTATAAATGTTCCAGCACCACAATAAAAAGTATAATTTTCTTTTTTGGCAGAGTCTATACTATAATCAGTAGAGCATAGAATGGCTTATCATTTAGAAAATACGTAAGTCATGTTTATGGAGGGTTAAAACAAAATGTCTTTGTCATTTTCAAGTAATATAAGTGTTAAAGTACACACTGAGTAATTCCAGGAGGGCTTTTTGTTGTGGTGGTGGTGGGTTTTTTCGGTAACTGTATAACTTAAATGATTCTTAATTTTAAAATGTAGTTTTGGCCAAGACATTTAATGTTGAAAAGTGGCTATTCAGCATGCAAGATTCCATAAGTATATTTCATAACAATTTTTATTATAAAGCAGCATGCATTTTAAAACTTGTTATTTACACAGAAGGCCCTAATGGATATAATACCTTGTCAGATCAATAATCAATTGTTCTTAAAAGTCACTTAATTCAAATTTATGTAATCTGCATTATGAAAAGATCTTATATACATATTTACATCATAACTCCTAGTGGTTTTTTGATAGCTATTTCTGTCCCTAATGTCATCTTATGTACCATGATGATGGAAATATTTTTTAAGACCAGCACTACTAGAATATCAAAAGATGTTATTGCATAAACAAATACATTGGAAGTCACCTAAGACTGTGATAATGTCACTAAAATTAAAATATTCAGTTGAGTCGCCTTTCTTGTAATTTTCCTAATTATGACCTCGAATGGATTAACCATGTTGTGATGAGAACAAGAAGATTCAAAGAAAATTGGAAAAGAGTTCACAACAAAATATGTCTAGTATCTTAGGTGCCTGTCAAAACAATGTATATGGCCTTTGTTAGTCATTATACAGATAGGAGGAAATAAAAGACACCATGGCAACCTGAAATTTTCCTAGAATCTGTGGACACATGAGTCAACTGTGTGCTTTTCAGTATTTACAGAGTCAACTATCACCTATCAGTCTTATAAAACTCGTACCAGTTCATTATGGCACACATATCAAGAGCTTTTGGGGAAAACAAAGAACTCATTAGATCTACCCCCAAATCTCCAATTTATATTCCTCTTCAGATTATGTGTTGTCCTTTGGGTTTTGAAAGAAGCAAATATCAAAACCTACTTCTTTTCTTGGTTCATCTTTGAGATGTGTTTTTACGTCTCCATGTTGTTCACCTAATTATTGCTCTTTTTTCCTAAAATAAGCCCAAGGGCAATTTGATACAGCCAGCATCTTTGAGTTTCCCATAACCATATATATATATTGATATTTGTACCGAAGTGTAATAAATTCATGCCCTCCTCTGCCCACCCCCAACCTATCCACAGGTAACCCCTGAGAAGCAACTCTAAACCTTAAGAAATCTCTGGTTTTGGGTTACAGTCTCTTTAAGGATTATATAAAACTTGGAATTCATTGTCTGCTTTTTTTTTTTCTGTTCTTCAAAAATAAACTCCAGGGCTTCCCTGGTGGCGCAGTGGTTGGGAGTCCACCTGCCGATGCAGGGGATGTGGGTTCGTGCCCCGGTCCGGGAAGATCCCACATGCCGCGGAGTGGCTGGGCCCGTGAGCCATGGCCGCTGGGCCTGTGCGTCTGGAGCCTGTGCTCTGCGATGGGAGAGGCAGTGAGAGGCCTGCATACCGCAAAAAAAAAAAAACTCCAGTGAATGATATCACACACAAAAAAAGAACAAAATGTAAACAATTTTGATTTTTCATAACTTTCTTTTGACTTGAACTGTACCCTAAATCCAAACTTTATAAGTGATGGCCTTCTTAGAAATGTTATATTATCAGTTTCTTCTCCTTCTCATTTGCTTCTTCCTTTTCATTCCTTCAAGAGCCCTGTAAATCATATGATTAACTTTCAAACCAAGACTGGTTGATGTGAGTGAAAGAAATCTAATTGGAACACAATCGTCCCCCAAATGCTCTTAACATTCTTTTGCGCATCTAAATGTGATCTGAATTTCAGATATGGTATTCTATTTGACATTTATTTTCCTCCAGCATATATGTTCTACATCTTTACCTAAATTGGGTTGTTATCTTTTTCTGCCCTTTTGAACTTAACACTATAAATTAACTATTATCCTGCTGAAATAAATCCCTTTGCAGATTTTATGTATATAGAGGGTATTTCAATTTCATTCAAGGATGAATATTGTTATTATGACCCATAGAATAATTTATTGATCATTGAGAGTAAAAACTACCAGTACACTATTAAAAAGATTTTATTGTTAATTTCAGAAATAATATTTTAAAGTACTTTCTTGACTTAAGGGAATATATGATCACTATAAGAAATCAGTTGAATTTGAAATAATAAAAATCTCATATTCAAAATACATTATTATTAATTTTAAGATAAAAGTAAAGAGATCCATTAGCAAAATACAGTGAATTTTGCTAGTTCCTGGGACTGCTGTTTGACTAGACATGGTCTAGAAATTCAATCCATTTGTTTCTCTCCAGCTTCCATTACAAAATCACTTCTCCCAGCTCAAAGTTAAGTAATCATTTATCTTGGAATTAATGGGTCCAAAATAAAGGAATCATTAAGTATTTTTATGCTTAAAAATTAAAATAAATCCTTACTACAAGGGAGAAAAGAAGTATGTACTTTCAAATCAATAATAATATAGAAATACCTATGGTATCTAGACTGCTTCTTAAGAAACAGCAGGGAATTTCAGTGAAATTAGCAAGAATTACAATATATCTCAACTGCAAGATGAAAAAGAGACAAAGTGATAATTGCATAAAGCACTATAGGAAAATTGGTTTTATCTTATATAATCAGACAACCCATAGGATATTAGTTTTTTGTTGTTGTTTTTAACTGTATAACACTAAAAATGCGTTACTTCATTTTGCTATTATAGAGTCCCCATTTCCCCATTTGGAGTGTTGACTTTTGGAATTTATACTAGTTCCAATAGTACAGAAAACATGGCTAAATCTGAGAGCTTAGGTACCAAAAGACCCCGACATTAACCTGGTTAGGGTTAGCCAGGCAAGAGTAATTCTTCTATTACTTGCGTGCACATTTCTGGTGCTTAAGAAAACAGATGCTGAAAAACTGTACTTGACCAAGGAGGTAGATTTATGGCTCCTTAGGAATCTACCACATGGGAGCATGGGGCCTTTGTGGTTAAAGACATCTAAATAACAATAAGGCAGTATCACAAAGCAGGAAACAGACCTTGGCTCTCTTCAGTTTTGGGTTATTGGGGTTTGGAGAGAGAAACTTATGTCTCCTGCCAGACACAATTTTTAAATATTTATAACTTGGTCACCCGTTATCACTTTAAACCATTTTGTCCATGAAGGGTGACACTTGTATAGCAAGTCATATTTCATTATTAGGTGAAAACTTTTTTTGAACAAGTGAAAACATTTGTCTTTAATGGTGATTAAATGCCTGACAAGTTAGAATCTTTACAGAGAACAAAATGAGCTAAGTGCAAAAACAGGTTTCCAAAAATAAATAACAAATGAATAAAGGAGATTAATGCAGCAAGTATTTCCAAATCAGGGAAACCAAAACATCTTTAAAGTAAATTTAATCATTTCTTTATAAACCCCTACAAAATAACAGAATAAAGATATCCTTATAACGTAATGTATGTAATTATCAACATATCGGGCACTTCTTTGCTTTTTTTGTTTGTTTGTTTTCTGTAGTAGCTTCCTTTCACTGAATATTTTTATCCTGGCAACAGTTCTACTCTGCATACACTCTGTTTATTAATCAGTGCTTCAGTTCAATACAGGACCTATGAAATGTTTTTAACTTGGTCCTTTATTGTGTTAAATCTATTTGAATAGAAACAAAGTAGCAGTTAAACCTCTAGGAGATGATCATATTTGCACAGTGCAAATCACAAGATACATTCTCAAAGTAATTTTCATGGCTTTCTTCTAAATCTATGAAACATATCATTGGTTAAAAAAGGTAAAAGATTGTTTAAGTTGGCAGTAGGACGCAGAAGAAATGAAAACAAAAATTTGCTAAGAAAATACTGAATATGGTGAGGGCTGAAACTCATGAGTAAACAAGTAGCCATTCTGGAGGTACCCTACATTTCTTTCCCTTTCCATTTCTTGGTCACATTAATTCAGTGAGCTTAATCTCACAGTTTAATTTCTGCCCCTCTAGTTGACTTTGCAGCCAGGAAACTCTAATTTAGGAGTTTAAACATGCGTTGTTGTTGTTTGAGAAGTAGGAGTTCTGGCTTTGGCATTAGGTCCAACTTTTACCCCACAGGAGATGATGGATATAAATCTAATTATTTGTAAAGCTTCCTTAGTTGATTAGTGGATGACAAAGCAAAATGTACTAATTAGGCAAAAGTCAGTGGCATGAGAAATGAATTTTACAGACAAACCAAAATTTTACCTGTGAATGAAATTTTCGAATTCTTTGAAGAGAGCTTAAAACAGGCAAAACACAATTGATTGAAGGGTGTTTCTACTTTTTATTTTTTGTAGAACTCCTGTAGAACTTTATTTCTTATAGTACTCAGAAATTTCAGTGTGCTCTACTGTTTTTTCTCTTCTACCAGTTTGCATCTTCCTTGAAGATCATAACCATGTCTAACTTATATTTTATCTCTATGCATCTAGAAGTCTCTATTTAAGGTAGCCATTCAAATATTTGTTAAATGCAGAGCCCCTATGGCACCCTTTTGCAAAGTAGGATTGAAAGAATGTTTCCTCTAGGAAGATGCCAGTCTGCATCAGGATGGTTGATGGGCAAGTATGTTTAGTTTTGAAACAACCATGATCTTTGAAGCATTTACCTCTCTTGTATTCTTTTTGAAATTAATCCCATTAATACAGGAAAGAGAAAGGATGGTTTTAAGGTAGGTCCTTTGGAAGAAAGTAATACTCTGTGTCAATGTTTCTTAAATTAAGGCTCAAACAATGGACTGAATCACAAGTGGAAAAAGTCTCATGCCATTCAAGGTCTTATTTTTTTAGTATACTCAAAAGTATAGTACAATATAGTATAATTATTTTTTTCTTCAAGTGTATGGAAATGAAATTAGGAGGGCATGATAGTTTGGGAGTGACAAGCTTTTCTTTATCTGAATGTGCATAGTCAGAGGGCCCTGTGTTTTTGCTGAAGACTATGTATTTTTTACTGTACTTATAATAACCCTCAAGTCACTCATTATCAACATCTCAACAGCTTGCCTTGGAAAGTTATGAAAGCTCAGAGTTAATGGCCGTGCTAAATTTTGGCCAAGCAACCCAAACTCTCACCTGCAATTTTTTATGGTGCTGGATCTATTCTAGAGGTAATTATATGAGGTGAGACTTGAGCAAAATACAAGCAGACACATGTTATATAAAAGGGATAATTATTATTTACTTTGTTATTTTTTAAAGTGGAAGTATACATTGTATTGTTGAAAAGTGGGTATCAGATGTCATAAATTATTTAGTAGCATATTTGAGATAAAAAGTATTGTCAGTATATCTAAATTCTTACACATAAATGCCCTCAAGTCTGAAATTCCAAATCTAGCTTAAGCAATTTATGACCATTATTTCATCAATGCTCAAATTTATTTTCCTTCTCCACACTCAGTACCCATTGTTCACATTCATATACTAATAAATATACATATTTAAATTAGTATAACATTAAATCTATAAGAATAATCAAGATTTATTAAAATATATGATAAAATATACAAAACTTTTATTTAGAAATGGAACTCTTTCAAAGATCCAACTAGAACTTTTCTATATAAAACATAAATGGCAAACTTTTCAGTTTATTTTGTCACATGTTACCTTTCAATATGTTTTATTCATTTTCTAAATATAAAAGCTTTGGCATTATTATCTACAGAAATGTCATTAGTTGGAAGAAGATAGAAACAAGTAGCTTCACTCTCTGTACCAAATGTCTTAAATTTCAGAAAGACCTAGTGTTCAAAGGCCAAAATCATCCCCAAATCAATGAACAGAAAATACTAAGGCTTAGTCGTATATAGTACAGTGGCTTGTCTGCAGGAAAGGGATTAGAAACAGCATAAAGAGAGATACTGGCCATCTTATCTTAGCCCAGTCCCTACTCACCCCCCTTCACCTAGGCCAGTACATGCCAAACAAGCACCAAAAACAACCAATAAATGAAAGGAAACTCAAAGGTCACTAGGGGTCATTATTTTCACATACCTTTGAATAATGAGAGCATCACATGTCAGCTAGAGGAGAACAAAATGTCACATTCTCCAGCTAAAGGTCGGCCTTGGTCAAAGGTCACAGAAGGGAGGCCAGGAAATAACCTAAGAGGTTAAGCCGGGTGCACAAAGAAAGGTCACCAAATGTCAATGAAAGCATGCAGCTGTTGTGAGATGAAAACAACTGAGGCACCCTTTTGTGCTGACATCGGCCAGAAAAAATGTCTCTGCTGACATTTTTTTTAGCTGGCAGTTTTATAGGACATTGACATTAATTTACCCAACCCCGAATCAGCCTTTTAAAAGCAACAGTTTGAAAGTTAAGTTTCCAAAGAATCATAACCATGACATTTTTATTTCAAAAGATTAATACAGCAATGGACTTCTAACACCAAATTTAGATTTCATCGGAGCTCTTTCATGGTGACAATGTATTAGAACTAGGTCTGAAGACAGGTAGCAATCAGTAATCAGTATTTTCATATTTTTAAGAACTATTATTATTCTCTTAACTAAAAGGTATCGGAAGACTCAGCCTGTTAAAGGACTGGAAGATATGAATGATTTCACATTTTACTGAGCTTGACAGTTAGAAGTTCTTGATCTAGTAATAAAAGCCATTCAAAGGAAAGAAAAAAGACTGACACACTTGCAACTCCATTTTAAAGGAATTTGTGCAAAACACTTGCAGGAAAAAATCCTTATCTATCTGAGTATCAATCCCTGTTTCAAAATAATGATTTCCATTTTAAAAATGGAAAATTTCCATTTTAATTTCTGAAAGAAATTCAGAGAAAACAAGTGCCTTGAATTATTCAGCTACTTAACTTATGGTTGCTCCCTCCTAGCCGCTTCAGTTTCCTGTGGATATGTGGGTCTATTTTATAAACACACACACACACCTGATACTGATCCAGCATTAGCAGCTGTTTCCAGACAACATTAGAACATTCCTTGTCTATAAACATCCTTTACTGATTCACAGGCACAAGACTATGTTTTAAATGCAAGATGTACTTTTCCATACTCAGGCTTCCAACAAGTGGCCCCAGTTTATGACTTGGGCAGCTCCACTTTTTTTTCCCAAATCTTTCTGAAACATCTGCGCCACCTTCTTAATCACCTTTGTTCCAATTCTACGTGTTCTTAAAAGGGAGAACATTGTGTATTTATAAAATAAAAATAATAAAGATAAAAGTTCCCATAGAAGGAAAACTGTAAAGACTATTTCAAAAGCAAGGGAAAACTCTGCCTTGATTCTATATTCCAGATGATTCTTTTCTTGTTTGTTCCTTTATAAACTCCCAGAGAGACTGCCAAACAATAATACTCACCCCAGGATTACTTCAGGACTCACCCAGAGGTAAAACTACCTTCCTACTTAATGGACCTTAGATGTATGAGGACTGTCAGGGAACACCGTAAATCGTGGAGATGAGAAGGGAGGGGGTGGGGAGAGCTACACAAACCCTCTGCACTTAGGAGAAAGAGTTATTTAACACATCAGGAAAACATCAGGAAAGTGCATTTAATAAATGAAGTCAGGGACTTGAACATGTCATATTCAATCTATACAGAGGTGGCTGAACTTTCTTTAAAAAGCCATTTTTATGCTGGTTGCTTTTCTTACGAAATTTTCTACACCTCCAGTGTATGAAATGGATATGTGAGCAGCTGATTGAGAAATAGCTAAGGTCAAAGTTAGTAAGGAAAGCAGAAGGTCTAAAAGCAGGTTGTCTTTTTTTCCCCTTAGAGTTCAAGAGAATCCATATGATTTGGGCATGACATATTAATGTTTCTGACACAAGGCTTTTAAAAAAAATCTGTTCTCAACTGATACTTGGGCAGTAACAAATGTAGGAGGCATTCCATTGCTGGAACTACAAAGATGAACTTTCCCCTTCTAATTTCATTCATGGGCCAGTCTTTTATCTTTAAAGGTAGAATGAGGGAGGAGCTAGTCTGGGGACAAATAAAATGATAATCAAAGACTTGGAGGGGGCTTCCCTGGTGGCGCAGTTGTTGAGAGTCCGCCTGCCGATGCAAGGGACATGGGTTCGTGCCCTGGTCTGGGAAGATCCCACATGCCGCGGATCGGCTGGGCCCGTGAGCCATGGCCACTGAGCCTGCATGTCCGGAACCTGTGCTCTGCAACGGGAGAGGTCACAACAGTGAAAGGCCTGCGTACCGCAAAAAACAACAACAACAACAACAACAACAACAAAAGACTTGGAGGGATCAAATATTGCCTTAAAATGTCAGGACCATAGAAGTCACAGGATGTAGAAGCTGGTGAACATCAAAGTAAAAAGTAAGAGTGTAGAATTAGATGCCCCTCTTGGAAAAAAGAAAAAGGAAAATATTCAACAAGTATATCAACAAATACCAAACTGCACGGCCATTTTGGAAAATGTTTTGTATCCCCTCAGTCTTTCTTGATCCCTTACATTTTAAGTTGTAAGCACCTCTGAGTTATTTTGTCACACAAGAGTATAACACCTCAGCAAATGGGTTTGGTGCCCCATAAGGGATTTAATTGAAACTTGGAACACACACAGGGAAGCTCATCAGAAGAACATGTGCCAAACTTAAGATTAATATCTACTCTAAACTGGATACTATAGCTTCTCTGAAAAACTATCCCCTCATCTTCAGACACAATGAAGTTTATATGATGCTCTTGAACTTGGAAACAAAAACCACACTTGGCAAAAAAACAAGCAAACAAACCAAAATCCCTGAATATTGCAAAGGAAAAAAAACTCACTTGATTTTAGAAGGCTTGGAAAAGTCACACTTATCTTACTTCATGTATATGGTACTCAATGATGATAGGAAAAAAAAAAGAGAAATCCCAATACCTGAAAACTTGTGTATTTGCACACTTACGTGCAAATTATTCTCTAAATGCCTTGAAATAGTTGATTCTTCTGCTCTATATTAACTTGACGTATTTTTTTTGTCAAGTCATGGTTCTTTTTCTAGCACCTGAAAATGTGCCAAACTAAATGTCAGTGCCTCCATAAGGAAGATTTAGAGTTCCTTTTGGAGCAGATAGAAGCCTCAAATGACAAACATGCTTATTCTGAACGTCCCTCCTGCAGGTGTGACTTACCCCAGAACAAGGTCAGAGAAGGCAGCAGAGAGAGCTACAATTTGTTTGACTTGACATTCCCGAGTATTTCCCTTTGTTATCCCCGGATCATCATTCTGTGGCAGAGGAAGAGGGCAAGGCAAGCTCCTGCTTTCAGGTGTATCTGGCTGGTTAGTCCTACATACGGACAGCAGCTGCAGATTTCGCGTTATGAAAAGCTTCCATCTGAGTTTAATACTGTTAAAGCATTGCAGGGCCAAGTTTTGAAGTCTTTCCTCAGGCCAAACTCTGGGTGAAGAGGTTGCCCTATCCTCCTCCTTATCTAGCCTTTCAGCTAAACTTGAGCGACCCACACACTGCCACAGAGTGGCTGGAGTGGCACAGGAGAAGTGGGCGGTCCAGGCAAGGCCCAGGCTCCTTAAGTCCATCAATTCTAAGATAAGTCTGGGGGATGAAAGGACAGAAGTCAGCCATGGGAATGTTTTAGCATTCAGTCAACCTTTATTGTTTACCTATTAGAGGGCAAAGGCAGTTCTGGGCATTAGGAATACAAAGTCATGAAGTCATGTTTCCAATAGTCAAGGTGTTTAATAGAGGGTTAGAACACTCTACCCTGGACGCCCCAGTGGCACTACCTGCTATTAGATTTGGCTTCCCTCCTGGGTCGCCACTACCCTGGGGACCAAGAGGACAAGGCCTTTATCTCAGTGAAAAGCAATTTCCTCCCTCCCTGACTCATTGCCCTCTCCTGCCTTGACCTCATGCAGTGTCACACACTGATGACTTGGGGGCATAACTAAGGCAGCACGGGGGATTTAAGGGTATAATGTCTTATATTATATGAATAGTATACGTTTATTTTCAGATTTTCAACGAACTTAGAAGTTTCAGAGCCGTTCTCATTTTTATCTTATTGAATTCTTCTACTGTGTGAAAAAAGGACTGTCTCCCAAACTGTTCTCAGTCTTAACAATGAGACCTGTCACCACAGAGAATTTCCTGCCCTGTCCTTTCATTCCCCTCTTTAGATCTCCTTCCTTGACCTTTATTTCACAGCATCTGAACCTACTTGCACCTGTCCACTGTCCACTTGTATGGCTTTTCTGCTGGGGGCTATTCCTAGTCTTCTTTCCAACCTACTGTTTTTGACTTTTGTGACCTACCTCTGCATTTACCAAGCAATCCCAACAGATTTCCACCACGCATTTCCAACACTGAGAGTGACATTGATCTCAAAACTCAGCTACATCGCTTAGAGAAACTCCCTGAATACACCCAGTCACCCAATTTAAGGAAGTAAGACTTCTCTAACAAAGTGAGAGGGGAATGACCTATTTTAAACTAAAATACTGAAAAATTCTTATTCTCAATCCAAAGGTGAAAAAGTGAAAAAAAATGAGTCATAAAGAAAATGAATGATCTTCTCTTGTAACCCTTCCATTAGAGAAATGGACAATACTTGGGTAATGATGTTCAATTTATTCATAAGAAGACAAAGGGGCATTTTTATTTTTTGCTGTATGGTTCCCTTGGGAGAGGCCTTTTGGCAAGTGAGGATTTTCTGAAGGTGTCTGGGACATTTTCTTTATGCAGGTCTGCAAGGGCCCTTTCACTCCTAGCATTTCCCCCTATCCATTTTCAGCTTTCCCTTCTAAATGCAATGGATGTCTATGCACATACTTTTTATGCCAAATACAGAAGTGGAATGGCACGTAGGTCCCTTGTTATCAGATCTTTAAATTGAAAACAATCTTTAAGCAAGGCTGGTGGGGTCCTGGGTCCTAGCAAGATATAGAATTCACTCTGCATAGGGCTTAAATGAGACATTAATGACAGAATCCTTACAAAGTTGTAGGAAGGGTTTCAGGAAAAATAAGGGCTAGTGAGTCACACAGGGGTTAGCGACATTACTACTTCTTAGCCTGAAAGGACAAGGAGAAGAAATGGTGTTAGCAGAACCCAGTGAGAACTACAAACATGGAGGAAGAACCGCCCAATTAGAGCTGTAGTTTTGGAGGAACACAGCAGTTGCCCAAAATGTGATACTAAAGCAGAGGAGGGGCAGGGAAGAAATAAACTGGCTTTTCTCTCCTCCAATCTATTGATCTTCTGCCAGTGCATCCTACGGGCTGAAATAAATCAGTAATCTGCCAGCAAATAGAGCTGCTGCAGAGGTTAACCTGAGGCACAGAGCAGAGAGAAAATGGGTGCAAAATGAATTTGTAGTAAGGAGTAAGGAGTAACTAACACCAAACTTTCCCTTTAAATATTTCAGGAATACAGTGGCTTCATCATAGGGTCTATAAAGAACTTTCAGGAATTTAGAGAAAACTACTATATGGAAGGCTTGTACTATAGACTGAATTATGCTCTCCCACGTCCCCAATTCATATGTTGACATCCTTAACCTCAATGTGACTATATCCAAAGATAGGAGATTTAGGAGATAATTTAGGTTAGATGGGGGTCACAAGGATGGGGCCCTAATCTGATAGGACTGTGGCCTTATAAAAAGAGGAAAAGAGAGAGAGAAATTTCTCTTTCTTCCTTGTGAGGACACAGTGAGAACGTGGCTGTCTACAAGACAGAAAGAGAGTTCTCACCAGAAACTGAATCAGCCAGCACCTTGATCTTGGACTTCCCAGCTTCCAGAACTGTGAGAAAATAAATTTCTGTTGTTTAATGACACCCAGTCTATGGTATTTTGTTATGGCAGCTTGAGCAGACTAATACAGCTGGGCCACAATTAAATATATAGTGCTAGAGAATACAGGCTTTGAGTCCTACAGACCAGGATATTAAGAGTGACTCTCTCACTTACTTATTGTAGATTTTGGGAAATACTCTGAACCTCAGTTTTCTGGTTTGAATAATGTGTACACTAATTTTTACATTATTTGGCTTTAAAAAAAATCACATATATTTTCCTTCTAGTACATTTTCCTTTTTTCAGAAATACATCCTTTAGAATACTCTTTAGTGAGAGATTGTCAACAATATTGACAATTTTCCAGCCATTATTTCTTTCTATATTGACCTTTCTCCATTCTCTATACTCTTTTGTAAAATTCTGACTGGGTACAAGCTTGGCCTTCTAACTTTACTCTAATACCCTTTAACCTCCATTTCACGTTTTCCAAATCTTTAACCATGTTGCATTTAGAGTCATTTCTTCTGCTCTACTTTCCAATTGTAAATTACCTCTTCAACTGTGTCTGCTATGCTGTTAAAACTTTACATTGTTTTCAATTGCAATAATTATATTTTTCACTTCTAGAAATTCTTTTTTATCATACCTGCTTGATCAATTTCATAGTCTCTTATTCTTTATTCACGTGTTGGGTGATATTTTTTCTTTAGTTTAAACATATTGAACATTGTTAATTTTTATATTGTAAATTCAATAATTCCAATATCTGAGGTTGTTATGGATCTGATTCTGCTCTGTTGTTTATGTTATTTCTTTGTCTTGGTGCTTTATTTTCTGTTGTTTTTTGTCTGCTGTTGTTGTTATTGTTGTGAGCTCAGGCTTGATGAAACTCTTTCTGTGACACTATTCTGAGTTCTAGGTTGAGAATATATTCCTCCAGAAAATATTTGCATTTCCTTATGTCATCCTTCAGTAGGCACTACCAATAAGGGGATGATGTAAATTCAGAAAGCAAGCCCATATTGGGCCTGACTTGTGCTTATGAATCCCAAGAGGTGGTATTTTTTTGTTTTGTTTAATATTTCTTTATTAAGGTAAATTTCACAGGATATAAAATGTATTTTAAAGTGGACATTCAGTGGCATCTAGTACATTTACAACATTGTGCAATCATCACCCCTGTCTAGTTCCAAAACATTTCAGCACCCCAAAAGGAAACCCTATACCCACTAAGCAATCACTCCCCATTTGTCCCTCTCTCCACCCTATAGAAACCACTAATTTACTTTATGTATCTATAGATTTATTTTTCTGGATATGTTACACAAATGGAACCATCAGTATGTGATATTTGGTTTCTGCCTTCTTCCATTTAGAATATTTTCCAGGCTCATGCAACAGGATTATGCCTTTTTTACGGATGAATTCTATTGTATGTGCCCCACCTCTAAATCTCATCATATTGGGGGTTAGAATTTCAACACATGAATTCCATAACAACATCAATTGAGTCAGAACTATGTGACAGGTCCCATCAAATGCTTTTTGTAAACATATCCCTTTTAATTCCCACAAAAATTTGGTTGTGAGGGAAGAGCCCTCATGAATGGGATTAGTACCCTTATAAGAAAAGACCAGAGAGCTAGCTCACTTTCTCTGCCATGTGAGGACCCAGAAGACTGCTGGCTTTGAACCAAGAAGCTAGTCCTCACCAGACACTGAATCTGCTGGCACCTTGATTTTGGACTTCCCAGTCTCCAGAACTGTTAGAAATAAGTCTGTGGTTTAAGCCATTCTGTCTGTGGTAGATTTGTTATAGCAGCTCAAATTAACTAAGATAGATAATATTTCACTGCTATATATATATATTATTACAGAATGTGCAACAGATGGATAATGATGTATCACAGGTTATTTTAGCTTTGCAATACAATGAGTAACTAAAACTACTATTGTAGGAAATTCAATGTAAACTTGAATATTGCTTGAGATGTATGACTTTACTTAAAGTTTTCCTTCAAAGCTCACTGCAACATTACTCCTTTCTAGGTTCCTACCATGAAAAGTTTCACTGACATGCATGATAACAAAAATGGTAACAAAAGGGGGGACCTTCAAAATGGCAGAGGAGTAAGACACAGAGATCACCTTCCTCCCCACAAATACATCAAAAATACATCTACATGTGGAACAACTCCTATAGAACACTTACTGAATGCTGACAGAAGACCTCAGATTTCCCAAAGGGCAAGAAAATCCCCACATACCTGGGTAGGGCAAAAGGAAAAAGAAAAAACAGAGACAAAAGAATAGGGATGGAACTGCACCTCTGGAGGGAGCTGTGAAGAAGGAAAAGTTTCCACGCACTAGGAAGCTCCTTCACTGGTGGAGATGGGGGCTGGGCGGGGGGAAAGCTTCTGAGCCACGGAGGACAGCACAAGAACAGAGGTGCAGAGGGCAAAGTGGAGAGAGTCCCGCCCAGAGGATCAGTGCCAACCAGCTCTCACCAGCCTGAGAGGATTGTCTGTTCGCCTGCTGAGCTGGGAAGGGGCTGGGAGCTGAGGCTCAGGCCTCGTAGGTCAGACCCCAGGGAGAGGACTGAGGTTGGCTGCATGAAGAAAGTCTGAGGGGGCTGTTGCACCACAGCTAGCTAGGAGGGAGTCCAGGAAAATGTCTGGATGTGCCGAACAGGCAAGACACCATTGTTTCAAGGTGCCCGAGGAGAGGGGATTCCTTCCCTGTGTGCCCATAGAAGGCAGAGCACTGCCTAAGCGAGCTCCGGAGACAGGCATGAGCCATGACTATCAGGTTGGACCCCAGAGATGGGCATGAAACGCTAACACTGCTGCTGCTTCTGCCACCAAGAATCCTGTATGCAAGCACAGGTCACTATCCACACACCTCCCAGGAGCCTGTGCAGCCCACCACTGCCGGGATCCCATGATCCAAGGACTACTTCCCTGGGAGAACACACGGCGTGCCTCAGGCTGTTGCAATGTCATGCTGGCCACTGCTGTCACAGGCTCACCCCACATTCCAGTTATGACTACCGTACCCTTCCCAGTGCCGGCCTGAATGAACTAGAGTGCCCTTATCAGCTGCTGCTTTAACTCTCTCCTGTCTGGGAGGGGAACAGATGTCTAAGGGCGACCTACCCGCAGAGGTGGGGCCAAAACCAAAACCGAACTCCAGGAGCTGTGTGAACAAAGAAGAGAAAGGGACATTTCTCTTGCAGACTCAGAAGCAGCAGCTTAAATCCCCACAATCAACTGGATGTACCCTGAATCTGTGGAATACCTGAATAAACAATGAATCATCCCAAAATTGAGGTGGTGGACTTGGGGAGCAACTGTAGACTTCGTGTTTGATGTCTGTGACTGATCAGTGTCTGATTTTTATGTTTATCTCAGTTTAGTTTTTAGAACTTGTTGTCATTGGTGAATTTGTTTATTGGTTTGGTGCTCTCTCCTTTTTATTATTATTATATTTTATTTTAATACATTTTTAATTTTTATTTTCATTTTATTTATTTGTTTATTTGTTTGTTTGTTTTTTCTTTCTTTTTTTCTCCATTGTCTTCTGAGCCATGTGGCTGACAGGGTTGTGGCGCACTGGCCTGGTATCAGACCTGAGCCCCCAAGGTGGGAGAACCTAGTTCAGTACATTACCACCAGAGACCTCTGGTGTGGTGGACCACCAGGGTCCACGTAATATCAATTGGCGAGAGCTCTCCCAGAGATCTCCATCCCAACACAAACACCCAGCTCCACCCAACAGCCAGCAAGCTCCAGTGATGCATGCCTCATGCAAATAAACTAGCAAGACAGGAACACAATCCCACCCATTAACAGAGAGGCTACCTAAAATCATACTAAGTTCACAGACACCCCAAAACACACTGCCAGACATAGCCCTGCCCACTAGAAAGACAAGATCCAGCCCTACCCATGAGAAAACAGGCACCAGCCCCCTCCACCAGGAAGCCTACACAAGCTGTTGAACAAAACTCTCTCACGCGGGGCAGACACCATAAACAACAGGAACTATGAACCAGCAGCCTGTGAAAAGGAGACCCCAAACTCAGTAAGTTAAACAAAATGAGAAGACAGAGAAATATGTAACAGATGAAGGAGCAAGGTAAAAACCCACCAGACCAAACAAATGAAGAGGGAATAGACAGCCTACCTGAAAAAGAATTCAGAATAATGATAGTAAAGATGATCCAAAATCTCAGAAAAAGAATGGAGAAAATACAAGAAGCATTTAACAAGGACCTAGAAGAACTAAAGCGCAAACAAACAATGATGAACAATGCAATAAGTGAAACTAAAAATACTCTGGAAGGAATCATAGCAGAAAAACTGAAGCAGAAGAACAGATAAGTGACCTGGAATATAAATTACTGGAAATAACTACCGCAGAGCAGAATAAAGAATAAAGAATAAAAAGAATTGAGGACAGTCTCAGAGACCTGTGGGACAACATTAAATGCACTAACATTCAAATAATAGGGGTCCCAGAAGACGAAGAGAAAAAGAAATGGTCTGAGAAAATATTTGAAGAGATTATAGTTGAAAACTTCCCTAACATGGGAAAGGAAATAATCAATTCCAGGAAGTGCAGAGAGTCACATACAGGATAAATCCAAGGAGAAAAACACCAAGACACATATAAATCATACTATCAAAAATTGAATACAAAGAAAAAGCATTAAATGCAGCAAGGGAAAAGCAACAAATAAAATACAAAGGAATCCTCAAAAGTTTAACAGCTGATCTTTGAGCAAAACTCTGTGAGCCAGAAGGGAGTGGCAGGACATTTTTAAAGTGAAGAAAGGGAAAAACCTACAACCAAGATTACTCTACCCAGCAAGCATCTCATTTAGATTCAAAGGAGAAATTAAAACCTTAACAGACAAGCAAAAGTTAAGAGAATTCAGCACCACCAAACCAGCTTTACCACAAATGCTAAAAGAACTTCTCTAGGCAGGAAACACAATAGAAGGAAAAGACACAGAATAACAAACCCCAAACAATTAAGAAAATGGTAATAGGAACATACATATCAATAATTACCTTAAATGTAAATGGATTAAATGCTCCAACCAAAAGACACAGACTGGTGGAGGATACAAAAACAAGTCCCATATATATGCTGTCTACAAGAGACCCACTTTAGACCGAGGGACACATTCAGACTGAAAGTGAGGGGGTGGAAAAAGATATTCCATGCAAATGGAAATCAAAAGAAAGCTGGAGTAGCAATTCTCATCTCAGACAAAATAGACTTTAAAATAAAGACTCTGACAAGAGACAAAGAAGGACACTACATAATGATCAAGGGATCAATCCAAGAAGAAGATAGAACAATTGTAAATATTTATGCACCCAACATAGGAGCAAATCAATACATAAGGCAAATGTTAACAGCCATAAAAGGGGAAATAAACAGTAACACAATAATAGTCAGGGACTTTAACACCCCACATTCACCAATGGACAGATCATCCAAAATGAAAATAAATAAGGAAACACAAGCTTTAAACAACACATTACACAATATGGACTTAATTGATATTTTTGGACATTCCATCCAAAAATGACAGAATACACTTTCTTATCAAGAACTCATGGAATATGTTCAAGGATAGATCATATCTTGGGTCACAAATGAAGCCTCGGTAAATTTAAGAAAATTGAAATCTTATCAAGCATCATTTCCAACCACAATGCTATGAGACTAGATATCAATTACAGGAAAAAAAATGTAAAAAACACAAACACATGTTAAAAATTCAAAAAAACCCCACAAACACATGGAGGCTTAACAATACACTACTAAATAACCAAGAGATCACTGAAAAAAATCAAAGAGGAAATCAGAAAATACCTACAGACAAATGACAATGAGAACACGATGATCCCAAACCTATGGGATTCAGCAAAAGCAGTTACACTTTACACTTAAAACCTTACACCTAAAAGAACTAGAGAAGAGGAACAAAATAGACCCAAAGTTAGTAGAAGGAAAGAAATCATAAAGATCAAAGCAGAAATAAATGAAAAAGAAATGAAGGAAACAATTGCAAAGATCAGTAAAACTAAAAGCTGGTCCTTTGAGAAATAAACAAAATTGATAAACCATTAGCCAGACTCATCAAGAAAAAAAGGGAGAAGACGCAAATCAACAGAATTATAAATGAAAAGGGAAAAGTAACAACTGACACTGTAGAATTACAGAGGATTATGAGAGACCACTACAAGCAACTATATGCCAATAAAATGGACAACCTGGAAGAAATGGACAAATTCTTAGAAAATTTGTCTGAATTTCAGGAAGACTGAACCAGGAAGAAATAGAAAATATAAACAGACGAATCACAAGCACTGAAACTGAAACTGTGATTAAAAATCTTCCAACAAACAAAAGGCCAGGACCAGATGGCTTCACAGGTGAATTCTACCAAACATTTAGAGAAGACCTAACACCTACCCTTCTCAAACTCTTCCAAATTATAGCATTGGGAGGAACACTCCCAAACTCATTCTACGAGGCCGCTATGGCCCTGATACCCAAACCAGACAAAGATGTCACACAAAAAAGAAAGCTACAGGCCAATATCACTGATGAATATAGATGCAAAAATCCTCAACAAAATACTAGTAAACAGAATCCAACAGCACGTTAAAAGGGTCATACACCATGATCAAGTGGGGTTTATCCCAGGAATGCAAGGATTCTTCAATATACACAAATCAATCAATGTGATACACCATATTAGCAAAATGAAGGATAAAAACCATATGATAATCTCAATAGATTCAGAAGAAGCTTTTGACAAAATTCAATGCCAATTTACTGTAAAAAAAAAAAAATCCCCAGAAAGTAGGAATAGACGGAACCTACCTCAACATAATAAAGGCCATATATGACAAACCCACAGCCAACATTGTTCTCAGTAGTGAAAAACTGAAACCATTTTCTCTAAGATCAGAAAAAAGACAAGGTTGTTCACTCTCACCACTATTATTCAACATAGTTTTGAAAGTCTTAGCCACGGTAATCAGAGAAGAAAAAGAAATAAAAGGAATCCAAATCAGAAAAGAAGTAAAACTGTCAATGTTTGCAGATGACATGATACTATACTTAAGGAATCCTAAAGATGCTACCAGAAAACTACTAGAGCTAATCAGTGAGTTTGGTAAAGTAACAGCATACAAAATCAATGGACAGAAATCTCTTGCATTCCTATACACTAATGATGAAAAATCTGAAAGAGAAATTAAGAAACACTCCCATTTACCAATGCAACAAAATGAATAGAATGCCCTGGAATAAACCTTCCTAAGGAGACAAAAGACCTGTATGCAGAAAACTGTAAGACTCTGATGAAAAAAATCAAAGACTATACAAACAGATGGAAAGATATGCCACGTTCTTGGATTGGGAGAATCAACATTGTGAAAATGACTATAGTACCCAAAGCAATCTACAGATTCAATGCAATTCCTATCAAACTACTAATGGCATTTTTCTCAGGACTATAACAAATATTTCACAGTTTCTATGGAAACACAAAATACCCCGAATGGCCAAAGCAATCTTGAGGGAAAAAAGTGGAGCTGGAGGAATCAGGCTCCCTGAGTTCAGGCTATACTACAAAGTTACAGTAATCAAGACAGTGTGATACTGGCACAAAAACAGAAATATAGATCAATGGAACAGGATAGAAAGCCCAGAGACAAACCCGCGCACATATGGTCATCTTATTTTTGACAAAGGAGGCAAGAATATACAATGGAGAAAAGACAACCTCTTCAACAAGTAGTGCTGGAAAAACTGGACAGCCACATGTAAAAGAATGAAATTAGAACACTTCCTAACACCATACACAAAAATAAACTCCAAATGGATTAAAGACCTAAATGTAAGTCCAGACACTATAAAACTCTTAGAGGACAACATAGGCACAACACTCTATGACATAAATCATAGCAAGATTCTTTTTGACCCACCTCCCAGAATAATGGAAATAAAAACAAAAATGAACAAATGGAACCTAACGAAACATAAAATCTTTTGCACAGCAAAGGAAACCATAAACAAGATGAAAAGACAACCCTCAGAATGGGAGAAAATATTTGCATATTTGCAAACAAAGCAACTGACGAAGGATTAATCTCCAAACTATACAAGCAGCTCGTGTAGCTCAATATCAAGAAAAACAAACAATTCAATCCAAAAATGGGCAGAAGACCTAAATTGACATTTTTCTAAAAAAATATGCAGATTGCCAACAAACACATAGAAGGATGCTCAACATCATTAATCATTAGAGAAATGCAAATCAAAACTACAATGAAATATCATCTCACACCAGTCAGAATGGCCATCATCCAAAAATGTACAAACAATAAATGCTGGACAGGGTGTGGAGAAAAGGGAACCCTCTTGCACTGCTGGTGGAAATGTAAATTGATACAGCCACTATGGAGAACAGTATGGAGGTTCCTTAAAAATCTAAAAAAGAACTACCATATGACCCAGTAATCCCACTACTGGGCATATACCCTGAGAAAACCATAATTCAAAAAGAGACAGGTACCACAATGATCATTGCAGCACTATTTACAATAGCCAGGACATGGAAGCAACCTAAGTGTCTAACAACAGATGAATGGATAAAGAAGATGTGGCACATATATAAAATGGAATATTACTCAGCCATAAAAAGGAATGAATTTGATCTATTTGTAGTGAGGTGGATGGACCTAGAGTCTGTCATACAGAGTGTTGAAATCCGAAAGGGATAAACAAATACCACATGGTAATACATGTGTATGGAATCTAAAAAAAAAAGTTGTTCTGATGAACCTAGGGGCAGAACAGAAATAAAGAAGCAGATTTAGACAATGGACTTGAGGACACAGGGAGGGGGAAGGGTAAGCTGGGATGAAGTGGGAGTGGTATTGACATATATACGCTACCAAATGTAAAATAGATAGCTAGTGGGAAGTAGCTGCATTGCACAGGGAGATCAGCTCGGTGCTCTGTGACCACCTAGAGGGGTGGGATAAGGAGGGTGGGAGGGAGACACAAGAGGGAGGGGAGATGGGGATATATGTATGCATATAGCTGATTCACTTTGTTATACAGCAGAAACTAACACAACATTGTAAAGCAATTATACTCCAATAAAGATCTTTAAAAAATAAATGGTAACAAGAACATTTGATTATTTTTGTTGTACCTTCTAGAAATGAGCATTCTGCTTTACCATTCTCAATTTATGTATTTTACTGTTGTCCACCAATTATTGTTGAGGTAAAACTAACTAGAATAACCTGAAGCTATGTTCAGATATTTTACTCTGCTGGATTCCTATGTATAAAAGCATGGGGATTTTAAAGAAGAGCAGAAAAATTAAGTTCCAAGGAAACTCACACAGGGTATCTATAATAGGCAAGCTCAGCCTAAACCAACACAGTGAAAGTCCAGGAGAGATATAATTTCATTATGAAAATGGCTAAAATGGGACTTTAAAGTGAATTGAACATATATTCTTCAAAGTAATGATACTGTTAAAAGCAAACTGCAGGTGCCAGCTACTTATTGATCCAACCCAAGCACTGATTATCTTGTGTGTGTTCAATCCCCAGATTTCTACCTTCTGCAAGTTTGAGAAAGATGTTTTTATAGTTAAAATTCTAGCTATTCAGAATAGCTAGCTGGTCAACTATTAACTACATGCTTTATATACAATGAGTTTTAAAACGTGTTGAGACATATTTATCAAATACATCAATTAGATCTTATACTGACAAAAGTAATTTTTGTTTGATGTCTGATAAAATGCTCATATAAAATTCACACCATTCTTTACCAATTTTAGGCATGAACTTGTTCTGTCTACTTACTGCTATTTGTCCCTTTAGCAGCAAACTTCATCATGTCCTTTGCGTTTGAGACATTTAGGGCTTTGTTCTACTTTCAAACTTCTTGCTATTACTACAGTTTGGATCAGGCTTACTGTACATGAATGCAACAGTTATATCATTATATTATAAGAAGCTAATTGTATTGCTTGTGCTAATGAATTATTCATGGTATAATCACATAAATTCACTCCACGCTGATGCTTTATTTTGCATGCTAATTTGAACATGGTGCATGTTTCACATTTTGATCTAGAATGATCTCGTATAATGACCTGTTTGTGGATTGAGGGTTTTACATTGACCTCAATATTCCTCTTTTCTCGAAACATTGCTCCATGATGTGTATATTTCACTGGGGAATTATAGGTCATTCAGCGGCAGGGCCGTGCTAATAATTTTAAGGTCCTCCAATGATTACTTATTAACGGGATTTCCAAGAGAGTTTCCTCAACAGAAAGCATGTGTTACCCAGGACCTTCCAAATAGCAGACATTCCATCTTCTGTCTTCTCCTTCTAACTCACATTTCCCAAACTCATCACTCTCCTTAGTCTTGCTCAATCCCTGAATTGTTCATGTAATTACCCTTCTCTAACTTGCACTCTTATCCATTCATGCCAACAAATCACTTATAGATAATCCTGATGTTTTATATATGGAAAAATGACTCACTGTTGACCAGTGGCCATGTATGCTAACTATTTTCCCTGACTTGTCCTTCTCTCCTCAAACCCTCACACAGTTATCAGATTAATTCTTCTACAACCACTGATGTTAGCATGTGCTTCTTCGAAGCATCAGAATCTGCTGTGGTTTATTACTCACTAGCCATGGTAAAATGTGTCTGCTTAGCACTATTCACAACAGCCAAGACATGGAAACATCCTAACTGTCCTTCCACAGATGAGTGAATAAAGAAGATGTGGTACATATACACAGTGGAATACTACTCAGCCATAAAAATGAATGAAATAATGCCATTTGCAGCAACATGGATGGACCTAGAGATTATCATACTTAGTGAAGTAAGTCAGATAAAGACAAATATCATATGATATCACTTATATGTGGAGTCTAAAATATGACACAAATGAACTACAAAACAGAAACAGATTCACAGACACAGAGAAGAGACTTGTGGTTGCAAATGGGAAGGGGGTGGGGAGGGAAGGATTGGGAATTTGGGATTATCAGATGTAAACTATTATATACAGAACTATTATATACAGGTCCTACTGTATAGCACAGAGAACTATATTCAACATCCTGTGATAAACCATAATGGAAAAGAATATGAGAAAGAATGTGTGTGTATATATATATATATATATATATATATATATATATATATGAATCATTTCACTGTACAGCAGAAATTAACACAACATTGTAAATCAACTATACTTCATTAAATAAATTTTTAAGAAAAGTTTTTGCTTAGCTTTCAAGTCCTCCCTAAAGCGTCTACTCTTTCAAGTGATCTTATCTCATCTTTTATTCTAGTTCGATCAGTCTACTTATTGCTCCAGAAGCACAGCAAGTTCATACTACTCCCTACACCTTGTTTACCCCACCTGCAATTTCCTAAGTTTACTTGTACCTATGAAATATCAATACTTGCCATTTTCTCAAGGCTCAGCACAAATGCAATCTAGGCTGTGAAGAATTGTTGAACTATTGCTACTTTCAATGATTTTACCTGATTCTCCTTAGCACCTGCCATACTCTGGTATTTTATTGTATGCTTTTTTCAGTATTTACTCTTTATTTTTGCTTTTTTTCCCTTGTTCACCATTGTTTCATGTGTTTTACTTTTATCTTCCGAATAAAATCATAAAATTTTTGAGAGTCTGAACAATACCATATATTAATTCTACTTCCCCCTTCGAAGGGATGGATAAATTCTTGCTGCCCAGTAGAATCTAACACATCATAAATGTTAATACCCATTTATTTTATTTGACTGATTCTTAATTCCTGTCATGGCAGGTGTTGACATGTACATAGTACCATTAAGGAGGATCCAAATGACCAAGCTATATTTCAGATTGTAGGTAGTACTCTAAGCAAACATATTTATCATAAAATGGCATAGTGATTTTTTATTTATGAGAGTCTGGCGTTGGAAAATTATTTGCCCTATCTTTCCTGAATTGCAAATGTCTAACATCAGCCTTTTGGATGGGAGGATGATTTGGCTGCACTGTTATTCATTTGATTGCTGAGGTGGATTTAGTTCATCTGGCTGGCTGGCCAGGTGTCCCTTTCATTCCTGCCTGTGAAAGTTGTGAGATAGAATCTAGAGGCTGAGCATCTCACTTGGAGGAGAAGGACCATTTTACAGACGAGAGTATAAATGAAACTGTACTGCCTCACTACCATATTATAGAAAACAATAGCAACATCAGTATTTCTATACACTAAATGTATCATCCATGCCTAGCTATTTATTATATATACTTGCAAGGTTTCTATTTTAGTCCTTGGATTTCAATGCCTTAAATTAATGAAAAGATTATTTTAAAACAGTAAAGTTTCCTTGGAGATATACAAGAGCTAAACTAAAAATTTCATAAAGGGAAGTTAGAGGCCACGTCTATTGTATTTCTGCTGTGTGCCCTGAGTACAACACAGTGTTTAACACCTAGTAGATGTGCAATAATATTTCTTTGAGACATCAATAAATAAACATGTGGGAATATAAATTCAAATGTAACTCAAGTATTGTGGATTCCATCCACCAGTGTGTACAGAGATATTCTCATTGGTATTAATATTATACATTTATTTTCCTGAACTATCCTTCTGCCTAACTCTTAGGAAGTCAAGTGCTTTGTAGATTTTCCCTCCTCAAATATTTCTAACATCTCCAGGGACACTTATTATTTGCTGCTTGCTGCCATGGCTAGAAAGTCAGAACTTTCTGGTCTTTGGCCCTCGGATCCATGGAAGAAATGATTTAAGGTTAAAATACTGTTTCCATAACCACCTCTGTCATGGCCACCAGGAAAATCTCTCCATGCAATGTCAGTGAAGTTGGGTCTAAGCCTCTGTGACTGAAAGTGGAGGGTCATTGAGTGGTATAAAAGATGTCTACCTGTGTTAGACTTAGCTAGGGCTTTACCAATTCTGCTTGTACCTTAAGGGTTAGGGCATTCAGCACCCCAGTACTCTCATTCATCCCCATATAACTAGAGACCCAGGATGCCAATATTCCAGGACCAAACACCAAAACCACTTATAGGCTAAGACTCTGCTCCCAGCAGCACCCTTCCCACCTGTGCTACACGGGCTATCTTGCATTCCCAATGTTGGTGAAACTGGAACAGGCATCGCCTAAAATGCAAGATTTTTCTTCTATCTGGAAATCTGCTGTGCTTAGAATGTGATTCAAAGACAAACCCCTCACTGCAAAACGAGAGTTAAAATGTTCCTTCTCTGGTATACTCAACCTGGGGTCCTGGAACAAGGCAGCATGAGTTCCAAAGTTTTAGTTTGATGGATCATTCAATTAACATGTGAATTAGAGTTGTTTGGTCCAGTTCCCATAATTAGCTAGCATACTACACCCAGAGTCATTAACCCCCTCTCCCCCGCCCCCAGGCCCTATTGCTAGCTCCAGAGTGCTGGATTAAACCAAACCTCTTCTTCTCTTTCCTTTGGTTTCTGAGATCACTCCCTCCCACACCAGTCAGAATGGCTGAACTCTCCTGGCGGATGGATCTAAGTCTTTCTTTTCTTCTCCCAGTTCCTATGCAGAGAAGTGGTCACAAATGTGAGTGAAATTATTGCAGGAAGGGGGACCTCTTCCAGGGCCCAAGAGTGGGTCTTGTCACACTCAGAAATGAATTGTCTGAGAAGACACACGAGCTGACAAAGCAAGAGACTTTATTGGAAAGGGGCGCCCAGGAGGAGAGCAGCAGGGTAAGGGAACCCAGGAAAACTGCTCTGCCACGTGGCTCACAGTCTCAGGTTTTATGGTAATGGGGTTAGTTTCTGGATTGTCTCTGGCCAATCATTCTGACTCAGGGCCCTTCCTGGTGACACACGCATCGGTCAGCCAAGATGGATTGCAGCGTGATGGATTCTGGGAGGTTGTTTGTCTCCTCCCCCTTTAGGCCCCTCCCACATTCTCCTGGTTAGTTTTCAGCAGCACCACCATGTTCCTTATCTGGACCTCCTGTTATGAGACAACTCAGGCAAGCAGTTATCGCCATGCCTGGCCAAGGAGGGTGGTTCCGGTCAATGGTTCCCTAACAAAATGATGCCTTATATAAAATGCCAGAGCGCCACTATTTTAAAAGTCATTATGAAGCAAAATGTACAAGACACTTCATAATGTGCAGTTTCATTGTTCAAGACTAACTCAAACAAGAGAAAACTGGTGAGAACTTAAGTGATGGATGCTGCTGTTCACTGAAAAACATGTCCCAGTGTTTCCTGCATTTCATTGGAGAAGTGGATGCCGGAAGAGCCAGGAAGCCTGTAGACCTACTCATTTGACCTTTAATATAAGCAAAACCTTATATGAAACCTTTATAAAGTTGGCTGAATTTTATGTGATAAGAGGCTGTAATACTTTTCTTTCATCAAGAATGTAAAAAAAAAAATTAGTAGATACATGCTTTTCAGAGGAAAGGTGAAATTATACAAAATATCAGTGCCCTAGATGCAAGATCTCTGTCCTATTAGCTGTCAGGTAATGTAATAGATTAGCAGCAGAAGAGAAAAATATCCTCTACATATGGCTTTGGCATTTGGCAAGAAGTGAAAGGGACGTTATAACATGGACTACAAATTAACTTTACACATGTTATGATACGTAGAAGAAAGGGAAAAGAGGGAAGGAGGGCTTGAATTATGCAGTCCAAGATTTATCACCAGAAGCAGCGATCAGCTGTGGAAACTTATACCCCTCTAATTGCCAGATATTTTAGTGACTAACAGCAATTATATCCCCCAAAGAATTGAAAGAATTAATTGAAAGAAACAGGGTACCCACTGTTTAAGGTCAGATACTTTCATAGATATTACCCCATCTTGTCTTCATAAATCCCCAATATTGCTACCCCATTGTTCAGATACTCGGGTTGGAGTGCAAAGCATTTAAGTGATTTCTCCAATCTAGTAAGTAAAGATCAGAGGTAGAATTCTAATCCATGCCTTTTTTGGCCTTAATATAAGAGAATAACTCAGAATTTTAAACATTAAATAATAAAACACCCCTGAGTTTCTAATTCTCAAAAAAGCATTTTCTAAAAAGCATCGTCATCATTGTCATCATCAGGAAGAAAAGTAGATCAATCACCTCAAGGCACTTGGCTTAGTGTTAGCAGTAGCTTTAAAGGAATAGATTCACTCCTTTGACTATGGTTTTCGAATCTCTAAAAAGGCATTGGAAAAAAACAGTTTATTTTTTAGGTAACTTCCCCCATAACTTTGAAACTCAACTTTCACTGGAAATGTCCAAGACTTTCCGTTCAAATCTTTATGAGTTAGATTATGAGATTAAAATGGAAAATAATTTCTCTTTTAAAATTTCAATGGTTGCACGTGCGCGCGCACACAAACACACTTACACACACACACACACATACTTTCACCTTGATTTAACTATTTTAGGATGGGGCTCTGTATTTATGTTAATGCATTTCTTTTATTTAAAAGATATTGTTCCGTCAACAAATGTGTTTAAGCCGTATGTTTAAACTGCTTGAAATATAACCAAATAAAAAGCGAAGTCAGCTCCACTCAACTGAGCCTTTCTGGCTAGTCTTGTGAGTAAGGAAAAAGAAGGAAAAGAGGGAGAAGGGTCTGATTATGGTGATTGGGTACTTAGAGACGATGGAGGTGGAGTTGCCAAATGTAGCAAATAAAAGGACAAGACACTCAGATCTGAATTTCAGATAAATTATATATATATGTAAGTGTGTCCCAATTATTGCATGGGACATACTTATACTAAAAGAAATACCAATTCAAATTCAAATTTAACTGGGTGCCCTATATTTTATCTGGCAACCCTAGATGAAGGCAAATATAATTAGTATCAGGTTCCAGTTGCCCAGATTGTCAAGCTCCTCCTGGGCTGAAGTAGAGGCTTAAAATTGAGGCCATTTTTGCTCACTGCTTAATAGTGACAAGCTATTGATAGTCAGGCATTGCCAAATTCTCATTAGTTTCTAAAAGTCAGGAACTACGTTTAGAAAAAAGCAGCTTGCTTATGGAGAGGTCATCTATCCAATAACCTTAAGTACCAGGAACACAGCTGAAACCCAGGAAACGAGGGGAAAAAAAGACCTCTGAGGATCCAAAATAGAAACCATGTGCTGAAGCTCATGCTCTTTTCTCTGAGAAGAGGCCCTCAGACATGCACCCAGTGTAATTTACTATTCTTTTAGACACCATCTGAACAAGTTTGGTTGTCTGATTTCCCAGCCAATAGTGATAAAAAGCAGGAATTTATGAGGTGGGCAGGACAGGTAGGCAGACTAGAGGTCAGCTGCATCATGATAACCTGGAGAAAAAAAACACACCGATTATATAAACAATCTCCATAATAATTCAGAAGAAAATATATCCACAAGTCATGAGTGGTTAGGACTCAATAATGAGCTTACAAGTGGTTTTATTTTCTCCTTTACACTTTTTCATATTTTGTAAATCTTTCCACTGTATGTTTACAATCACAAAGAGCAATACAGATATTTTCAATAAAATAAAATGCTAAGAATTATTCCTTGACTCTCCCAGGAAAGTTCTATTCCTGTGTGTGTTAAGAGCATTTACTAAAGGTAATTATAAACTACATCTTTATTTGTCACTCTTTCCCACTAGATTGTAAGCTTTTAGAGGGGAGGGTTAATGTCTTTGCAACCTTGTGGTTCTAGTAATTAGCATAATATCTAGTATAATAAATGCTCAGTAAGTGTGTGTTGAGTAAATGGCTAAAGTCAAAATGCATAGTGCTTCTGTGAGTATTTAGACACAGTTCTCCACACTTCAGTCTCCCCAGGGCAGGGCCATGCTACAGCCTGCTTCAATCATTGATTATTATAATGTTAACTACGTGTCCGTTACAGTTAGAATTATGGTTGCAGAAAGCACTGTGGAGTATAATTCATTCCTGCAAAATTTCTATTGAAATGGTTAACATCTTTTAAAGTTTTGGCTTAAAAGAATAAATCTCAGTAGTTTTGAAAGTTCTCTTAATGGAGCCCTTCATTTACTCTGAGGCCTGGTTATTTCTGTTAATTAAGAGCATGGGCTACGCAGAGAGGACACTGCTACTCAAGAGTCTCACTATAGAGCAAAGCACCATCTGCGATCTATTATATTAGAGGCAGAAGAAGGAATGATGGACCTCTATATGGGATGCTTTCTGTGGCAGCTATGTTGCATATACATCTTTGCAAATTAATGAAACGATGACACATGCCAAAGCTCAGTTTTCTTTGTAACCTGTTCTTTTAAAGACCCCTTCTCAGTACAGCACAGAAGGACTGAATAAGATCTTACAACTGTACTCTTTTCCAGTTAGCATTTGTAAATGGAATCCAATCATTTCTCTCTCTTCTTCTTCTTTTTTTTTTTTGCGGTACACGGGCCTCTCACTGTTGTGGCCTCTCCCGTAGCGGAGCACAGGTTCCGGACGTGCAGGCTCAGCAGCCACGGCTCACGGGCCCAGCCGCTCCGCGGCATGTGGGATATTCCCGGACCGGGGCACGAACCCATGTCCCCTGCACCGGCAGGCAGACTCTCAACCACTGCGCCACCAGGGAAACCCTTCTCTCTCTTCTTGATGAGTCGGATTAATCTTTGTTTGTGTTAAAACTATGGCTATTTAACCAGAAAGAAATTTATGAGTTACTGCACAGTGGATTTTGTGGCAGAGGTATCTGACAAGAATAGTATGATTCAGCATGTATTATTTTTGTTTTGCAAATGATTTCAAAGCACATTTTGGTAACTTGGAACTCTCAAAGAGGGGCAACAGTGCTGCTTTTGCACCATCGAATTTTCGGGAAGCGGTTTTCCCAGCTTGCCCACAGATGCACCCAGGGCTTGCCAGCAGAGTGCCTTAACCCCAAGAAGCAGCTATTCAAAATTAAACTGCACATTAGGACATTTTTCACTACAATCAACTCGAGTGTCAGCACTAATGAGCAACAGGGCTAGCGTGGGTAAATCAAGCCAGAGATAACTTTCTATTCTAGCCATTAAATTTGATTGTCTCCATATCTTTAAATTCAGTGGTAAAGTTACCTGGTTTGTCTTTCAGTTTTATTCTCTTTCCACTCCTTGAAGCTAGTGATAAAAAAACAGCAAGTTAAGTCCAAAGCAGGGAAAATGAGGAAGAGGAAAAAGGTGGTATATGAATGATTGATCCCCGGATAATTTAGATTGAATGGTGAATAGGGGCTACTTTCAGCTAATGAAAGAAAAATACCCTGTAGGCCGCAAACCTAAGATACTTCACTATAAGAGCTGATAAGATTGTAAGGATACATAACTATAGGAGAGGCTTAGGATACTGTTTTGACTTTTTAAATATGTGGACCAATGAGTTTTTAAAAAGTAAAAATTATGGAAGATATTCCTAACATTTCGATAAAGTTAGTGAAGACTTCCTAAAGCACAACCCTTTTGTGTCACTGCCAAAGACATAATAATGCTTTTGTATCCCACATGAAAACTGTTATCTATGAAGTGACTAAACTGTACTGCTTCTGCCCAAATCACCACTGAACTCTGAAGGCTGATAAGCTGACACCCAGGAGACAGATAATTTTGTTAAACGGGAAGCATCATGGCACCCAAGATTTCACCAACGGTGAATCTGTTTGCTAATCACTTTCTGAGCAAGAAGTAACTTTCCCACCAAAAAGGTTTTAAAGCACCCTTTCCACACCACTCCAGAGATAAGAATGCTAATCCAACAGCCACCAAATAAAGTATGTGTAGCACTGAGTATTCATCTCAGCCCCACCCAGAAGTCTCTAAGAAATAGTGAAGAAAAACAAATTCTCAGTAAAAATCAAGTAAATTGATACATACTTAAAAATTGCATTTGGAATAAGGGTATATGATGAGTATGTTAGATTAGTAATAAGGTCTTTAAAGAAAGGAGCACATATCTCAAGACTGATTTTGTAAGGCAAAGAATAATAGAACGAAACACTCTTCTTTCAGCCATGGTTGAAGATTATTTCAACCATGAAATATTATTATTTCAGCCTGGTTGAAGATTATTACCAGCTTCTTATGCCACAGGAAATGGAGTGCCAATCTCCAATATCCATATTGGTATAGAATTCCTCATGTCCAAGAAGGCATGATCAACTTGATATGGCTCTCATTATTGATCTTCAGGTCAGCAAATCCACTTGTCCACTTCATAAAGTCCTGAGTTAAAAAACCCACACTGGGGTTCCATAGATAGATATCTAGAACAAGACTCAATGAATATTTGCTGAATGAATGAATCTTGGACTTAGTAGGCACTCCATACTAGACTCATAATTCTGGTGTTCAAAAAAGAGGAAAACAGGTAAAAGGTAATCCTTAAAGAATTCTCTTTGCAATAGGGCTTATTTTTGTCTGGGCGTGCTACAAACTATGCTATGTTCTTCACATTCAAGACGAAATAAAGGCCATTGGGTAAATGTCCTAACAAATTTCACCTCTCTGGCCTTGACCTTTTAAGTGTATTTTGGTTCTGGTCTTGGCTTTTGGACAAGTGTCTATATAGGGCTCATCTCTCATGGCCAGTTCAGTCTGGCAGAACACAATGTCCAGTAGAGGGCTCCCAGAGAGAGACTGATTTGGCTTAGCAGTCATTTTGGCCCATTCTACTGGCAGGGTTAAAGAGTTCTGATAGGTCTACTCTGATCTTTTCAACTATGCTAGACCTCTTGTGTCCATGAAGTAGTCTTTTTCTTTTTTTATTCTTTCACAGTTCTGGAGGCCACAGTCTGAAATTCAAGGTGGCAGCAGGGCTGTGCTCCTTTAGCAGACTAGGGGAGAATACTTCCTTGCCTATCCCAGCTTCTGGGGACTCCAAGCCTTCCTTGGCTTGTGGCTACATAATTCCAATTTCTACCCTTGTCTTCATGGAGATTTCTCCCCTGAGCTTTGACCTCTTCTGTGTTATTAGGACATCTATCATTGAATTTAGGGGCAACACAGATAATTCAGGATGATCTCATTTCAGGATTCTTGATTTAATTACAGCTATAAAGATTTTTTTTTTTTCCCAAATAATGTCACATCCACAGGATCCAGGTGGACATATCTTTTGGGGCACGACCATTCAACTCACTACAGTAGGTGATTTAGAACTACTCATCCTCTCTGTGTCCTAAATGAATCTTGAATGTTGAAGAGGTAAGCAATCTGTGATATAACATTTGGTATTCTAAAAACTTATTTTAAAAATTACCTACTTACCTTCATTTTGTGTCTATATCCTCATGTAATCATTTTAACTTACTATTTTTATTGTCTTCATTAGCAGTTCATCTACTCCAAGGTTTCTTAGCCTTGACACTTTTGACATTTTGGGCTGGATATCCTATTCATTGTAGGATGTTTAGCAGCATCCCTGGCCTCTACCCTCTAGATGCCAGTAGCACTCCCCTCAGTTCTGACAATAAAACAGGTCTCTAGACATGGCCACGTGTCCTCAGGGTCAAGGAATTGTGTTTAGTTGACAACCACTGGTCTACATCAAACATTGCTAGATGGGACTCTTAGAAATTACACTGAATCACCACTAAACATTATCTAAGTCATACCTTTGATTTCTTTGGTTAACACAGGTGCCCTGAAAATATTATTTCAAAATATTTTATTTCATTTCAGCTTAGAATAAGGAATAAATGGAACACTTTCCTAGTGTATATACAATTTTAGATGGCCCCACCTACATCACCATACCAAGTGTCAAGAAAGGATATAGCTCAGAACGTGCTTTGCAATTTGCTTATCGGTTATTCAAGAATAGGCAGGAGTTTGCACATTTCAACCAGAAAGGAGGAATTGAGTTCCTTTGTAACAGAGTTTGACAGAGAAATGTATATGATATCCATAAATGAAGTTAAATTACAGAAAAAAATCTCTGTCTTATACTGAATAGTATAAACAACAGTGATTAACCATTTATTAGACCAAGACTTCTTAGAGAAGTATCATGATGAAATTGCTTTCCTCCAAAAGGGGAAAATCATTCTAGAATTGGAAGTAGTCATCAAAACAACCCACCAAGAGAAATAAAAGACCCTTTGACGTCTTTTATTTCTTCTGTCTCTGACATTCTGGAAACACTGATCATTTGTACCTATTGAATCAACTACCACCTTCCTTATGGGCAAAATCTCTGACTTGCATTGGTAAAATTCACGGTGCACCTCCATCAAGATTCAGATAGATTTCTCAAAACTTCTTCCTAGAATTAATCGATACCTTATAAGGAAAGAAGCCCTTCAAGGCATAAAGCCCACAACAGAAGACTACAGGGCTCAAGACCTCATTCTCCCTTGTACTAGCCCCTGTAACACTCCCATTTTACCACTGAGAAAACCTAAGGGCTGAGGGTGGAGGTTTTTCCAGAACCTCCGAAAAGTAAGCAACGTTGGTATCCCTCAACACCCTATTGTTCTTAACCCTCACATGTCACTAACATCCATTCCCACCGGAAGCAAATTCTTTACTGTAACTGATTTATGCAGTGCATTCTTTAGTATTCCAGTTGATGAAGCCAGCCAATATCTTTTTACCTTCCTTTGGGAAGAAAAACAATTTACTGGAGCAGTAATGCCTCAGGGTTTTACTTATAGGCCTCTTATTTCTCCCAAATCCTGAAGGCTGATCTGGGTGATGTAAAGTTCCCTAGAGGTTCTACTCTGTTGCCACATGTGGATGATTTGCTCTTTGCTCTCCTTTTCCAGCCTCCTCAGAGGAAGAGAGCATCCAATTGCCTCATAGGGACATAAGGTCACCAGGGAAAAATTGCAATTTGCCCGAACTCAGGTTTGATATTTAGGGCATCTGATACTAGAACAAGGGCTATTTAGATCTAGATAGATTTCAAGGTGTCCTAAGTTTCCCCAAACCCAAAACTAAGTGCCAACTAGAGGTTTTCTCAGGCTAGTTGGGTATTGATGAAATTAGTTTCCAAATTTCTCTCTTACGGCCAAACTTCTGTATGTTTTACTAAACAATTACAACTCAGAACCAATTTTATGGGAAGAAGAGGACGACATAGTCTTCAAGGCCTTAAAGGAGAATTGATGAACCCACCTGCTCTCAGGCATCCCAATTATCAGATTCCCTTTTTCTTTATTGTATATGAAAAGGAAGGGAATGCCCTTGGTATACTTACCCCAAAACACGGGGACCATCCATCAACCCATAGGGTGTTATAGTCAACGACTGGACCCTGTGGCATGGGGATACCCCCCTTGCCTTAGAGCCATTACAGCACTGCTTTTTTGGTTAACACCACTGGGGAAATTGTTGCGGGGTCCCCTTTTACCATGTTTGTACCTCGGGTAGTAAAGGTTCTCCTGAATTCTCATCACATTCAACATTTCTCAGTCAGTTGCCTCACCTCATATAAAGTCCTTTTGTTCACTGCTACTCTTCTCCCCTCTGTTGCCAACGAAGTTCCTCACGACTGCTTAATGCTGATGGGCCACCTCCTGACTCCTCCTGATGATCTACAGGAAAGTTTTCTGAGTAACGCTGGCTTCTCATAGTTCATGAACCGTTCTTCTTTAAAAAGTGACCGCTGCACATATTGGGCTGGGTATGCTATTGCAACTCCTTCTGATGTTGTCAAGGCAGCATCTTTACCTATGGCTACTTTGGCCCAAAAGCCTGAATTATACGCTTTTACACAGGCTTGTACGTTAGCTAAGGACAAACTTTCAATGTTTATACTGATAGTAGATATACTTTCAGAGCAGCTCATGATTTCAGAATGTTGTGAAAGCAATGTGTCTTCCTTACGTCCAGCGGAAATAAAATTAAAGATGATCCCTATGTTCAGGAATGATTAGATGCAATATTTTACCTGCTGTTTAGCTATTGAGATTCCAGGGCATTTTAAACTTGGCTCTCTGAAAGCTAAGGGAAATCACCTTGCTGACATTTCCATAAGGGGTGCTGTCCTTAAAGGGACCAACAGAAGCCAAACCTCTGTCATGGTCTAAAGGGTTATTTCCCCAAATGATAATTTAGAAAATCTGTCTATAAAAGTCCAAAAATTGGCCTCAGAAAAGGAAAAACAAGATTGGAAATTCAACGATTGTTGATTTGATGAAAAGAGCGAGTTCTGGTTTGGACCAAATAACAATCCAGTTCTACCAGAGACTTTAAATTTCCCACTCCTCACCACTGCACAGGCATTAAACCATTGGTCTACTGGAAAAACGATAGCCTTCATGAACGAATATTGGTGAGAAAACATTAACAAGGCTGCAGAAAGTGCCTACCTCACTTGGCCCTTTTGTCTGAAGTAAAACCCAGGGGAGCCTGTTCATACTGCACGCAGACATTTTAAACTACCTAATGGATCATTCAAGGTCTAGCAAATGGATTTCATACAACTTCCTCTATCTAATGGTTATAGATATGTGTTAGTTATAGTCTGAAGGTACTCATACCTGTCTGAAGTCTTCCCTTGCAGATAAGGTACTGCCTCTTGTGTGGCTAAAGTCCTTTGGGAAAAGATTGAGCCCACCTGGAGAACTCCTCTCCAACTTCAAAGTGAGTGAAGAGCACATTTTACTGGCCACATTTTACTTGTTTCAACAAGCCTGCGCTGTTTAGGTGGTTTTACAACTCTTTCACTGTGCTTACCACCCTCAGTCCTCTGGTTCTGTGGCATACACTAATGGCATTATTAAGACTCAATTGGCAAATTTGTAGAGGTCCTCCAAATACCTTGGCCAAAGGCATTGCCGTTGGTTCTTCTAAATCTCAGATCCACCCCTTTTGAAACTCATAAACTCTCACCCTTTCATATATTTACAGGACACCCAATGCACTTGGCTCCTGTTTCTTTTGACCCATAACTGATAAAAGGAGAGATACCCCAGTATTGCAGAGGGCTAATTACTTCTATTGAAAACAACCATGATTTGGTAGAGCAATCTTTTCACAGTGCACTCTTGGGAGATGAAGACCTTAAGCATCACACCTTGTAACCTGGAGATTTTGTCTATTGGGAAAGACACCTCCACATGAACTTACTTCAACTTCACTGGAGAGGCCCCAAACAGGTACTGCTTACCAGCCCTTATGACACCAAACTCCAAGGATTAGACCCTTGGACTCACCTAAGTGACACACCTAAGGAAGCACTGAACCCCAACTAGACCTGCACATCATCTGGTGACCTGAAAGTAAAGATTTCTTGGAAATGAAGCAGGTGATATATTGAGACAGCTTTCCCAAGATATCCAGACCAGACCTGTTGGAAGTTTGTCACCTAACTTTTCATGATGACATAAAACTTCAGATGATCTCCAATGTCTATGATCTTAATATATGGACAGATATTTTAAAACATATTTTTAGATAAAAAGCACCTGAAAATTCTCCCTCCAAGCCTTCCTCATTACTTGAATGTGACCTGAATAGCTTTCCAATCTGTGCACTTTCCCTCTGACATGAGACAGTACACCCAGGAAAGGTCCTTCCTGACACTGAGTGAGAAAAAGCTGCTGAAACTATAAAACCTGACTCTTTATCGGTAATGCTTTGAAAGAAAGATGTTGATCAAAAGGGGAAAATGTAAAAAATTAATAAACAGAACCTCAATTTGATTTGGAAGACCAGAAGGATGATAGCAGAGCCCAACAGGAAGAAGAAAAATGCCTCTTTTTTCCTGGCAAGGGCTCAGCCAATAAAAAGCCATGGACTCTTTGTTTACTATAGTCCTCCCAAATTCCTTTTTCCCCTTATAAAAGTTTTCTAATTCCCTCGCTGTGCAGGTACTTGCACACGGCTCATCATAGCTGCAGACCACAAGTTGTTCTCTGCTGATCCTGAATAAACCCATGTTTGCTGGAAAAATACCTGGCACTCTATTTATTTTAGGTCAACACACCTAACTTACGAAACATCCTAGCTTAACCTAGCCTGCTTTAAATGTGCTCAGGACACTTACATTAGATTAAAGTTTGGCAAAATTTTCTAACACAAAGCCTACTGTAATTTATTCAGACTGTAATTTTTCAGACTACTGGACTGATAGTGAAAAACAGAATGGTTACATGGATACGGAATGGTTGTAATGGTTTCTTACCCTCATGATCTCATGGCAAAATGGGAGTTGCAGCTCACTGCCACTGCCCAGCGTCACAAGAGAGTATCATACTACATGGCCTAGTCTGAGAAAAGATAAAAATCGAAAGTATGATTTCTACCGAATGTATATCACTTTTGCACCATCATCAAGTTGAAAAATTGTAAATTGAACCATCCTAAGTCAGGGACCATCTGTAGTTAATATGTGTAAAGCACAAAGAATGAGGCCTGGCATGTAGTAAATGTTCAATAAATGGTGAATATTACTGCTATAAAGCAGTAAAACTGCTACTGCTTTACTTTTCTTATGTCCCTTTTTATCTGATTTGACCCAGCTCCCTAAAGGCTCCAATGTCCTAAACCAAAGAGCCTGCTCATAATTTCTTCTACTCTGTTAAGAAATAAAACCCTTGAACTTCAGAGATTCTCCTCAAGCCTTACTTTTCATCTCTTAGTTTGTGTTTATTGGTTTTGGGGATCATAACTGCTTTTGCATTTTACAAGTTCTATTTCAATCACTATTTACTTTCATTATATATTAAATCATACTGAATTTACATGGAAAAGAATTTTGTTGGCACAGAATAAAGAACTTAAAAAAATCATTGTATGAATAATAGAAATGGAAGGAGGATTATTTTGTGTGATATGAATCAAGCATGGTGGAAAGAATGCAGTGCTCCCTCATGGAAGCAGGGTTCCATTGAAGGTTTGGTGATATTTAAATTCTATAGAATAAATACTTTTCCTTTGATAATTCTTGACCACTCTCTCTCTCTCTATATATATATATTTTTAATTCACGGTATTCTTTTTAAAACATTTTTAGGGTAGAGTTTTAGTGATTAATTACTTAATCTTAACATCTATCAACTCCAATGAAAGAAATTCTTCATGTCTCAATATTAATAAAAAATAAGTGCAATATAATGTATTAGTGTAAATATTATCAATGACATATTAAAATGAACTTCTCAAGTGGAGTTCTTCCTAACCCAAAAGATAATGAGCAAAAATACATATATTATATGGAAAATTATGATCCAAGAATTAGTCAGAGCTCTTTTGTTAGTCAGTTATTTATCTCAAAGAGTTAATAATTTTCAAACCTAGAGAAAAAACTATGAAAAAAAATTTTAAGTTAACATAGAAACTAAGGTTACCAAAATTTTAAGAATGAGTTTACAAAGTATCTTTGAGGAAGAAAACTAAACCTGAATGACTCTACTTTCTCATTACCATAAATCATTTTAGTGATGAACCCCTTTAGTGATGAAAAATGCAGGCAAAATTTCCAGAAGACAAGCAGTCTTTTCTATTTACTAAGGTGTTTTTTCCAAGATCCATCATGATCAAATATAATTTTATTATGCTCTTTATCTGAGAATAACATAAGATGTCAGAGTGGGAGAAAATGCTGAAATCTTGTAATCATACATTCCTACAAAAGAGTGCCTATCAAAGCGGTCTTTAAGACAGCATGAATTGGGACAGAGTCTTAGAGATTTGGGCATGTGGCTGGATGCTGCCTCAAAGTGGTAGAGAAGAAAAAGGTGATAAAGTTACACCATTGGTACATAAGAAAGCATGAAGTCATGAATATTGCCTCTATGCATTGTTCTTCTCCCCATAGCTCCAGAAAGGCAGAGGGACAAAATTTTCTCATTTTTCTCTCTGATCAGTAGAGGTAGAGAGCCAATCTGAGAAAAGAATGAGGAGTATTTTATCTCACCCTTCAGAACATCCTTTCAACCTGAGTTTATCTGATTAAATGATTTAAAAAATGATGCAATAAATACATATCTGGTAAGGGATTTGCATCTAGAGTACATCCTCTAGGAGACCTAGAACACTATAATTAAATAAGACGATGACAGAAAACCAAATAAAAAATGAGCAAAGGATTTGAATAAACAACCAACCAAAGAAGAGATTTTCTTTTAACATCTTTATTGGAGTATAATTGATTTACAATGGAGTATAATATCTTTATTGGAGTATAAATGCTTTACAATGTTCAGTTAGTTTCTGCTGTATAACAAAGTGAACATATATCCCCATACGCCTCCCTCTTGCACCTCCCTCCCACCCTCCCTATCCCACCGCTCTAGGTGGTCACAAAGTACCGAGCTGATCTCCCTGTGCTATGCAGCTGCTTCTCTCTACCTATCTATTTTACATTTGGTAGTGTATATATGTCAATGCTATTCTCTCACTTTGTCCCAGCTTACCCTACTCACTCCCCATGCCCTAAATTCCATTCACTACATCTTCGTCTTTATTCCTGTCCTGCCCCTAGGTTCATCAGAACCATTTTCTTTTTTTAGGTTCATATATATGTATTAGCATGCGGTATTGTTTTTCATTTTCTGACTTACTTTACTCTGTATGGCAGACTCTAGATCCATCCACCTCATTACAAATAACTCAATTTCATTTCTTTTTATGGCTGAGTAATATCCCATTGTATATGGAACATTCTTTATCCATTCATCTGTCGATGGACGCTTAGGTTGCTTCCATGTCCTGGCTATTGTAAATAGTGCTGCAATGAACATTGTGGTACATGTCTCTTTTTGAATTATGGTTTTCTCAGGGTATATGTCAAGTAGTAGGACTGCTAGGTCATATGGTAGTTCTATTTTTAGTTTTTTAAGGAACCTCCATACTGTTCTCCATAGTGGCTGTATCAATTTACATTCCCACCAACAGTGCAAGAGGGTTCCCTTTTCTCCACACCCTCTCCAGCAGTTATTGTTTGTAGATTTTTTTGATGATGGCCATTCTGACCGGTGTGTGAGGTTATACTTCATTGTGGTTTTGATTTGCATTTCTCTAATGATTAGTGATGTTGAGCATCCGTTCATGTATTTGTTGGCAATCTGTATGTCTTCTTTGGAGAAATGTCTATTTAGGTCTTCTGCCCACTTTTGGACTGGGTGGTTGTTTCTTTGATATTGAGCTGCATGAGTTGCTAGTATATTTTGGAGATTAATCCTTTGTCATTTGATTCATTTACAAATATTTTCTCCCATTCTGAGGGTTGTCTTTTCATCTTGTTTATGGTTTCCTTTGCTGGGCAAAAGCTTTTACGTTTCGTTAGATCCCATTTGCTTATTTTTGTTTTTATTTCCATTTCTCTAGGAGGTGGGTCAAAAAAGATCTTGCTGTGATTTATGTCATAGAGTGCTCTGCATATGTTTTCCTCTAAGAGTTTGATAGTGTCTGGCCTTACATTTAGGTCTTTAATCCATTTTGAATTTATTTTTGTGTATGGTGTCAGGAAGTGTTCTAATTTCATTCTTTTCCATGTAGCTGTCCAGTTTTCGCAGCACCATTAATTGAAGATGCTGTCTTTTCTCCACTGTATATCCTTGCCTCCTTTTTCAAAGATAAGGTGACTATATGTGTGTGGGTTTACCTCTGGGCTTTCTATCCTGTTTCATTGATCTATATTTCTGTTTTTGTGCCAGTACTATACTGTCTTGATTACTGTAGCTTTGCAGCATAGTCTGAAGTAAGGGAGCCTAATTCCTCAGGCTCCGTTTTTCTTTCTCAAGGTTGCTTTGACTATTCAGGATCTTTTGTGTTTCCATAGAAACTGTGAAATTTTTTGTTCTAGTTTTGTGAAAAATGTCATTGGTAGATTGATAGGGATTGCATTGAATCTGTAGATTGCTTTGGGTAGTAGAGTCACTTTCAAAATGTTGATTCTTCCAATCCAAGAACATGGTATATCTCTCCATCTGTTTGTATCATCTTTAATTTCTTTTACCTGTGTCTTATAGTTTTCTGCATACAGGTCTTTTGTCTTCTTAGGAAGGTTTATTCCTAGGTATTTTATTCTTTTCATTGCAATGGTAAATGTAAGTGTTTCCTTAATATCTCTTCCAAATTTTTCATCATTAGTGTATAGGAATGCAAGAGACTCTGTGCATTGATTTTGTATCCTGCTACTTTACCAAATTCATTGATTAGCTCTAGTAGTTTTCTGTTAACATCTTTAGGATTCTCTATGTATGGTATCATGTCATCTTCAAACAGTGACACTTTTACTTCTTCTTTTCAGATTTGGATTGCTTTTATTTCTTTTTCTTCTCTGGTTGCCATGGTTAAAGCTTCCAAAACTATGTTGAATAATAGTGGTGAAAGTGGGCAACCTTGTCTTGTTCCTGATCTTAGAGGAAATGGTTTTAGTTTTTCACCATTGAGAACGATGTTGGCTGTAGGTTTGTCATATATATGCCCTTTATTATGTTGAGTTAGGTTCCCTCTATGCCTACTTTCTGAGGATTCTTTTACAGTAAATCAGCATTGAATTTTGTCAAAAGCTTCTTCTGCAGCTACTGAGTTTATCATATGGTTTTTATTCTTCAATTTGTTAATATGATGTATCACATTGATTGATTTGTGTATATTGTAGAATTCTTGCATTCCTGGGATAAACCCCACTTGATCATGGTGTATGACCCTTTTAATGTGCTGTTGGATTCTGTTTGCTAGTATTTTGTTGAGGATTTTTGCATCTATGTTCATCTGTGATATTGGTCTGTAGTTTTCTTTGTTATGTGACATCTTTGTCTGGTTTGGTATCAGAGTGATGGAATGAGTTTGGAAGTGTTCCTCCCTCTGCTAAGTTTTGGAAGAGTTTGAGAAGGGTAGGTGTTAACTCTTCTCTAAATGTTTGATAGAATTCACCTGGGAAGCCATCTGTTCCTGGCCTTTTGTTTATTGGAAGATTTTTAATCACAGTTTCAATTTCAGTGCTTGCGATTAGTCTGTTTATATTTTCTATTTCTTCCTGGTTCAGTCTCGGAGGGTTGTGCTTTTCTAAGAATTTGTCCATTTCTTCCAGGTTGTCCATTTTATTGGCATATAGTTGCTTGTAGTAATCTCTCATAATCCTTTGTAATTCTACAGTGTCAGTTGTTACTTCTCCTTTTTCATTTCTAATTCTGTTGATTTGAGTCTTCTCCCTTTTTTTCTTGATGGGTCTGGCTAATGGTTTATCAATTTTGTTTTTCTTCTCAAAGAACCAGCTTTTGGTTTTATTGATCTTTGCTCTTGTTTCCTTCATTTCTTTTTCATTTATTTCTGCTCTGATCTTTATGATTTCTTTCCTTCTACTAATTTTGGGTCTTTCTTGTTCCTCTCCTCTAGTTCCTTTAGGTGTAAGGTTAGGTTGTTTATTTGAGACTTTTCTTGTTTCTTGAGGTAGGATTGTATTTCTATAAACTTACCTCTTAGAACTGCTTTTGCTGCATCCCATAGGTTTGAGATCATTTTCTCTTCATTGTCATTTGTCTGTAGGTATTTTCTGATTTCCTCTTTGATTTCTTCAGTGTTCTCTTAGTTATTTAGTAGCATATTGTTTAGCCTCCATGTGTTTGTATTTTTTACAGTTTTTTTTCCCTGTAATTGACATCTGGTCTCATAGTGTTATGGTCAGAATAGGTGCTTGATACAATTTCCATTTTCTTAAATTTACCAAGGCTTGATTTGTGACCCAAGATATGATCTATCCTGGAAAATGTTCCATGATCACTTGAGAAGAAACTGTATTCTGCTGTTTTTGGATGGAATGTCCTATAAATATCCATTAAGTCCTTCTTGTCTAATGTGTCATTTAAAGCTGTGTTTCCTTATTTATTTTCATTTTGGATGATCTGTCCAATGGTGAAATGGTGAAAGTGGGGTGTTAATGTCCCCAATTATTATTACGTTACTGTCGATTTCCCCTTTTGTGGCTCTAAGCATTTGCTTAGGTATTGAGGTGCTCCTTTGTTGGGTGGATAAATATTTACAATTGTTATATTTTCTTCTTGGATTGACCCCTTGATCATTATATAGTATCCTTCTTTGTCTCTTATAATAGTCTTTATTTTAAAGTCTACTTTTTCTGATATGAAAATTGCAACTCCAGCTTTCTTTTGATTTCCATTTGCATGGAATATCATTTTCCATCCCCTCACTTTCAGTCTGAATGTGTCCCTACGTCTGAAGTGGGTTTCTTGTAGACAGCATATATATACGTGTCTTGTTTTTGTATCATTTCAGCCAGTCTGTGTCTTTTGGTTGGAGCATTTAATCCATTTACATTTAAGGTAATTATGTTCCTATTACCATTTTCTTAATTGTTTTGGGTTTGTTATTGTAGGTCTTTTCCTTCTCTTGTGTTTCCTGCCTAGAGAATTTCCTTTAGCCTTTGTGGTAAAGCTGGTTTGGTGGTGCTGAATTCCCTTAAGTTTTGCTTGTCTGTAAAGGTTTTAATTTCTTGCTTGATTTTTAATGAGATCCTTGCTGGATAGAGTAATCTTGGTTGTAGGTTTTTCCCTTTCATCTCTGTAAATATGTCCTGCCACTCCCTCCTGGCTTGCAGAGTTTTTGCTGAAAGATCAGCTCTTAACCTTATGGGGATTCCCTTGTGTGTTATTTGTTGCTTTTCCCTTGCTGCTTTTAATGTTTTTTTTTGAATTTAATTTTTGATAGTTTGATTAATATGTATCTTGGCATGTTTATCCTTGGATTTATCCTGTATGGGACTCTATGCACTTCCTGGAATTGATTGACTGTTTCCTTTCCCATGTTAGGGAAGTTTTCAACTATAATCTCTTCAAATATTTTCTCAGGCCTTTTCTTTTTCTCTTCTTCTGAGACACCTGTTATTTGAATGTTGGTGCATTTAATGTTGTCCCACAGGTCTCTGACACTCTCCTCAATTCTTTTAATTCTTTTTTCTTTATTCTGTTCTGTGCCAGTTATTTCCACTATTTTATCTTCCAGGTCGCTTATCCATTCTTCTGCTTCAGTTATTCTGCTATTGATTCCTTCTTGAGTATTTTTAATTTCACTTATTGTGTTGTTCATCATTGTTTTTGCTCTTTAGTTCTTCTAGGTCTTTGTTAAACATTTCTTGTATTTTCTCCATTCTATTTCTGACATTTTGGATCATCTTTACTATCATTACTCTGAATTCTTTTTCCACTAGACTGCCTATTTCCTCTTCATTTGTTTGGTCTCTTAGGTTTTTACCTTGTTCCTTCATCTGCTGCATATCTCTCTATCTTCTCATTTTGTTTAACTTACTTTGTTTGGAGTGTACTTTTCACAGGCTGCATGCTCATAGTTCCCGTTGTTTTTGGTGTCTGCCCCCAGTGGGTGAGTTTGATTCAGCAGCTTGTGTAGGCTTCCTGGTAGAGGGGGCTGGTGCCTGTGTTCTGGTGGGTGGGGCTGTATCTTGTTCTTCAGGTGGGCAGGGCTGCATCTGGTGGTGTGTTTTGGAGTGTCTGTGAACTTAGTATTACATTAGGCAGCCTCTCTGCTAATGGGTGGCGTTATGTTCCTGTCTTGCTAGTTGTTTGGCATGGGGCATCCAGCACTGGAGCTTGCTGGCCGTTGGGTGGACCTGTTCTTAGTGTTGAAATGAAGATCTCTGGGAGAACTCTCTTGATATTACATGGGGCTGTGAGGTTTCTGTTTGTCCAATGTCCTGGACTCCCACCTCGGAGGCTCAGGCCTGACACCTGACTGGAGCACGAAGACCCTGCTGGCCACATGGCTCAGAAGAAAAGGAAGAAAAAAAAAAAGTGAAACAGATAGAACCGTAGGACAAATGGTAAAAGCAAACCGAAACAGACAAAATCACACAAAGAAGCATACACATACACACAAAAAGAGGAAAAGGAGAAAAAAAAATTAAAATAAAATATCTAAAAAGTAGAAAAATAATAAAATTTAAAAAAGGAAGAGAGCAACTAAACCAATAAACAAATCCACCAATGATAATAAGCACTAAAAACTAAACTAAGATAAACATAAAACCTGAAACAAATTAGATGCAGAAAGCAAACCCCAAGTCTACAGTTGCTCCCAAAGTCCACTGCCTCAATTTGGGGAACATTCATTGTGTATTCAATTGTTCTTCTGATGCAAAGTTTATCAAGATGTTTGTGGGGATTTAGTCTGCTCCTGAAGCTTCACAGAGAAGTTTCCCTTTCTACTCTTTGTTTGCGCAGCTCCTGGGATTCAGCTTTGGTTTTGGCCCCACCTCTGTATGTAGGCTGCCCTCAGGCATCTGCTCTCCGCCCAGACAGGAGGGGGTGAAAGTAGCAGCTGATTAGGGCTCTCTTGCTCACTTAGGCTGGGGAGAGGGAATGGTACTGTAGTAACAATTGGAATGTTACAATTCCAATTGGAATGAGCCTGCGGCGGCACAGGCCAATGTGACATTGCAACAGCCTGAGTTGCACCGTGTGTTCTCCAGGGGAAGTTGTCCCTAGATCACAGGATCCTGGCAGTGGTGTGCTGCACAGGCTCCCGTGGCGGGTGTGGGTCGTGACCTGCACTTGCATACAGGATTCTTGGTGGTAGCAGCAGCAAAGTTAGTTGTTTGTACCTGTCTCTGGGTTCTGAGTTGATAGCCATGGCTTGCGCCCATCTCTGGAGCTCACTTAGGTGGTGCTCTGTTTTCTGTGCGCACACAGGGAAGGAAATTTCTCTCCTCATGCACCCCGAAACAATGGTCTCTTACCTCTTAGGCAGTTCCAGACTTTTTCCCAGACTCTCTCCCGGCCAGCTGTGGCACACTAGCTCCCTTCAGGCTGTCTTCACGCAGCCAACCCCAGTCCTCTCCCTGGGGTCTGGACCTCTGAAGACTTATCCTCAGCTCTCCGACCCCACCCACCCCAGTGGATGAGCAGAACAGCATCTCAGGTTGGTGAGTGCTGGTCATCACCAATCCTTTGTGTGGGAATCTCTCTACTTTGCTCTCTGCATCCCTGTTGCTGTACTCTCCTTTGTGGCTCTGAATCTTCCTCCCCCTCCATCCCCCATCACTGCCAGTGAAGGGGCTCCCTAGTGTGTGAAACATTTTCCTCCTTCACAGCTCCCTCCCAGAAGTGTGGGTCCCATCCCTATTCTTTTGTCTCTGTTTTTTCTTTTTTCTTTTGCCCTACCCAGGTACGTGGGGAGTTTCTTGCCTTTTGGGAGGTCTGAGGTCTTCTGCCAGCGTTCAGTAGGTGTTCTGTAGCAGTTGTTCCACATGTAGATGTATTTCTGATGTATTTGTGGGGAGAAAGATGATCTCCACATCTTACTCCTCCACCATCTTGAAAGTCTCCCCAAGGAAGAGACTTAAATGGTAAGTACCTGGAAAGATGTTCAACACCATTATTCATTAGGGAAAACCTAATTAAAAATTAAGATAAGATATTACCATACACATCCTAGAGTGGATAAAATTGTTAAAACTGATAATACAAAGTGCTGGGGAGGATGTGGAGCATCTGGACCTCTTATACATTTCTCTAGTGGCAATGCCAAATACAATACCTTTGAAACATAGTTCTGAAGAATAAACATGCACTTACCTTATGATGAAGCAATACCTCTTCCAAGAATTTACCGAAGAGTAATGAAAACACGTGTTCACACAAAGACCTGTATATAAATGTCCGTGGATTTTTTTATTCATAATCACCCCAAACCAGAAACAACCCAAATATCCATTGGCTGGTGAATTTATAAACAAATTATGATAACTTCATACAATGAAGTACTACCCAGCAGCAAAAAATGGACAAACTACTGATGCAATAACATGGGTGAATCTCAAAAACATTATGCTAGCTAAAAAAAGCCAGATGCGAAAGGTTTATATACTGTGTGATTTCTTTTGCATGAATATCTGGAAAGAGCAAAATTAAAGGGACATAAATCAGAGTACTGGTTGAGTGTGGAGGAACAGGATTAATTACAAAGGAGTACAGGGAGAATTTTTAGAGGGATAGCAATAGTCTATTTATACTGTGATGGAAGTAGTGGTTGCACAACTATATATATTCATCAAGATTATAAAAATACATGCTTTAAAAAGGTGAATTTTACCATATGTGAATTATACCTCAATAAACTTGACTTTAAATAAATGATGAAGTGTACCTGAGATCATCCCCACATACAGGGTAGTTCATTCCAAACCCAAACTCACCTAGGCAGAACCAGGCCACAATCAGGGGAATAGATGTAGGCTATCATCATTTATTTTAGCTTTTCATAATTCTTTAGTATTGGATGCAGCCATCCAAAACCTAATAGTACTGTTGCTCTTGATAAGAAATTAATAATTTCCCTAAAGTTGTTGCATGAAGTAGGATAGACCAGGCCACGCTATGGGAAAAACCCTCATTTTCCATGGTTTAGCACAGCAGACATTTATTTGTTGCTCATGGAAATTCTGCTGTGATTTTCTGATGACTCTCTAGAGCAACTGTTGTCCATGCAATCATTTGGCGGCTTCGGATGAGCTAGTCTCTACCACACTGTAGCTGTATCAGCTGTAACAAGCAGTGTCTTGGTCAATGCAGTGGGGAAGGGGAATGCTCACAGCAGCAGTTAAATGTTCTGGTCTGGAAACAACAACACATATCTTCCATAATATTTTTCCAGGAACTGGTCACGTGGTTCAGCTTAATTGTATTGGCAGAGAAGTACGAATTCCCCCTTTGTGCCAGTAAGAAGATAACCAGATAAAGGTAAGCACCAGAAGCCTCTAGCACATTTCTTCTTATTTTATTTCATTATATATTTTCTGTTATTTCTTATTCAAATAAATATTCATTCACTCTTATTCTTCTGGACTGTAAAGTAACAATATATTCCCAGGCAAAAGCAGTACGGTAGCACATCCTTGTGCTGAATTACATTATTTGACACTCAACATCGTTGTACTGAGGCAAATGGAGCCTGCCAAGGGCTTAATGTTTTCTCCTGGGATTTCCTGGTGAGTTTTGGCATCTTGGGATGGATGGGGATTAGCTTTGCACACTTCTGCTTAGTCTTCTTGCATTTGGGAATTTGGGAGCAATTAACATCATCTTTTAATGACAGAGGGAATTAACTCTGTATGTTAATAGAATGTACTCAAAGGTTCAGATGGCAGTCTGAACTTCTGAACTTTGGGGCAGGGGCAAATACATACTCAATTCTTTAGAGACCTCTGAAGACAAAAAGCACTGTTTCAGCACCCTTAGGAAGAGTTTTTACATCACCATGGAATAGGTCTGTGAATCTGTACACTATGGAAAGAGGAGTTAAGTTCAAATCATTGGTAAAGTGGAAGTTTCTATGGAAGTAGGAAAAAAACTGCTGGAAAAGGGGGCAATTGATCAATAGTAGAGTAGGGATGTGGAGCAAACAGACGTTGATCTCAATCCAAAAATGGTGCTTTTGGAAAGCAATAAAAGTTCAGGGGTCCTTGAATCTGTCCCAGTTTATCATTTTTGCATTAGAAAAAAGAATTAACCATTTGTCTTCTGAATCCATTATAAAAGACAACCCTCAGAATGGGAGAAAATATTTGCAACTGAAGCAACTGACAAAGGAGTAATCTCCAAAATATACAAGCAGCTCATGCAGCTCAGTATCAAAAAAAAAACAAACAACCCAATCCAAAAATGAGCAGAAGATCTAAATAGACATTTCTCGAAAGAATATATACAGATGGCCAACAAACACATGAAAGGATGCTCAACTTCACTAATCATTAGAGAAATGCAAATCAAAACTACAATGAGGTATCACCTCACACTGGTCAGAATGGCCATCATCAAAAAAGCTACAAACAATACATGCTGGAGAGAGTGTGGAGAAAAGGGAACCCTCTTGCACTGTCGGTGGGAATGTAAATTGATACAGCCACTATGGAGAACAGTATGGAGGTTTCTTAAAAAACTAAAAATAGAACTACCATATGACCCAGCAATCCCACTATTAGGCGTATACCTTGAGAAAACCATAATTCAAAAAGAGACATGTACCACAATGTTCACTGCAGCTCTATTTACAACAGCCAAGACATGGAAGCAACCTAAATGTCCATTGACAGATGAATGGATAAAGAAGATGTGACACATATATGCAATGGAATACTACTCAGCCATAAAAAGAAATTGAATTGAGTTATTTGTAGTCATGTGGATGGACCTAGAGTCTGTCATACAGAGTGAAGTAAGTCAGAAAGAGAAAAACAAATATTGTATGCTAACACATATATATGGAATTAAAAAAAAATGGTTCTGATGAACCTAGGGGCAGGACAGAAATAAAGACACAGATGTAGAGAAAGGACTTGAGGACACGGGGTGGGGGAAGGGTAAGCTGGGACAAAGTGAGAGTAGTATTGACATATACACACTACCAAATGTAAAATACATAGCTAGTGGGAAGCAGTTGCATCACACAGGGAACTCAGCTCGGTGCTTTGTGACCACCTAGAGGGGTAGGATAGGGAGGATGGGAGGGAGACGCAAGAGGGAGGGGTTATGGGGATATATGTATACATATAGCTGATTCACTTTGTTATACAGCAGAAACCAACACAATATTGTAAAGCAATTATACCCCAATAAAGATGTTAAAAAAAAAAAGAGTGAATGCAACAGATAATATGGCCAAAAGGAAAGTCATTTTTATAGACTGAACTATCATTTTCTTAATAGTGTTGATTCTAGTTAAGACAAAAACAACAATATCAAAATGTGTATGTAAGCATGTATGAGTGTGTGTGCGTGTGTGTGTTATCTGAGCACATGTAACACAAGTATAAGTCGGCATAAAATAGGTAAGCAGAAAAAACTTTTAGAGAGGTAAACAGTTTCCATCACAATGCCACACAGAGAGTTAGAGCATAATTTATAGAAGATGTATGTGGTGCTCATCCCACCCCCTTCTCTATTCTGCATACCAATGGCAGATAGTATCAAAAGAGAACAATTTTCTTTCCCATGGCAGTCAGACCAGGCCTCGGTATCTCTTTCAGTCCCACATTAAAAGTACTGTAGTCACTATAAAAATCGATCAAACAGTCAATCAATCATCAATCTTTGCATTCAGTTTAAAAGTTATTTTCTTTCAAAGATCAGCAAAGGACTTCTGAATTTTGAATGGTGGTGAAGAGTCCTTCAGAGATTTTTTTTTCCACCAAAAGCCTGGAAAGATTACCCACTTCCTTCTTTCATTTCTTTCTTCTGACTTTCCTTTGAACAAACATGTATGCAAGCACTTACCACATGCCATGCATCATGCCAGGTGCTAGTGATGCAGTGATGACCAGGAAACTGCAGTAGAGAAACTCTAGGTAACGTTCATCATTTGTAAGCAGTCCCTTCTGGAAAGATTTTCTCCACTTTGCAGAAAGCTACACGGCCCTAGCTTCATCCCACCATTCTGGCCATTCCTATTCCATCTCTGCTGCCACCACTATGGTCTAAACTATCACTCTTACCTGCACTGCTGCAGAAACCACCTTAGTAATTCGCTGTACTTGCTCTGATCCCATCTAATTCATTCTTCACCCTGGAGCCAGAGCGATTTCATACCAGATCATGTGGTTCCCCTGCTTAAAACCCTCCAGTGGATTTTTCCTGCTCTTAAGACAGAAATGAATGCCTCTAAAATGGTTTCCAAGGTGCTACACAATTTATTCCATTTCTGTTTATGCAGCTTCATCTACTGCTCCTTGCTCTTCACTCAGTGATCCAACCACAGTGCCCTCTACCATTCATAAACTCACCCTGTTCCTTCCTGCCTTGAGACTTTTTGAGCGTGTTGCTCTGTAGTCTGGAATGCTCTGTTCTCACTTCTCCCTCTGATTAACTCATCCACCTTTCAGATTTTAGCTCAGGAGTCACTTTCTCAGAGAATTCTTCTCTGACCACCTGCCTCATTCACAGACTAGATTTAATTAATATCATATTACAGTATACCTTTCCTTCTTTCATCACATTTAATGACTATGCATTTTATCTGTTTGATTATTTGATAAATGTCTGCCTGCCCTATTAGACTACAAGCTCAATGGCTACATAAGGTGTGCAAGAAAAATACTTGCTCTGATCCTAAGTGGGTGTGTGTGTGTGTGTGTGATGTATCTTGCACATAGCAGATGCTCAACAAATAGTTGGTGTGTGAAGCCATGAGAAAACAATTAACTCATTGGTTGCATGAATGAATAACTAAAGATAACTTACAATCTAGCAGAGAATAGAAATAAGTAGATAGGCCGTTGCAATACAGTTTGATAAACACTGTAAGGGGACAAGTACAATGTGCTATGGGCAAATATAAAATGGGTGTCTAATTCCAATTTTGAGGAGCTACTATAGTAGAGATGAGAAGGAATTGTATAATCAGAGTTACAATTCACAGAAATGGAGCAGTTTCACATTTCCAGCCTTTGCAGGGCTGTATATAGTAGTAAATAAGAACAGAAATACAAGCTGTGGAGATTCAGCTGAAAAAAAAGGCTATATTTTAAAGTCTGAACTCTAAATGATTGCAAACAGAGAGACAAAGAATTCTTCCAATTAGTACGTTTGTCCATATTCAGGGAAGTGTCTACACTGAGGCCAATCAGAGAACACAGAGCAAGTCAGCCAATGACGAAAATCCAGATCATGACAGAATAGGAGAATCGGGGTCAAAATTGGGGTATGTTTTTTCCTTTAATTGTTCACTGCTAGAAAGGAATAGTAGGAAACACAAGGATCTTATTTTTGTTACATCTGAGCCCCCTTTCTAGGTGTTTCATATACGTATGCATAAGATACGATTTATACACACAATATAATACATTAAATATAATCCATTCTACATTATGGGTTCAGTAGTTCTCAATAGTCTTCTTTGTTGTTGTTATGAAATCTCACTTTTAAAAGAATTCAGTTATGGTTAAACATACATTTGGGCACAAATAAATCCAAACTACATAGGCAGTTGAGCTGATAGCCCAGCCTAGCAGCACACCTGTTAGATGATCAGATGATCGTGCTCGATGAAGACAGTGTTTCTGATGGTAGGTGGGCCATGTAGTGTTCACAAGTAAACATACACTCAAATAGCTTTGCTGTGGATTTGCCATGTAGCTTCCTGGGCTGGGGAAAGGGGGTCCCATGAAAGTCTCTTTATGAAGATGCAGCCCAGCAACACTAGGACAGAATGTAAATGGTAAGTCACAGAACTCATTTTTCCCTCATCGTGATCAAGCAGGTTTTGCCGTAGGGTAGCAAATAACTTCAGTGTCCGGTGGGAGAAGCCAAACAGCTGTCACTACCTTGAAAAAATGGAAGTCAGAAAGCATTCAGCAATGTCATACTGCCATGGTCATGTTAGAAGCTGCCCCAGAGACTTCATCTTCCTCTTCATTCTCAGCAAAGGAAATTAAATATCATTGGTGAACAGGGAACTTCCCTGATTTCACCGTGATCTTCTCGTTTCCAAGGTGTGTTGTGTCTTTTCTTAAAGTACTAAAAATGTCTAGCTATATCTAGAAATAATGTTTGTTTCTTGCACAAAGAATTTTGCTCTTTGGAAAGTTTCACTCATTCTTTCTAAATTAATATTTGCAAGGAAATTGGACATTTTAGGACAAAAATCAGATTATATATAAAGTTTAGTCTTTGTGAAATTAACTTAATATTTATAAGAGGTATATGTCTTTGGTTAAAAGCATGATAATAATTAATGATAAATATGTGTTATTTAATATATGCCATACGATTGGAGAGCACCATAGGTAAGTACAGAGTAAAAACAAATAGACTTATATTCAGAATCACTGGCTCTAATCCATCTAGCTATGTGTCCTTAAATAAACCACTTAACTACTGTGTGCATTGGGTGTCTTATATGTAAAATAGTAGTAGTAGCCAGAGTCTTAACTACATTAAAGTGTTGATATATTTAAAATATTGTGAGTTAAGTTTGGGAAACTTTAAGGCACTAAATATGTTAGATATTATTATGATTAGAAGTTAGAAAAATAATTAAGATTATCTTCAGAATCTTCAGATACATATTTAGACTTTACACATTCATTCTCTTTCTTGGTTTGGAGTACTTAGAGTTTTTCTAAATTGAGCTTTATAGTGCATTGGTTCTCAGGAATGACAGTTTACTGGAGTGCTGTTTTTGTTTTATTTTATTTTATTTTAATTTTTTTGTGGCCTAGTTTTATTGTTTTTTATTTTATTTTTTCTGATTTTTAAAAGACTTGAAGTATAGTTGATTTACAATGTGTCTGTTTCAGGTGTATAGCACAGTGATTCAGTTTTATATATATATATATTCTTTTTCAGATTCTTTTCCCTTATAGGTTATTACAAATATTGAGTATAGTTCCCTGTGCTATACAGCAGGTCCTTGTTGGTTATCTACTTTATATAAAGTAGAGTGTATATGTTTGTTTTATCCCATGTTAGAGTAAACTTCTTAGACTTTATACATTTGTGAGTTCACTAGGTCACCACAACTTGTGCAAGATGGTGCTGCATTTGTATCAGGTGGTCTCAGAACTTTCCTGCAGGAAATATTTTCCCGCTGTTGTTAGCTTTCAGCATTTACAGGTGGGCCCTAGGCATCTTGCTGACCATCACCATACATCCCAGGTGAGCCCTGGTCTTTGTGTAGGTACACCAATGCCCTCTGCTGGACAGACTACACAGGTAGCCTCAGAGTCCCTGCTCGCGATCTGTGTCATCAGATCTGCATGTACAGGTACAATCCTCATTAGGGGTACAGTGAAGTTCATAATTACAGAGGTTTGGGTATGTCAGAAAGATGCTTTGAGTAAAACAATAAACAGGCATATGACTTTTTAACTTGGGAGGAAATTTCAACAACACTCATTACAAACTGACTTATATTCATGTTTTGAAACACCCATGCTTTCCATTGATTCAGCATCTTTGCTGGGTCATCCTCACATCCTCAAGTCAGAAAACCAATTTATCTCATATGAATTAGAAGAGATGGTACCTAACAGTTCAGAATGATCTTCCAGGGAGATGCATCTTCTCCTTCTGAGTTAATTAGACAGATTGGTAGGCTATATTCTCAGTTATTCAGTTATCAAATATTTATTGAAAATCTACTATGTATTCAGAAATATTTTAAATGCCAGGGCTACAACAATCAATAAAATATTTTTATGAAGTTATTACCAATTGCCTTGTATCTATTTCAGATCTGCTGAAATAAAACTTCTAATAAGAATTCAACTGGGGTGACCAACTATACTGTGTTTGTCAGGACTGAAGGGTTTTTAAGGATGCAGGACTTTCAGTGCTTAAATAGGTCCTAGGCAAACTGGAATGAGTTAGCCACTCTTACATACATTTTCCATCATAGATGATTGTAACTTGCAGTAGTATTTATTGAAAAGTAACCTCTCAGTAGCATTAGGTTCGACACTAATACTATTATTCTGAACAGTTTCTTCTCATTTAAAAGTTGTCACTTATGTACATTCTACTTACGAATCAATCTATTGAATTGCCATTTACAAGGCATTTTCTTATATAGAAAAGATGCTGAGCAAGCCTAAAATCACAAATACAAATTTGCATTGTGAAAGCCAAAGAAAATAACCACAGGAAAGCCAAGTTCAACCTTGCAAGATGCAGAAAGAGCTTAAGTTATATAGGATGAATGACCATAGAACAAAAAGGGAAATTAAAACCAGGAAGATATTTATTAATGAAATCTATGAGAAAGACAAACAATATTCATTAGTAAACAAGAAATGTAAAAATCACAAAAGCTTAAAACTGAAAAGATCTAAAATTCACCCAGCTCCTTCTGCCCAAACATAAAAGTTTCTCCTGGATTTTGATGTCATTTATCTCCTGATATGTTTTTCTAAAAAAATTATTCTGTTTCTTACTGATAAAAGTTACCTGTACTTTATTTAAATATGATCTTAATTCTCATCATTTTACTTTAAGATAAAAAATATTCATATATCCATGTGTTGTAAGGACTGAAAATAAGGTTCAATATTATTTGCTGTTTGACATCTACTAAAATTGAGAGGGTCTTGGAATGGCTTAGCAGCAACCTCCCCTCCCAATTCTGCTCCTGTAAATAAGGTCCCCTTGTCAAACAACCCCTTATATTGAGGGGACCAGGCACATTTTTTGCTTATCTCTGAGTATCAGGTTTCAGTTCCTTGCCAGATGGTGGATTATCCCAACAAGCCAGTTATATCCTACTATAGGATAAAGAGTACCTCACTCTCTTGATACAACAAAGCTTCCCTCTCACAGCTTCTGATTGTTCACTCTGCTCCCAGGTGCACCCCACATGTCAATGGCATGTAGCGTCCTCCTCCCCCAGGCTATGAGTATATGTGACTAATAAACTGCTGACTATCTCATCTGTCCACTGTTGGATATTATGTGTTTGGCCATCCCCATAACCCTTGAATAGGAATCCCTCATTCACCAATGGGGTGAAGGAGAGGCAATTAAAACAGTCCATACCTATGAATTCTTATCCAACACTATACAATTCTTCTCAGTCTTCTTTTCTCCAGTGATTTCAGCCTTTATCCCATAAAACTCACTGCTTGGGTGAATCTAACAAATCATTCAAGTATAACAAGACACTGGAATTGATGAGCTTTTTGACTGGGTGCAAATGAGGATGTCATAATCACACTTGAGAGATAAATGAACAGAAAGCTTTTAAGAAACTAGTTGCTTCATGAGAACTAGAATGAGTAATGACTGCATGGAGACAACTCAGAAATACTGTAGCCAAAGAAGAGTTGAAAGAAAAATATGCATCTGTTTATCAAGATTCAATGACAAAGAGTATCCAATTATAAATTTCCCATGAAAAATTAGAAGATGCATGTAAATTCACAAATCCACAGATAATTAATTTCCTTTTCTATTTTCATTTATGGTTTAATTCTTCTTTCAAACTTAACTTTGCATGCCAGACATTATAAGAAAAAAATGACCAACTGAATTTTTTATACCTTTACCTTGCACCTGCTCCCTCCAGAAATTGATAAGCAAATGCACTGGATATAAGTGGACATTAAAGATGATTCATAGAATGTCAGCAGTGGAAAGGCTTTAAGAAACTGCCTAGTGCAACCATCCACTTCTCACTGAATTAATGGATGTGAAAATGAAGTTCAGTAAACTGTCTGTGGGGAGTGTCAGATGTCAGTGTCAGGCTTTCTAACTCTCAGTCCGGTGGTTCTCTTTCCCCCAAATACATCCCACAAAATTAACTGAAAATGGACTCTATAGCTTGACTAGATTCCTTATGTGGTAGCTTAGCATATTCATTGAATGACAAGGTAATGCATTAAGAAAGCATTTTCCTTGTTACTCTGGGTCAGACAATGTTTCTTGGAGAGTCTGGAAAAGCAATACAAATTACAAGTATTAAGAAGACTCCAGAATTCATAACATTTATAAATTAACTGATCAATAATGCTATTTGGTATCTTTTAAAGTTAACAAAATTTGAAATGATCTGACAGTTAATTACACAAAATATCAAACTTCTGTAAGATCAGCCCAGACCAGGATTTTTCCTGTGTATTACCTGCATGCATGTGATACTGTAAACTACAAAAAAGAATAAAGTCAACAGCATGAGTTGCAAGCCAAAATTGAACTGAAAATGGAGCCCTAGGAAACAGAGCCTTCAGAAGTAAGAAGCTGCTCTACAAGGATGATCCAAAGTTGAGAAGGGGATTCTTTGCAAGTCTAGACTGGATCAGACCAACCAGCATAATCAGCAAAAAGAAACTGAATTAAAGAAGGGCATACCAAATAGCTAGGAGCATTACAAACACAAACACATACACACACACACATCTCTTTTAAAAATATGCAACACCAAAAATGCATCTCTAAATGATAGGTACAGGAAATGAAGGAGACAGAGGTTTTGTGGATCCTATTGCCACCTCGAGAAAATGTTGAAAAAGGAAGTTGAGAAGTTCAGCTATTTTCTATCAAGTAGATATTTGCCTTTTTCAAAATTCATGTTTTATCATGAAATTCTACTCTTTGGAGGATTTTCCTGAGAAAAACAATCACATATAAGTGTATGAAAACTACCAAAATGTCTAAAATAAAGTAGTTAATAATTCTTCTAATAGATATAAGTCTATATGAAGAGTTGACAATGTTAAGAAGTTTTTGCTGGGATTCTAATTATGAAAATAGAGTAATCTTACATACCTTCAACCCAGATGAAGTCTCACCTTGAAAAACTAAACAGTGAAGAAAACGATTGAGCAGACAGGCTTCCACAAGTGGGAGGCTTTCCCAGCCAAATTTCAGAGGCAGCCAAAAAGACTAGGCCATTTCCAAAAGACTAACTCACAAATTAATGGTGATTTATTACTTAGGGACCTGACATTAATTAAAGCAAATTTAACAGTATCCTTATCACTTCAAGTTGATGTTATTGCACTTGGCTGGAAAGAAACTACAAATTACTCAGGCAAAGGCTGCCAATCATGTCCTCCTAAAATGCCTTTGTACCCCAGTCGAGACATTTCTAGAACTCTAGAACCCCCAAATTAAATTATGATGGAAGGACCCTAGCCTAGCAGTCCTCTTCATTTTGGCCATCTGTACTCCTCCCAAATGCATGACTTAGCTTTTTAAAAAAATTCCACAAGAAAATGTGTGATGAAATGAGAAATGGCCAGAAAAAGGGTTTGAGGGTAAAAATGTGTTTGGATTGTATAGTTCCACTTACGAGAATACCATAAACTTGATTTAACACTTACTGAATCGTAATTATAGATATAAGCTTTTAATAGGTAATATTTTAATTAACATATTAGAGGAAGATGATGATCTGATAAATACAATAAACTTTATTTGCTTTTGTGACAAATGTGAATCCTAACTTACAATTCTTGGATGCCTAAAGAATCCACAGGGCAAAACTAACAACAGGGGAAGATATTAAGTTCTTTTTATCCATCTTCTAATTACTACCCATATCGATCTCCAACTTCCGCCTACCTTCCAGATGGGATGCCTACACCATAAGAGCTTAGTGCATCTGTTCAGTTTTACAATTATACTTTACACATTTTGGTGCTGAAGAGGTAACTGAGCACTCAATTGCAGAATTTTTTTTTTTTTTTCAAATTTCTGAATTATTTGTTCAGAGAATAGCATCTTCAACTAGTAGTCACATCAGACGTCATCACCAAAGAAGTGACTCACTCAGCTTGGAGAATCCTGCTGCCACTTCTCTTTCCACACAGTCCCCAGGCCTGCGTCAGTGAGCATTAAGATGCATTGAGCTCTTGCTGTGTGGTCCTACTAGGGATTAATTCATTGTATTGTTTCTCACAACAACCTTGTAAAGTAGGTACTACTATTATACCCAAGTTTACAAGTAACTAAATCAAGGCACAAAAAACTTCACTAACTTACAAACAATCACACTACAACCAAGGAGTGAAGTGGAGATGTAAGCCCAGGTGTACCAATTGTCTTCTACTGCTTGAGAAATTATCCTAAAACAAAGTAGCTTGAAACACTGATCTCATAGTTTCCATGAATCAGGCCACCTTGTGGCTTAGCTGGGTCCTCTGGCTCTGGATTTCTCATATGGAGGGAATTACAGGAAATTCTCAACATTCAACTGAAGGTGGATTCACTTGGTTGTTGGCAGGATTCTGTTTCTCACTGACTACTGGTCTGAAGGCCTCGGTTCCTTGCAGGCTGTGACCTGGAGGCTGCCCTGTAGGGCAGGCCACTCCATAAGGTGGCTCAGAATAGCAGCCGGCTTCCAGGATGAGCCCCAGAAAGGATGTGAGCAAAATGGAAGTCACTGTCTTTCACAACTTAATGTGGGAAGTGACAAAAGGATAGAGATTAAAAGCAACAGACAGAAGGAAGAGTCCCATAAGGCAGGACTGGGAGACACCAAGGTGCAGAGCTTCTGGTTGTCTCCTCCATGGGGAGTGGTGGGAACAGTGCCTACTTCTCTTAGCAATGATGTGTGACAATATACATGGAGTATTGCCAGCTAGGGAAGCTCACCTAAGCCTTAACATCCTGAGTTTTATTGGGGCTTTGACACATTGGACATGATTGACCTTCCACATGGCCAACCTTAGAATCCAGTCGCTCCATGGGTTGAAGTGATATCATAGTGCCTAAGGTCCTACACCATAATCACATTGTTAGCCTTGACTATCTGGCATGGCCCAAAGCCTCCAAGTAAGCAAACATACTCATATGACGCAGACATTCCAAAGACTTGGAGATTACTTCCCAGAAGTGAGGACGAAGGTCAGTCCTCTCTTTGGGCAAGATTCATTCTTTATTGCATACCAGCCAGGATCGTTTTTGTTCCAGGGATGTACTTCTTGGGATTCTTCAAATACTCCATCAGTGTCTCCTATTCTCCGGTGATGCCTTTGCTCCTGTTGGCATCTGTGTAAAAGAATCTAAGGTCTGACCTGTCTTTCACTCTAAAAGACCATGCAGACTTAGCTCAGTTTTGGGCTTGCCTCTCTTTTCCATGGTGTGGCACTAGTTACACTCCTGAAAAAAAAAAAACCCTAACACTTCTTGACATCACCCATTTTTAGTTCATTCTTTTGTTGCATGTACTATAAGGTTCCCACTTGGAAGCTAGATGCTCCACTCTCTCCTGAGCATGTTTTTGACCACTACATAATTGACTTAGCTTGAGTTGTCCCCAAAGTAGCACTTGATCTAAGATCTTTTTTGTAAGTATTCATCTGGAAGATGATTCCAGGAAACAAGAGTGATGTTGCAGGAAACGTGGGATGGATAAAGGGAAAAGTCCAAAATGAGAGTGTGATTTTGAGGTTGCTGCTGTGGAGAATGATTCCACTGGGACCTCCTGAGAAGTCCACAGGATGCCTCTCAGAATTGTCCACTTGAGGATGCACAGACAGCATTGATCCATTGGCTTGCATCTCCCATCGGTCAAGCACCACCCTGCTGAAACTCCTTCCAGCCACAAACTTGGCACGGGAGGAGACCTGGGGCAGAAGTCAAAGATGTCACAGACAGCTGGGGTGCACCCTAGAACTCTCTACTCCAGCAGTGGTTCGAGCTAGAGGATAAACTTCAGCCATGTCTGCTGCAGCTGTATTATCTATACCAGTGGTTCACACATGCTGAAGTTTATCTGAATCACCTGGAGAACTAACAAAGAACACAGAGGCCCAGATTCATAGAAGAGAGATAGGGCGTGTGCCTTTGTATTCTTACCAAGTTCCCTGGGTGATTCTGATACACTGATGTTTGGATACCACTTATGGTACTCTATAGGGACCCGCCAGGGAGAAGACAGCCTTACCAGAAGTTGATTTGAAGTTAATTTTTCTACTATTAACCTGAACTCACGGCAGATCCCTCACACCTTACTTATCCTGAGTTGTATTGGCTCAGCCCATGTAATTATTGTTCCTGCCTGTTCAGCTAGTACCTTGACACTCTAACTCTCCCCAACTCTCTTCCTCAAAGGAAAGGAAAATTACATTTAATGAACATCTCCTATGAAACAGCCGGTTTCATAGACATTTTAGAGCTATAACTTCCTTTAATTCTGGCAACACTGAGGTAAGTGATATTGCTCCTACATTTCAGATGAAAAAATTAAATAGCTCAAAGAGATGTAAAGTCATATATCTATTAGTGACTGGATTAAAAAACAAGTCTACTCAACTGCAAGGTCCTTGCCAATCTATCACACTCTTGTCATTGTCGAGAAGTAGTGATAAAGTCTGCATTAGCTTCACCCAGAACATATCTATGCCCTCTTGAATTTTGAAGAGGCAAACACTTTAAGTTGTAGAGGTCAGACCAATAGTTCTATGTGAAAAGCAGTACCTGACCACACTTTGATTGAATGGGTTTATGTAATGCAGAAGGCAGGTACTGAGCACCTACTATGCACCAGGCACAGTAATAGGTGCTTTGCATACGATATCTCTTTCCTTTACCATTCATAGTAATAACGGGGCATCACCATCTCCTTCCCGATTTCTGAGAATAACATGTGTAACATCCTGCAACAAATAAGTCTCAGCGGTTTTATTAATCAGAAAACAGACCCTCAGAAAACATAAAGGTGATAAAATGTCACAAATTCCATTCATATTTCTTGCTGGTTTTATCAGATCTGTTTAATTTCTTTGAGAGACCAGAATAAAACATCACTTATTTTGGAAGTTTGAAAATTAGGACTAAACTTCACTTATTTATTATTTACACACTTTGAAAGAATTTTTAATTGTAAGTTTAAATGCACTGTAAAATGTTTAAGAAGGAGTTAAAATATATCTTAGTATTTAATGGCAGTTTGGGCCATATCTTCTAATATTTATTTTCATTCTGTATATTCTAACTGGTTTATTCTCATTTTCCATTAGCTTTTATTAGCAAAGGATAGTCCAATGAGCATAATATAGCATGTCTACATTTAGTGCTTTCTGTCCCCAAAACAGCTATTCCATCCACTCCAACATTCACATGTCCATGCCAAATTGTTAATGTCTTTCAGAGCTGTTCCAGACATCCTTCAAAGCAAATGTATTTGGTATACTACTTCATATTCCTTGAACAGACAGCAACAGTTTTTGACAGCTTATTTTCAACAGCTAAGCATGAAGTCATTGTAAGACAGTCTAAAGGCATTTAGTCTGGTGTTAATGATCTGTTTTGACTCTTTCTTGTCTACATGTCTGATATTTCTATTTCAACTTCTGCTGCTGAAGATAAGACGACATTTGATAGTTGGGTTCATCCCATGAAAAGTTTAATTTAATTACAGAAGGGCCTGATTTGCTAGATAAAAAGGTCAAGTATCATAAAATTCATTTGGGGGGCAGAGACAGTACAAAGTTCAGACAGTCAGATGGGAGCAACGCAAGGTAGAAACAGGCAAAGTTAAAAACCAGTGACTATTCTCATTGGAGGAGAGACGTTCAAATACAGACAAAGGGTTAAGCCTAATACTTATCCTTTATTGTGAGTGCTGTTTTTTGGCTTTTTGAGAGTTTCGCATCAGGGTGATTTGCAAAAAAATAAATGGTGGATTTAAAGAGCTAGGCTAGAACTGTTTTTGTTTTAAAATAGCACAAGACTCTGAGAACTATTAAAATGACAGTACTCCTAGATAGCACAGGCAAGAACTCCACAACTCTGCCCCTGCCCACCAACACACAAAATCCGCTCGATTTTTATTGAGATTAAATGTCTTAAGACCTGAAACAATGGCAGTGAATTCCAGAGAACTGCGTTTGCTCCCAGCCCAGTGAAAAAGGTGAAGACAATGAGGGACCACAGGAGCCAAGGCTTCTGAACAATTTCAAGAAAGCGAAGCGCCTGAGTAATGAGGCTTTGCCCATGGCTCCGGGGTCGACTTGACCAGCTGATTTTAAAACAGTTTGCAATAGCCGAGTGACCACGTTGGACCAAAGAACAAAGAACTGCAGAGGTGCAGCTTGTTAGAAATGAGTTTAGGGCTGCGGGAACGTTAATAACTGAGCGCAGGAGGGAGAGAGAGGGATACAGAGCCAGGGAGAGGGAGTCTGATGCGCTCTCATAATTTGGCTTCGTTCCAAGCATCAAATGTTGATCAAAGGATAAAAGAGGATCAAAAATGACTCAGAGATTCCTGGCTGGAGCCGCTGAAAAAGGGCCACTTCATTAGACAATACGGTGCGAGGAAAGCGAGGAGCAGCTGGCATTTCAGTTCCATTTTTAAAAATCCTCCACTTTATCATCGGTATTAAATTCGCGCCGGCGTCAATACCTGCACACATGAATTGTCACTGGGCGGTGAGACAGCGCAGGAAGATCATGCTGGAGAAACACGATCTCCTCCCTACCCCCACTTAAAAAAAATCTCATTACAAAATCACTGGATGAAGGAAACATGTAATATGCCTGGACCTCCGGAATCCACTGACTGCAGTGCCTTGCGAAATCTGACTTGAAAAATTAATACAAATTGATTTGGACAGAAGTGCTGTCGCATGGATTGAAAACTGGCTCAAAGACTGTAAACAAAGAATAATGACAAATGGCAGGGCAATCAAGGAGCAGTAGCCAAGGTTTCCATAAGACCAGACTGTCCAGGGGGCCTCTGTGAGTCAGGATTTGAGTTCATTTTTGGTCACTACGGGTATTATCTACAAAGGAATGAAAAACATATGAATGAAATCGCAGCAGACTCACTATAGGGAGGAGGGTAAACATTAATAAAAGGGGAATCAAATTGGGTCAGAGGAATGCTGGAATGATAGAAGGAGAAAATAGACTAAAACTTATTATAAAGGTGAGAAAATGACAGGGAGACATCCCTCCCAAACTCAGAAGATTTGGAGCACCCATGCAGATAAATTCAAATGATTCAGTTTCCCTGATATTTTATCCTCTCCTAAATTTTCTGTTGATACTCCAATATTTATTTGAACAAAATAACGATAGACTTCAGGGTAGTAAATATTCTTAAATTTGAAAAACTTTATAAAAACGTTTCTTTATCCCCAGCCCTCCTGCTTTCAGGACCCACATCTTTGGGTGCAAGTTAATTTGCATGCTGATTTACCAGCTGAAAAATCAGAAAGAGTAAAAGCTTGGAAACATTTGTAGTCAGGCAACCAAAGTAAAACATAAAGAGAAAAAAATGATAACACCAAGTATGGCTTGTATTATTTGTACCTGGAGCTTACTTATAACAACTCGTTACATTTTAATGTGAAGAATAAAAGTTTCCTGCCAGTATGAAATGAATCAATTGATTACATATTGATTGCACTTCTATTATGTGTTGAGTCCTTTACTAGAAGGTTTTGTTTCGTATACAAGAAAAGCGTTGTTCCAAAGTAAATTTAGAAAAATAAGGAAAGCACATTTCCTTATCTCAAGAAGTTTTGCTCAAGTAGATTCTTAGAATTTCAGTGCTAAAAGGGACCTAAGGGCTCATTGATTCTGACTCCCTTCATTCTGGACAAGAACTGGACGTTTTAGGGAAATAAGACTCCCTCGCCCATGGTGATGTAGCGAGGCAGAGGACGTGTGGGAGTGTCTGCCCAGATGCCTCTACATAACTGTGCACCCATGAGACTCCGTGGAATCTTTCACTTTCCATATGCTCCCATCATACCTGCACCGTCCTTCCAGCCAAGCTGGGCCAAGCTCAACAGAAGCACAGATCACTTTTCCGAGGCATCCATTTTGGCACCCTAACAGAGCCTGCTGACTGGGCTGGGCCACTGACAGTAGCACCGGCCATGTCTCTCTTTGTGCCAGGGTGAACACCACTCTAAGCCAGAGGCTTTCAGAACCTTGGGGCCACTTAATCCCACAAAGCTTTTCATTCCTGCCATCCCTGGCCTCCACCCAAAATGCACGCTCCAACGGTCCTCTGCCCTCTCACACCCTAATGCTCATCCTAATCTTTGTTCCTCTCCCATGACTCATCTTCCCATTCTCACTCCATTTTCCTGTCAAACTCCTAGCCTGTGCTCACATCGCTCCCTCTGCCTGTCCTGCCTTTCCCTACATGTTCCATCTGGTGAATACCCACTCTTCTTTCAAGACTCGTCTCAATCTTTATACCCTTCTTTGCAAAGAAGAATCTCCACCTGCCTCCTCCTATCTGTCTTTCCCCGTAGAATTGACATATCCTTCCATGTTTGCTTCCTATGGAGGGCTTAATAGAAACAAAGATGGAAGAACTTATCAATTCTGTGGGGCAAGGCAGCTATCATAACTCTGTAAATGGTTAAAGAATTTCTTTGTGTGCATGTCTTCTTCTACTGGAATACAATCTCTCTGAGGACCTAGACCTTGTTTTGTACCTCCTACTGTGTTCTCAGTGCTTGGAACAGCGTCTCCAAGCACATAGTAGGTTCTTATTAAATATTTGTTACCTAGATGAGTATCTCTACTGGACGATTATCTTCTTCGAGGCAGGAACAAAGTCTTCTCTCCTCACCACCCTGCAGTTTCTAGCACATATGCCTAGAGAGTCATATTAAATTCTTCCCACAGTGCCATATAGAACCGACATTCTACTATAAATAAATGTCCCTTTTCATTCAAGCACTTCACCAGCTCCCCCTCAATCTAACTACTATGTCTTAACCCTGGTTCTCCCTTAAGATGAGACATCTATTTTTGTCCTCTTGAAAAGAGGCTGCTCATCCACATAGCCCCTTTTACCTAAGAGCTGACTTCTAGATTCCCATTTCAACTCAGTATCTTTCCTCACAAACAAAAGTATTGAAAGTGTAGTTAATACCCCTGTTACTAATCAGCCTGCAGTCCCATCTCCACTGAAATGGTTCTTAATGGGGTCCAATGCAATGGACAATTCTTAAGCCTATTTCTGCTATTTCCAATTCTTAGCTCATGAGGTTCTCAACTTCTCTGTAATATCTGACACTTTCAACAAGAAGCATTTTCCTCCCTCACCTGCTTCTTTTCCACCTTCTTCTCTGCTCTAACTTTCGTAGACTTTTGGAAGCTCTTTGTCTTCTATCTTATTCTTTATCTTGCATTTTTCCCTCAGACCTCTGAGCCCTATTCTCTGGTTGGACTATCACCTTTACAATGATGAATCGCAAATCCACTCTTCTTCTAAGGCACAGTCTCATTTCTCCATCTGTACCTGGAGAGCTTTTCTTAGGTAATCTAAAACACTTTAAAATCAACCTTTACAAAGCTGAATTCATTGTGTACCCTCTAACTCTTCTCCTGTGACATTCTCTTGCTTAGTCAAAAGTACCTCCCAATGATCTCATTTCCTAGCTAGAGACATGGAGAGTATTTCTGGACAAGCTCCACTTTTCCCCCTCAGTACCTTATCTCTGTTATTCCACACCCAATTTCCCTCACTCTGGTTCCACTATTACTTTGATATCCATCCCTCTTCTCCATCTCTAAGACCACTATGAGAGAATAGTCGCTAATCACTTTTCTACTGTTTAACAAAGATAAAAATGATTTATGTGTATTTGCAGTATGTCCTCTTCTCCTTTGCAAGAAATACTTACAAACCATCTGCTATGCACATAGTGATAATAGGTTAAAATAATTGAGAGTTGGAAATAACCAGAAACAGAACTAAGGGGGAGAAAAAGGTAATGGGAAGAAAGAGCACATCCAGGAAGGCAGGGAGATGAGTGAAAAGAAATCCTGGAGCCCACACTTGAATTGAGGATGGAAGAAAGTTTTTGGTGTAGTTCTAGGGTTGTAGGGATATAGAAAGATGGGTAAAAAAAGGATTCTTATACTGTTCCTGAAATTCTAATAAAGTCTTACATTGCATTTAAATATACTTGCCACAAAATTTGTGTTTATTTGATTATGACATCACAAAGAAACTAGACTACATGAAGGCCAAGGTTATGATCTACACATGGATTATTGTGGTAGCCTGCTACATAATGTCCTATATGCCCCCTTCAAACATCAGAGTGACATTTTAAGGATGAAACTTGATCAGGACAATACTTTGTTTAAAATTTTTTGGTGATTTATCTAAAGGGTCATAAAATGTTCAAGCTTCTAATTTAGGCATGACTGCCTTTTATACTGTGACTCTCACCCAAGCATTCAGCTAAAGCTTTAGATATTCCCCAGAGCTTAAACCATCCTGAATAGCAGTTCTTTGAAGACATATCACCTTGAATATGATTTTTTTCTTCTACTTCAAATGTTCTCCTTTCCTTCTTCATATCACTAATTTCTATGTGTCTTCAAATTCTATACAAATTACTGCTCTTAAAATGCTTTTCCCCAGCATCCAAATCTGAGTCACACCACTGACCCCATCACCCCAGTAATCATGCCCTTTCCATTCCACAACCATCACCCCTTCACCCTCCTTGAGAAAGCCAACATGATCAGTTTGATGTTTGCCTGCAGGATTTTTTTCAGAGCATTATAAACACTGTATGCAATGTGTACATAAAATATGCATGTATAGTTTACAAAATTGAATTACATATATTATAAAGTTGATCAGCAAGAATATAGGTAGGACAATAACCAGGATTTTTTTGAGCAAAATGATGAATGAAGAAAACCTGCTATAATGGATAGTAAAATATGCTATTTCCAAATGTAAACTGACTACTGTGGACATATATAAGGTTTCCTACAGACCAGTGGATCTGTGTAGATTCCATGAATGGTACAGGGAATTAGAAATACTCTAAAGTCAGTACAGTACTTAAAATCGGTGAATAAAAATGAAGTATTCAATAAATGGATCAGAAAAGCTAGCAAATGCTTAAAAAAGAGAACTAAAAACAAACAAAATAAACTCTAGAATGTAAAATTAAAATTATAAACATACTTAAGAATATAGAAAATTATTTTTATTATTTTAGAGTAAAAAAAAATCCTTTCTTAGTGTAACCTGAAGATTAGGTAATCTAAAAGAAAGCAATAAAGAGTTTGTTTGTAAAACAGTATTTTTTTCATGGTAGTTGTTTCTTTTAAATGTTGTGAAATATAACTTTTCTGCTTTGCCTCTGGCCTTTTCTCAGTAAAAATAACATGAGAGCTATTGCTTTAACCATACATTTCAAGGAAATTTTATACGTCATCAACATTGTCTGCTGATTTTAAGCTTCAGTACCTACTGAATATCCCAAGATATTGAGATTTACCTTGTTTATAGAATGTTTCCACCTTGAAAATTTGTGATTCTTGGCAACATTTTTCATACTGTTTTAGCCCAATCCTCGTGTTTACCAAGTTTGTTCACATCCATCTCTCTGTGATTATACAAAATAACTGATTCTCTTTCTCCATATGGCACATATTTGTAGAATTTCAGAATTTAGCAACCTTAATTTTCTGTTTGCCCTTTCTCCTTGAGACTAAGTAATTCTGGTTCCTATGGTTTTCCTCTAATGACCTGTTAAATACATCAAAATGCTATCTGGGTCCTTTATTACTCACTGTCTCTTGTGTGGTTGGGGAACAGAACAGAAAGGGCAGCCTGAGACGGGAATCTAAAAATCAGAATTTGAAACAGTAATTGAAGTTTAAGGCTTGAGAATAAAGACCAAGAGCCAGCATCTTGGCACCCAGCCATGGAGGGCAAAGTAGCTCAGAGAATCACAGAATACATCCAGGCCAAACCAGCAGACAAGTGCACCCAACCACAGTCTGAAGAGAGAAGATCAACTTAGGAGAGAAGGTAAAGTCAGAAGGTCGTGAGAGAAAAATCAACATTTCTGTTGACAGTAAGAGCTCAAGGAAGACTCATGTGTCTCAGGTACTTAGTGAGAAGACTTAGTAGAGAACAGAGGGATAATATGGGGACATGTGTGTGGCCAGAATGAGCAGCTAATGTGGCCAATATTCCTTCTGTCTTGTCCTGGTCAATTTGTGCTAACTACTCACAGCCAGAAAACTCTGAAATTTTTCCAAGTTCTCCCTCCCTATTAAATGATAGAAGGGAACATGAGGTTAATTTCAGTGTACTGAAATATAAAGAACTGCCTCAATTTTTTATTTGTCTATAACAGGAGGTCAGCAAATTTTTTTCTGTAAAGGGCCAGATAGTACATATTTTAGGTTTGCAGGTCATACAGTCTCTGTCACAGCTATTAAACTCTACTGTTGTAGCACAAAAACAGTTACAGACAACACACAAAGGAGTGCACACGCGTATGCTCCAAATATTTTATTTACAAAAAGAGGCAACAAATTTGCTAACTCCTGGTCTAGAATTTAGTTGTATTAGATATTCTTGCTTACAATTATTAGATCACAAGCTAAGGTTTGGAAATATTTTTATTATACACAAATTTTTATTATAAAGATATTTTAGAAAGGATTTGATCTATGATGTTTCAATAAGGCTTTACTTATTTCAATAAGTCTTTGTACTTTCCTTAAGTACAAAGGAATTTGATTTTGATTTTTATAATCTACTTTATCGTTTAAAATTTAGAGACTAGTGTGTTCTTTCTTTTCTTTTTTTCATTATCATCATGGCTTTATTTTACTATAACATTATGAGATCTCTGAAAGGCAACCTGTATAGGTTAAATACTGAGGATTTTGTTTAATGGAAAAGATGTTGAAAAACAATATGTATATGGGAAATATTTAAACATGAGATAATATATAAGTATAGTTTTCATCATAATGTGAAAGCTAACTATACTATTAAGAATTCCAAGGTGAAGCACTAAAAGCACAGAGGTTAAAAAAAAGGATGTAATTAGCAGTGAATTTACTTATTGTAGTAATCATTTCATAGTATACACATATATCGAATCATTATATTGTACAACTGAAACTAACACGATGTTATGTGTGAATTATATCTCAATAATTTAAAAAATCCCCAAATGTGCCTCTTCTATTTCTAATCTGTGATTTGACGTTAATGCTGATATGAAGAGCAACAGAAAGGGTGCGTTGACAAGCATCTTTCCCCACTGAAACAATGAAGATCAGTAAAATATATTTTTAAAAATTGATGTTGGAAAGTGTCTTTTGCTGGTCATCTGTTTTATCTTGCACTGTGGCCAAAATAAGAAGCATTTACTCTTATTTTTTTTGCATGGTTTCCCGTAAGAAATTGCTCTCCAATTCCATCACTCCTTTCAGGATGCTAAGTAAACCTGTGGAGACACACTCCATGGAGGAGTTCAAGAGGCCAAGCGATCAATTATTTGCCAAAGGAGCAGAATATTGCTTACTTGCCTATAGTCCTTTTAAGAAAACAAGAAAAATTAACAAGGGAAGAACAGTGAAAAAAAGCGAAGAAATTGAAAAGGTCCCAGGGTGTATCAAGCATCTACAAAACAATTTAATTTTCTCAGTCAAGATGTTGCAAATGGTAATGAATAAATCATGTCCCCATTTGTTAATATGCTTCATCAGGTTCTTGTTTTGAGGGAAAGCAAGGACTCTGCAGCTAGAGTGTTTTTCTTTATGCAGTAGTAAAACTTTTCATAATTTTTACTTACTTATTAATACTTTGTTACGAATGGTCATATTTTGAGAGCTGAAAGGGCAAATCAATTTAAGTTGTTCACAATTTAGTGCAATGAATATTTAATGAGCACTTACTATGCGCCTGGTAATGGTCTAGGTGATTGAGATATAACAGTGAACAAAACAAAGATCTCATGGATCTCATGGAGCTTACTGTCCAATGGCGAAAGATAATAAACCGTAAATGTGACAAATAATAAGGCAATATTTAGTAGATTAGAAGATGATAAGTGATGGTGAACCCTGAAGGCTGGGGCAGGATGTGGGGAGTTAGAATATTTGGTAAAGGTCAAAATAGGTTTCTTTGAGGAGGTGAAATTGTGATCAAGACCTGAAAGAGGTAATAAGCTAGCCAAGAGCATATCTGGGCAAAGTTCAGGCAGAGGCTATAACTAGAGCAAAGGCCCTAAAGTGGGAGTGTCCCTGGAAAATGCGATTAAAGATCAGGGTGTGGCTGAAGGGAGATGGGGCCTGGTCCTTTGGTAAAGAGTTCATGGATTATAGGATTAAAAGATTGGGACTAGGGGACAATTTAGGGTACTCTAATGTCTTTTACTCTGAGTAGAATGAAGAGCCATTGAAGGGTTTTGAACAGAAGAAAGACATGGTCTGATCTATGTTTTAGCAGAATCAGTCATTCTGGCTTCTGTGTTACGAATAGACTGAAGACAAGTAAGTGTAGAAGGATGACGACCAATTAGGAGGCTATTAGCATAACCCTGGTAAGTAATAATAGTGCTTCTTGAGGATGAGAAATAGGTTCACAATAGGAACCAATGAATTCATTCTGTTGTTGATTGATGTATTTGAGGACCCAACCACCAAATGAATTGTCTTTATTAACTACACCACTTAAACACCTTCTAGCTCATAAATATGTACTGTTTTATCCTGATATTCTTAAAGAATTGGAAGCAGACTGGAAAAATATATGTTCTAATTCAGATTGAGAAAAGAAAAAAAAAGAGAGAGAGATTATTAAGAACCTTAAAAAGATGATAAACAAGGCTAAAATAATGTGGCTGATTAGGTAAGGCTGAACATGTCTGATCCAAACATCAGAAGCTAGATCATCATAACAGTATAGGAATTGGGACAAGGGAGAAGGATAGAAACTATGCCAAAGATGTATGTATGTATGTATGTATGTATGTAGCTTTACCTAAAAATGTATGAAAAGTATATGCAAAACATTACTTTTAACAGTTTATTATATTTGATAGATTCAATAATATATTCATTATTTTTCACTGTATAACAAATTATCCCCAAATTCACCAGCTTTAAACAAGAGATATTTATTATCTCATAGCTTCTGTGGATCAGATATCTAGGCACAGCTTATCAGGGTGCCTCTAAGTCAGGGTCTCTCGTAAGATGAAATCTGGGGGGACCTTCAAGATGGTGGAGGAGTAAGACGTGGAGATCACCTTCCTCTCCACAAATACAACAAAAATACATCTACATGTGGAACAACTCCTACAGAACACCTACGGAACGCTGGCAGAAGACCTCAGACCTCCCAAAAGGCGAGAAAATCCTCATGTACCTGGGTAGGGCAAAAGAAAAAACAGAGACAAAAGAATAGGGATGGGACTTACACCTCTGGGAGGGAGCTATGAAGGAGGAAAAGTTTCTACACACTAAGAAGTCCCTTCTCTGGTGGAGACAGGGTTTGGACTTCGAAGCCATGCAAGAGAGCGCAACAACAGGGGTACAGAGGGCAAAGTGGAGAGATTCCCGCACAGAGGATAAGTGCCAACCAGGACTCACCAGCCCGAGAGGCTTGTCTGCTCACCCGCCCGGGCTGACTGGGGCTGGGAGCTGAGGCTCAGGCTTAGGAGGTCAGACGCCAGGGAGAGGACTGGAGTTGGCTGTGTGAAGACAGCCTTAGGGAGCTAGTGCACCACAGCTAGCCAGGAGGGAGTCCGGGAAAAGGTCTGGACCTGCTGAAGAGCCAAGAGACCATTATTTTGGGGTGGGTGAGGAGAGGGGATTCCTTCCCCCTGTGCACACAGAAGGCAGAGCACTGCTTAAGCCATCTCCTGAGACGGGCACAAGCCGCAGGCATCAGGTCGGACCCCAGAAACAGGCATGAAACGTTAGTGCTGCTGCAGCCACCAAGAAGCCTGTGTGCAAGCACAGGTCACTATCCACAGCCCCGCCCCCACCCAAGGAGCCTGTGCAGCCCAACACTGCCAGGACCCCATGATCCAGGGACAACTTCCCCGGGAGAACACAAGGCGCACCTCAGGTTTTTGCAATACCATGCCAGCCTCTGCCGCCAGAGGCTTACCCCACGTTCCAATTATAACTACTGTACCCCTCCCTCCCCCTGACCTGAATGAGCAAGAGCCCCATAATCAGCCGCTGCTTTAACCCCCTCCTGTCTGGGCGGAGAGCAGATGCCTGAGGGCAGCCTACACACAGCGGTGGGGCCAAAATGAAAGCTGAATCCCCGGAGCTGTGCGAACAAAGAAGAGAAAGGGAAATCTCTCCCAGCAGCCTCAGGAGCAGCCGATTAAATCCCCACAACTTGATGTACCCAGCATCTGTGGAATACCTGAATAGACAATGAATCATCAAAATATTGAGGCAATGGACTTTGGGAGCAACTGTAGACTTGGGGTTTGCTGTCTGTGACTGATTTGTTTCTGATTTTTATGTTTATCTTAGTTTAGTTTTTAGCACTTGTTATGATTGGTGGATTTGTTTATTGGTTTGGTTGCTCTCCTCCATTTTTATTATTACTATTAATTTTTTTAAAATAAATTTTTATTTTTTTCCTTTCTTTATTTTTCTTCTGAGGCCTGTGGCTGATAGGGTCTTGGTGCTCTGGCCTGGTATCAGGTCTGAGGCTCTGAGGTGGGAGAGCCGAGTTCAGTATATTGGACCACCGGAGACCTCCCAACCTCATGTAATATCAATTGTCAAAAGCTCTCCCAGAGATCTCTGTCTCAACGCTAAGACCCAGCTCCACCCAACAGCCAGCCAGATCCAGTGCTGGCTGCCCCATGCCAAACAACTAGTAAGACAGGAACACAACCCCACCCATTAGCAGAGAGGCTGCCTAAAGTCATACTAAGTTCACAGACACCCCAAAACACACTGCCAGACATATAGCCCTGCCCACTAGAAAGACAAGATCGAGCCCCACCCACCAGAACACAGGCACCAGCCCACTCCACCAGGAAGCCTACACAAGCTGCTGAACCAAAGTCACCCACTGCAGGCAGACACCAAAAACAATGGGAACTATGAACCTCCAGCCTATGAAAAGGAGACCCCAAACAAGGTAAGCTAAACAGAATGAGAAGACAGAGAAATATGCAACAGATGAAGGAGCAAGGTAAAAACCCAACAGACCAAACAAATGAAGAGGAAATAGGCAGTCTACCTGAAAAAGAATTCAGAATAATGATAGTAAAGGTGATCCAAAATCTTGGAAATAGAATTGAGAAAATGCAAGAAACGTTTAACAAGGACCTAGAAAATTAAAGAGCAAACAAACAATGATGAACAACACAGCAAATGAAATTATAAACTCTCTAGGAGGAATCAATAGCAGAGTAACTGAGGCAGAAGAACGGATAAGTGACCTGGAAGATAGAATAGTGGAAATAACTACCACAGAGCAGGATGAAGAAAAAAGAATGAAAATAATTGAGAACACTCTCAGAGACCTGTGGGACAACATTAACTGCACTAACATTCAAATAATAGGGGTCCTAGAAGAAGAAGAGAAAAAGAAATGGTCTGAGAAAATATTTGAAGAGATTATAGTTGAAAACTTCCATAACATGGGAAAAGAAATAGTCAGTCAAGTCTAGGAAGTGAAGAGAGTCCCATACAGGATAAATCCAAAGAGAAATATGCCAAGACACATATTAATCAAACTATCAAAAATTAAATACAAATAAAAAATATTAAAAGCAGCAAGAAAAAAGCAACAAATAACATACAAGGAAATCCCCAAAAGGTTAACAGCTGATCTTTCAGCAAAAACACTGCAAGCCAGAAGGGAGTGGCAGGACATATTTAAAGTGATGAAAGGGAAAAACCTACAACCAAGATTGCTCTACCCAGAAAGGATCTCATTCAAATTCGATGGAGAAATTAAAACCTTTACAGACAAGCAAAAGCTAAGAGAATTCAGTACCAACAAACCAGCTTTACAACAAATGCTAAAGGAACTTCTCTAGGCAGGAAACACAATAGAAGGAAAAGACTGACAAACAAACCCCAAACAATTAATAAAATGGTAATAGGAACATACAAAATGATAATTACCTTAAACGTAAATGGATTAAATGCTCCAACCAAAAGACATAGACTGGCTGAATGGATACAAAACAAGACCTGTATATATGCTGTCTAGAAGGGAACCATTTCAGACCTAGGGACACATGCAGACTCAAAGTAAGGGGATGGAAAAAGATATTCCATGCAAATGGAAATCAAAAGAAAGCTGGAGTAGCAATTTTTATATCATACAAAACAAACTCTAAAGTAAAGACTATTATAAGAGACAAAGAAGGACACTACATAATGATCAAGGGATCAATCCAAGAAGAAGATAGAACAATTGTAAATACTTATGCCTCCAACATAGGAGCACCTCAATACATAAGGCAAATGCTAACAGCCATAAAAGGGGAAATCGCCACTAACACAATAATAGCCGGGGACTTTAACACCCCACTTTCACCAATGTACACATCATCCAAAATGAAAATAAATAAGGAAAAACAAGCTTTAAGCAACACATTACACAAGATGGACTTAGTTGATATTTAGAGGACATTCCATCCAAAAACAACAGAATACAGTTTCTTCTCAAGTGGTCATGGAACATTCTCCAGGATAGATCATATCTTGGTTAACAAATCAAGCCTTGGTAAAGTTAACAAAATTGAAATTGTATCAAGTATCTTTTCCAACCACAGCACTATGAGACTAGATATCAGTTACAGGAAAAAAAAAACTGTAAAAAACACATGGAGGCTAAACAATACACTACTAAACAACCAAGATCAGTGAAGAAATCAAAGAGGATATCAAAAAATACCTAGAAACAAATGACAATGAAAACACGAAGACCCAAAACCTATGGGATGCAGCAAAAGCAGTTCTACGAAGGAAGTTTATAGCAATATAATCCTACCTCAAGAAACAAGAAAAATCTCAAATAAACAACCTAACCTGACAACTAAAGCAAATAGAGAAAGAAGAACAAAAAATACCCCCAAAGTTAGCAGAAGGAAAGAAATCATAAATAGCAGATCAGAAATCAATGAAAAAGAAATGAAGGAGACAGTAGCAAAGATCAATAAAACTAAAAGCTGGTTCTTTGAGAAGATAAACAAAATTGATAAAAAATTAGCCAGACTCACCAATAAAAAAAGGGAGAAGACTCAAATCAATAGAATTAGAAATGCAAAAGGAGAAGTAACAGCTGACACTGCAGAAGTACAAAGGATCATGAAAGATTACTAAAAGCAACTATATGCCAATAAAATGGGCAGCCTGGAAGAAATGGACAAACTCTTACAAATGCACAACCTTCCAAGAATGCATCAGGAAGAAATAGAAAATATAAACAGACCAATCGCAAGCACTGAAATTGAAACTGTTATTAAAAATCTTCCAACAAACAAAAGCCCAGGACCAGAGGGCTTCCCAGGTGAATTCTATCAAACATTTAGAGAAGAGCTAACACCTATCCTTTTCAAACTCTTCCAAAATATAGCAGAGGGAGAAACACTCCCAAACTCATGTTATGAGGCCACCATCACCCTGATACAAAACCAGACAAAAATGTCACAAAAAATGAAAACTACAGGCCAATATCACTGATTAACATAGATGCAAAAATCCTCAACAAAATACTAGTAAACAGAATCCAACAGCCCATTAAAAGGATCATACACCATGGTCAAGTGGGATTTATCCCAGGAATGCAAGGATTCTTCAAAATACTCAAATCAATCAATGTGATAAACCATATTAACAAATTGAAGGAGAAAAACAATTAGATCATTTCAATAGATGCAGAGAAAGCTTTCGACAAAATTCAACACTCATTTATGATAAAAACCCTCCAGAAAGTAGGCATAGAGGGAACTTACCTCAACATAATAAAGGCCATATATGACACACCCACAACCAACATCATCCTCAATGGTGAAAAACTGAAACCATTTCCACTAAGATCAGAAACAAGACAAGGCTGTCCACTCTCACCACTATTATTCAATATAGTTTTGGAAGTTTTAGCCACAGCAATCATAGAAGAAAAAGAAATAAAAGGAATCCAAATTGGAAAAGAAGAAATTAAGCTGTCACTGTTTGCAGATGACATGATACTATACATAGAGAATCCTAAAGATGCTATCAGAAAACTACTAGATCTAATCAATGAATTTGGTAAAGTAGTGGGATACAAAATTAATACACAGAAATCTCTGGCATTCCTTTACATGAATGATGAAATATCTGAAAAGGAAATTAAGGAAACACTCCCATTTGTTGCACTTCCATTGTAAAAAAGAGATTAAACCTACCTAAGGAGACAAAAGACCTGTATGCAGAAAATTATAAGACACTGATGAAAGAAATTAAAGGTGATACAGACAGATGGAGAGATATACCATGTTCTTGGATTGGAAGAATCAACATTGTGAAAATGACTATACTACCCAAAGCAATGTACAGATTCAGTGCAATCCCTATCAAGCTACCAATAGTATTTTTCACAGAACTAGAATGAAAAATTTCACAATTAGTATGGAAACACAAAAGACCCTGAATAGCCAAAACAATTTTGAGAAAGAAAAATGGAGCTGGAGGAATCAGGCTCCCTGACTTCAGCCTAGACTACAAAGCTACAGTAATGAAGACAATAGGGTACTGGCACAAAAACAGAAATATAGATCAATGGAACATGTTAGAAAGCCCAGAGATAAACCCACGCACATATGGTCACCTTCTTTTTGATAAAGGAGGCAAGAATATAGAATGGAGAAAAGAGAGCCTCTTCAATAACTCTTCAATAACATGTAGACAGCTACATGTAAAAGAATGAAATTGGGACACTCCCTAACACCATACACAAAAATAAACTCAAAATGGATTAAAGACCTAAATGTAAGACCGGACATTATAATACTCCTAGAGGAAAACATAGGAAGAACACTCTTTGACATAAATCACAGCAAGATCTTTTTTGACCCACCTCCTAGAATAATGGAAATAAAACCAAAAATAAACAAATGAGAACTAATGAAAGTTAACAGCTTTTGCACAACAAAGGAAACCATAAATGAGACAAAAAGACAACCCTCAGAAAGGGAAAAATTATTTTCAAATGAAGCAACTGACAAAGGGTTAATATCTAAAATTTACAAGCAGCACATGCAGCTCAATATCAAAAAAAACAAAAAACCCAGTCCAAAAATGGGCAGAAGACCTAAATAGATGTTTCTCCAAAGAAGATATACAGATTGCCAACAAACACATGAAAGGATGCTCAACATCACTAACCATTAGAAATATGCAAATCAAAGCTACAGTGAAGTATCACCTCACACCAGTCAGAATGGCCATCATCAAAAAAGTTACAAACAATACATGCTGGAGAGGATGTGGAGAAAAGGGAACCCTCTTGCACTGTTGGTGGGAATGTAAATTATTACAGCCACTATGGAGAACAATAGGGAGGTTCCTTAAGAAACTAAAAATAGAACTACCATATGACCCAGCAATCCCACTACTGGGCATATACCCTGAGAAAACCATAATTCAAAAAGAGTCATGTACCACAATGTTCATTGCAGCTCTATTTACAATAGCCAGGACATGGGAGCAACCTAAGTGTCCATCGACAGATGAATGGATACAGAAGATGTGGCACATATATACAATGGAATATTACTTAACCATAATAGAAACAAAATTAAGTTATTTGTAGTGGGGTGGATGGACCTAGAGCCTGTCATACAGAGTGAAGTAAGTCAGAAAGAGAAAAACAAATACCGTATGCTAACACATATATAGAGAATGTAAAAAATAATAATGGCTCTGAAGAACCTAGGGACAGGACAGGAATAAAGACACAGATGTAGAGAATGGACTTGAGGACACGGGGAATGGGAAGGGTAAGCTGGGACAAAGTGAGAGAGTGGCATTGACATATATACACTACCAAATGTAAAATAGATAGTGGGAAGCAGCCGCATAGCACAGGGAGATCAGCTCGGTGCTTTGTGACCACCTAGAGGGGTGGGATAGGGATGGTGGGAGGGAGGTACAAGAGGGAGGGGATATGGGGATATATGTTTCTGTATAGCTGATTCACATTTTTGTACACCAGAAAGTAACACAATATAGTAAAACAATTATATTCCAATAAACATGTTAAATAAATAAATAAATAAAGTGGGAAAGACAGTATTTGGATGAAGCCAAAGGATGGGAGGCTCTCTAAAGAGATAAATGAAAGTCTTTAGAAAGCAATGAAACATTATTATAGGATAGGCCAAGAGACATTTAATGATATATTTTTTCTAACATTCTCTTTATAATTGTTTCTATTGGCATTGCCAAACAAACTATCTCCCCTAATTTTCAGCAGAGCATGTATTTTGGAGTCTATGTCCATGGAAATCAAGTAAAGAGATGATTTTTCCTATCTCTGGTAACATGGCATACAAGAGGGACCCTGTTCATTGTTTGGTGATCTAATCCATTTACTGAACTAAAATAATGAATATTGTGGCTTGTACATGGGAAGAACCTTTAAAAACAGGAACCACTGCCTCCCCCAGAAGCTCTTTCTCCCTATGCCCTACTGCTAGTTTTAATAGGTGATTACACTGTAAATTATATAATGACTTTTTCCCTTAACAATAAAATTTATTTAAAATCTCAAAAAAAAAGAAAAAAGATGCAATCAGATGTTGGCTGGGACTAAAGTCAACTCAACTCAGAGCCTTTTCATATCCACTTCTGAGTTCTCTCATATGGCTTTTGATCCTCATTGCTTGTTATCTCCAGATACCACTTCCTTTTCATGTGGGCTTCTCCATAGGGTTATTCACAATACTGCAGCTTGTTTCCCCTGAGAAAGGGCAGAGAGAAACAGAGAGAGAGAGAGAGAAAGAGAAAGACAGATACAGAGAGACAAAGAGACAGAGAAATAAGGCATCCAAGATGGAAGCCTATTCTTTTAACCTATTTAGGAAGTGACATCTTATCATTTCTGCTATATTCTATTCATTAGAAGCCCACACTCGAGGGAAGGAGATTTCATGAACATGAAAAACAGGAGTCCAAGAACACTGGGGCCATCTTGAGATTGTTTACTATAGACATCCTGTAGCACAAGAATTAAGGTGATAGGCACTTGTATAGTAGCTACAGTGATTCATGCAAATCTTAGATAATTTGTATTCTCTGACACTAAGTGAACCTTAAGTTTCACTCTGCCCATATGGTTGACTAGTCAATTCCCATTAATTGTTCTGAGTGCACTCATTCCTTCAATGCTAGAGTGCGATTACTATAGAATTCCATAATTTCTAGAAAACAAATATTGGAGTAAATATGGCTATAATGCTGAAAAAATATATATACAATGCATCCCAAGTAATATATTACTTTTATTTTCTGAATACTGTAATGGAATATTATCACAATCTTTTGCATCACTTATAACAGGTATACAGTAGTGCAGTTTTTTAGAAAATGATAAATCAGTTAAATTACTTACTTACAAAGGATATGTTTCTCCTCCAAAAAAATTTATATATTTTATGGAGGAGTGGAGACTAGGGAATGTTTAATTCATTTTTAGTATCCATGCAATTTGTTGATATCTACATGCTATTTTTATCTTTAATAGGAAAGCATGCTGATAACCATTCTGGAAATCCTTAAAAATACTTTAAATTATGTTATTTAACTTTAATACATGTAAAATACATGTAACATAAAATTTCCCATCAAAACTATTTTTAAGTGTATAGTTTAGTACATTCACATTGTTGTGCAGCCAATTTTCAGAACTCTTCATTTTGCAAAACTGACCCTCTATACCCATTAAACAACAAACATCCATTTCCCTTCCACCCTCCCATCAACCCTTGGCAACCACCATTCTACTTTCTTTCTCTATGAATTTGACTATTCTAGGTACTTCATATAAATGGAAACATACAGTATTTGTCTTTTAGTGGCTGGCTTATTTCACTTTGCATAATGTCTTCACAGTTCATTCATATTGTAGCATGTGTCAGAATTTCCATCCTTTTTAAGGCTGAATAATATTCAATTGTGTGTATATATCTCATCCATCAATGAAAATTGGATTGCTCCAGCTTTTGACTATTGTGAAGAATGCTGTTATGAATGTGGGTGTTCAAATATGTTTCTGAGATCTTGCTTTCAATTTTCTCGGATCTTATGATAATTCTATTTAAAATTTTCAGGCAAATATTGTACTGTTTTTCATATCAGATATATCATTTTACATTCCCTTCAACCGTGCATGTATAATTTAGCCAGAGGAAGCATGTAATGGAGTGTGTGTGTGTGTGTGTGTGTGTGTGTGTATAGTGGAAAATTCAAGACAGAAGGAAGAGGATGTGCAAGGGCCTGGAAAAAAGAGAGAGACAGCAGATGGGGGGAGGAAGAGAATGGGGAAGGGAGGAGAGGAGAAGAGAAGAGAGATATTTTAAATCCTAAATGGTTGGCATATTAAGAAGCAAAAAGAAGAATGGTCAAGACAGCCCAGAAGATAATGGATCATGTGAAGCATATTTTAAAATTTGGACTTTACCTTCAGTGTAATAAAGAGCGATTGATCAGGGAAGTACAAATCAAAACCACAATATCACCTCCCACCCGTTAGAATGGCTACTATCAAAATGACAAGAAATAATAAGTGTTAGTGAGGGTGTGGAGAAAAGGGAGCCCTCATGCACTGTCGGTGGGAATGTAAACTGGGGTGCAGCCACTGTGAGAACAGTATGACGGCTCCTCAAAAAATTAAAAATAGAACTACCATATGATCCAGCAATTCCACTTCTGGGTATCTATCCAAAGAAAGTGAAAACACCAACTCAAAAAGATATATGCACCCCCATGTTCATTGTAGCATTGTTTACAATAACCAAGATGTGGAAGCAGCCTAAGTGTCCATCAATGGATGAATGAATAAAGAAAATGTGATATTTATATACAATGAAATATTAGTCATAAAAAATAATGAAATCTTGCCATATGTGACTTTGAGGGCATTATTTTAAGTGAAATAAGTCGGACAGAGAAAGATAAATACCATATGATCTCAATTTATATGAGAAATCTAGAGAAAAATTAGCTCATATGTAGATACCAAGAGAACAGATTGGTGGTTGTCAGAGGCAAGGGTGGGTGAAATGGGTGAAGAGGATCAAAAGGTACAAATTTTCAGTTATAAAATAAACAAATCATGGGTTGTAATGTACAGCATGGAGATTATAGTTATAAAAAAAAAAGAGTTAGTGAGTACTTTTAAGCACAGTAGTGATACATGCATATGATTTGTATTTTAGAAAAATCATTGTCTGCACTATGGAGAGTAAGTTGAAGGGACATCTGCCCAGAGAAAAGGAAACCCCTTATGAGGCTGAAAATAAGATGATAGACTGAATTAGGTGTCATAAAGGGGGTAGAGAAAGCAGAGATGGATTGACTCATACATAGGAATCCTAAAGTAAAGAAAAATGTGCCATCAAGGATGATACTCAGATTCCCAGTTTTCACCAGTGGGTGGAAAGTGAGATGGAAGAGGTTAATAGAAAAGATGAGCTCAGTTTTGCAATTGTTGACTTTGATGGGTTCATGGAACATCCAAGAGCCATCTTATAGGAAGGAGGAATTCTACACCTAAAATTCAGGAGAGTTGTTGCCTCTGAAAAGATGAACTTTGGGGCCATCAACATATAGATAGAAGATTATTAAAGCCACAATAGGAAATGTTGGAGACATTTCCTAGAAATATGAAAATTGAAATGAGAAGACAATCTAAGATAGAACTCTGAAAAATACCAAAATTTCAAGATTCTACAAAGAAATCTGAGATTTCAATCAATGAGATGAAGTGGAACGAGTTTGGTGTTAAGGAACCAAAGAGGGTGGTCGACAGTGGAAAGAGGAGCAGAGAGGACAAACAAGGAAAGATCTCAGTGATTTACCCACAAGGAAGCCTGTTGTTGCTGGCTTTGACAAGAACCGGAGTGGCAAGAACAAAAGCTAAATTTACAAGGTTTGGAGAATGAGTGAAGTTGTACTAGAAGCAGTAAATATAGACAACGCCTTCAAAGGATTTAGTTGCGAAGCAGTGGTCATAAAGAACAGTGCTTGGTGGAAGGTACAGACACTTATTCTCACAGTTCTGGAGGCTGGGAAGTCAAGATCACGGTGCTGGTAGATCTGGTATTTGGTGCTACTTCCTAGCTTTCATATAACAACCTTCTTGCTGTGTCTTCATATGGTAGAGAGAAGCTCTCCTCATCTCATAAGGGCATTAATCTCATCATGGGGGCCCTAGACTCGTGATCTCATCTAAACCTCATTACCTTCCAAAGGCCCCACCTCCTATTACCATCACACTGGATATTAGTTCTTCGACATATGAATTCAGGGGGGACACAAACATTCAGTCCATAGCAAGTATTCTAGGAAGGCAAGAGATAGGATCATGAGTACAGATACAGGAGTTAATCTTTATTTTTTTTTAATTTATTAATTAATTAATTTATTTTTTGGCTGTATTGGGTCTTCGTTTCTGTGCAAAGGCTTTCTCTAGTTGCGGCAAGCGGGGGTCACTCTTCATCGCGGTGCACGGGCCTCTCACTATCTCGGCCTCTCTTGCTGTGGAGCACGTGCTCCAGATGCTCAGGCTCAGTAGTTGTGGCTCATGGGCCTAGTTGCTCCACGGCATGTGGGATCTTCCCAGACCAGGGCTCGAACCCATGTCCCCTGCATTGGCAGGCAGATTCTCAACCACTGCGCCACCAGGGAAGCCCCAGGAGTTAATCTTTAAGGAGGGAAATAACTTCTCTTCCCAGGGACATCTCTTTGTAGATTTGGTGGTAGGAAGTTGGAGTTATAATTTCTCTCTGAACAAATAGGCAAGATTATCAGTCAGTTGTGATTACAGCAGAATGAAAAATTTGAGGAGAGAGTGGAGAAAGCTCACTAGGGAAACAGAAAGTATTGAAGGTCTAGTTGAGTTTGGGCATCAACGTGTACAGTTATGGGATCATCTTCATTGATACTCAGCTGTCTAGGTTAGATGTAGGGAAATGGAACCCTTGGACTGAGCATTTGCCAAAGGAATAGATAGAAAGGCAATGTGACTAGGATGTAAAAAAGTGGGCAAAAGAATGGTTGAAATGAGGTCCCATGACATCAAAGCAAGACAGAAAGGAAAAGAAGATAAGATGGGACCAACAGAGCAAGGTAGAGGGATCACAGGCTGCCAGCCCCACATAGAGAGGGGTGGTGAGGACAACTGACTGAGAAGGCTTGTGGGAGGAGAGCTGTGGTCAGAGTGGGGTATTCAGATTTAATGTTTCAGAAGTGGTAGAGTCCCAAGTGATGACCACATTAGGTGTATTGGATTATGAGAGGTGTAGATGAACATGGCTGGAGATGAAGTAATCAAGGAATAAAGCAGTTAAGGGTCAAACACAGCATGAAGTAGAGAGTATAAAAAATGAGTTAGATGCTAAATCGTTGATGGCATGAGGGTGAGTGCCAGAAGATCAGTCCATGCCAGTAACATTCAATGTTAGAGGATGATGTTACCTGAAGGAATAATCTCAAAATAGTGGGGTTTTTACATAAGGCTAATGCAATGATGTTCTGCAAGCAGCTTGGGGATAGAGGAGGATGGTTGACATAAGTGGAATGGGGGAAGAAGTAGCCTCAACCTGAAAAGTCATGTTCTTATGGAAGAACTCTTACAGATTTTTGTTTACACTGGATAGGACATTGTGAAAGTCAGTCGGCATTTTGGATCAGGGGAAAAAATGAGACAAAAATAGGAAGAGGGGAATAGGAGAGAAGTGACGAAGGATGACAAGGATGGTAGGCAGGATGCAAAGTTTTCAAAAACACATCCTGGCAGTTCCTGGTGGTCTGCTACCTGGTCTCTCGAGACTGAGGATGACTGGGACAGAGGTTTTGGGGCTTGGCAGCTGATCTGTAGATACTAAATGTTTCTCAAATTTCTTGTTAAAATGTATCCATTGCCTCATCCCCTGGCATGTGACTATGAACTACTGAAATATTCTTTTGGTGCACATGCCCGTACTTCTGACTTCAACTTGATAAAACTACTTTAGTTCCCAATTATTTGCCGTTTTGTTTGCTTCTCTTGACGTGATATTCACTCCAACAACTTAGTGTGCTGACCTTTCTCCTGACATACTCCGTTGATATTTGTCTGTAAGCTAATCTATGACCAAGAAGTTTACTAAGAGTAGAATTCTTCTACTACCATTTCCATCAACAATATCCTATAAATGTTTATTATTACAGAAGTAAAATGCTCCCTACAGGCTTGGTTTCAATTCTGGACTTCACAAGACTAAATTTTAAAAATTCTTCCAAAATGTATGAAGACATTCCATACACAGAATATATTTATTTTATAAAATAACAAAGAAAACATAAAGAAACAGAAATTTTTTTTCAGAGATTCTGATTTTTCCCCTAGCTTTATTGAGATATAATTGAGATATAACATTGTGTGAATTAAAGCTTACAACATGTTGATTTGATACACTCATATATTACAAAATGATTACCACCATAGAATTACCTAACATCTCTATTACCTCATATAATTACCATGTCTTTTTGGTGGTAAGAATATTTAAGATCTACTTTCTCAGCAACTTTCAAGTATATAATACAATATTGTTCACTATAGTTATTATGCACTAGATCTCCAGAATTTATTCATCTTAAACTGAAAGTTTTCACTCTTTGACCAATACATCTCCATTCCCCCACCCAGGCCCTTGGAACCACCATTCTACTTACTGAAAAAACAGAAATTTATAATACTCAAAGGCCTAAATATTTAGGATTATTCAGAGCTTTGAAGAAAGATATAAGCACTTTTTTCCCAAAGTAGTTTAATCCAATATCTACTAAACTATCCACGGCACAAGATTTATTTCTAATTTCTTATCCATCAAAGACCAGTACTTATGCAAAAAAAAAAAGTTACTTGAAAAAATGAGCTAAAAGATATATTAAAAAGTCTCATTTTTTTTTACAAGTAAACTCAATAGGCAAAAAAAATTTACTCTGTCAAATTGCTACAAAAATTTCTAAATGTTTATTCTCAATGTTTGTACTTACTGCAACTCGGTAGTAGTCCAGGGACAGGCACCTGGCTGTGAACCACATTGTGAGTAGCACTGGCTTAGTGGTCTTTATCCAACATATTTCTACAAGGTCACTCCTAATTTCTATAGAGACCTTTGTTTTGCAGCAGGAATGATAAAACTAAAGTGCAGATGAAATCACTGCTTCCCTCTTAAAAGCAGAAATCTTGTTTATATACATCTTTCCTTTATACTGTATTAGCTTCTTGTACCAGATAATTTTTCTGGGTCTCCAGGAGAAGAAAGTACAAGTAATGACAGAATGAAAAAGAAAGGAATCCTAGGAGTTATGCTATATCATTGATTTATAATCACATGTAATATTTGCACCCCATTTTCTATCTATTCATTCTAAGCAAGCACATTTCTTACTAGCGATCAGTATCCTGATAGTCAAACAGTTGGAAATATTTCCTTTGGAGCAGGAATGTCCTTTTTCCTTAATTTCAAATGATAGGCCATTAATTCTCTAAGGGATGCCAAAAACTATTATAGAATTTAAGGTTAAACCAATAGTGTTAACAATAAGTGTAAGATTATTATAGTGACTTATTCCAAAATTTGAGATAATCTGATTTGCTTCTGACAATTAAAAGAGGCTGAAGTGGTTAATATCATGTCTCACAGTGGAGGCCCAGGATTACCCCCTGATATTTTGACATTCTAGGGTGTGTTTCTTCATGGAGGTCACTGTCACCTCCCTTCATTCCTAGTCATTGTAATGTTGTGCAGCTTACTTGCTCTCTACCCTTTCCCACAAGCCTTCTCTCACTTGGCAGCTGTCCTTCCATGTACATAGATGTGATGGTTTGGAAACCTTCTCTTTTCTCTCATCCTCTGAATCAGTTATCATCTTCCTAATTAAAGAACCTCTTTCATTAGCTTATGATGAACTGTGCAGAGGAGTGTAGGGCACTTTGTATTAAAAGTCCCATTAATGGCTATCATATTAACATAAGCAAGACTCTCTCCCAGTATGTGTCTCTCCTTCTGTCTCTGTCTCTCTGTCCCTAATGCCCTAGCCCTCTAGCTCTCTCTCTTTTTGTTCTTTTTAGGATATTTTTACGTGGAGCTGGGGAGTGGATGCAGTTCACAGCTTTTCCATATTTACAGTCAACTTGAACTAGGGAAATGAGGTATGGAAAATAATGAAACGATTAACTTGTTAATATTTTTCTGTACTAGGCTCATGCAACTGGAATATAATGAGATGATCAAGCCATAATTTTTTTCAATCTTATTTCCTACCTTATGCTACATAGATTTTATTTTCTAACAACAAAGAAAAAATCAAAGTTGAAAAAAGATATACAATGTGTGGTGAAGAAAAGAATAGAAATAGAAATACTCCAATGGAAATAGTCATAGATAATGTTGTATTTGTTCATTTAAAAATATTTATTGAGCACTTACTATGTTCTAAGCTGGGGATACAGTAGTTCATAAAACAGATAAACTTCTAGAGAATTTGTGCAAAGGGTACTATTAAATAATTCAGAATAGCATGTATAGTTTAATAATATAATTTCAGGCCCAACATATTAAAAACAGAATGATTTTGTAAAATATCATTAATATTACTTGACTACTCAGTAAATCGGAGTGTTTCTGCTTGAAATATAAGAAAGCTATGGCATTCTGCAGCATGCTAGCTAGCTTCCTATTGGGGGAAAGAGTATAATTTGACAATTTTGTGCTTAATATTTTTAGGAATATATATTCTCTTTAATTCCCTCAATGTGCTTCTAAGCCTCTAGGACTACAAATCATAATAAGAAAATGCCAGAATCTGAGCATGGCATAATCATTATCTTTAGACTAAATTTTTATGTATTGTCTATTTAAAGGTCTTATTCCTTAAGCAAGTATTTATTAAGGAAGGCTTCTTTATAAGTAAAATACAACCACAAATTAAGACATAGTGGTTTTAATCATGTATGAGGTTACTTCATAATGTCTATTAGATAATCACTATACCGTATATCATCAACAGAAATGCAAGAACATTATTCAAGTGAGCGCATTACTTCTGATCAGATATGTATGTGAAGCCGGCAGATTTCTATACCAGGGATTGTATTCTTCTGGCCACCTGGGGAGATAAGCAGCTAGGAAAATCTGGCTTGGGCTGGAAGAAGACTAATATTTATTTTTGAAAGCATCGTATATTCTGCTCTTCCAGGAATTACTGCAGTAAAGATTTCACCGCAGAGTACATGAGGTGAACATAGAAACTGGATTGTTTTCGTATGTGGAATTGCCAAAACCTACCACTGAATAAAGGTTAAAGACTTTTTCTCTAATTTTAAAAACAAATTTTTTATGATTTCACTAATTTTTGAGTTAAGATAGATGCCTTTTAGCAGGCAATATATTGTTACATAAGCAGATTTCTTAATATGCTAAAAGAGTGTTTGCTGAACTTTTTGAAAATTAAGCAAGATAGACATTAACAGTCTTCACATCTACTAGAAATGAAAGGGCTCAGATAGTTTAATTTAGCACTTCTCATCTTCCAAAGAAGATTATTCATGTGAATATCCTTGGTGAGCTCATTGTTGTCTGCAATAGAAGGCCTACATTTTCTTTTAGAGCTATAGAATCAAATGGCCCAACAAACTGATTAATAAGATTTTAATCTAGCAGCTAGCATGCTAATTAACTTGTCAAGTATGTACACAAATTCTCCACACAAGTTATTTTTAAAAGTCTTTGCTTGTGTGTATGTACGATGGTAAATGCATGGAATACTTTGAAGCAATACACAAGAACGTCGGAAGGAACAATGGCTGGCTCCCTTGAGGGAGAAGAAGTGGGCAGCTGAGGAGCAAAGGATGCAGAAGAGAGACTTTTTTATTATGTACTTTTTGTATTTTGAGTTCTGTGCCATGATATATTAACTCTTCAAAACAGATTTTCAAAAATTAAATCATTTTCTTGGGCAAGTACTAAAGATCCCGTTCCTCTTGTTTCCAACCACACAGGGCTCATGGTTGTTCATTCATGCTGGGATTCTGTCTCAGTGTTTTTCAGATCACAAATCCACCCTAAAATCAAGGGGACTATGTTAAGATGAAACAAAATTAGTTGTTTCAGTCATGCTAAAAAAAAAGTTATCTTTGCACAAGATCCAACAAAGGAAAGTCAGAAAGGAGAAGGTAAAAGAAGGACAGGAAAGGAAAGGGGAACAAAAGAGAGCATTTGAGAAGGAAGGATGAGAGAAGAAAAGTAGGGAAAGATAAGCATTCTATCACTGTCCTATTGCTACGAAACTACTCTGGTCTGAAATCTCCTTTTCTTCCTACCCTTCTCCCACAAGGTCTGGATCTAGTTCAAGTTATTGTTGTCTCTCACCTGGCTGATGACCACAGACGTCTTTCTGTCTTTTTTGACTCCAGTGTTATCTGCTCAAACCTATCCTTCACCCGCCTGCTCCACCTTAAAACCCTTCAGAGCCTCTACACCATCTACACAATTCAGTTCCCTGCCTGCCTCTCCACCCCAATTGTCATTTCCTCCTACTTTGTGCTTTAACTTCTAGCAACACTCAACCACTGGTTTTTCCTTCAACAGTACATGCTATTTCTTATTCATCATGCTATTGCTTGTGCTGTTCACACACACACACACACACACACACACACACAATGCTACAGCTTTCCCTCCTATTAATGACATTATTTTATAATCAGCTGTTTGTGTAAGTGGTTTGCTCTCTCAACCGCAATATGCCTTATTCACATTGGTGTGATCAGGGACCACTATTTGACCTGGCACGTTGAAGATGCTCAATATATATTGGCTGACTTGAAAAAGAGAACGCCCTTGACTGAACTCTCTGTGATCCTAAGAAAGACATTTCACCTGCTACTTCCCTATTTGTTAAGTGGAAGAGCAAACTATACCTAAAGAACTTCTCTCTCCTGAGATTATCCATTAGTTATGACTTGCATTGTATCTAGAACCCAAAGATGTTAGTATCCATATCATAATATAATCATCAACTTCCTCACATTTTTATTATGGAAATTTTCAAACATACTCAAAAGTACAGAGAATAATTCAGTGAACCTTAGGTGTCAACATCTTGTCAATTTTATTTCATGTATCCTCTTAATCACGCATGTTTAAAGCAAATCTCAATCATGGTAACATTTTTCCTGTAAACACTTCATTATGCTTATCTAATACATACAGACTTTTTAATATAACAACCATAACAATTATGACAATGAGTGACATTTATCTGTGATATTATAATCTATCTTAACATTTTTAATAATTGTATGAGGAAGTCAAAATCCCCAAACCATTTTCAGTATGTTTAAATAATTGGTGCATCATTCTAGTTTGTGAACATTTCTCCTGACATTAACTGGCCAGTGTTCAGTGAAGATTAACAGTCTGCATTCTTGCAGAGGGCCAAGGACTGGGTGTTCAGGTCCAGCCTGAAGGGTATTAAAAGAACTTGGGGGAGGAAGTTTCAAACATCTTAGTTTGAACTAATGCTGCTAATCCCCCTACTCTCATAAGCACTAAATTCCTATCTATATTTTATGGGCAATATTATTCTTTCTACTTAAATTATCAAAAATAACCCCAGAGCAATAAAACTGTTCTGTCAAAACTATCATGCTTACCATGATTGTCACAATAATCCTTTTCTAAATACATGTAAGTTGTTTCAAATGGCTCAGGACACCCAGAGTCAATATTAGTTCAGTGCAGGAACTTTAAAAAAAAGGAAAGTTGAAGTCAATGAATCTAATCATGGACAACCTGCTTCCCAGGATGAGCCTTAGACACAGCAGTTTCACTTTTGGAGTTACCTGCAACTCCCTGGAAGAATATTTTTGACTACCCGAGGAATATTAGCTAAAACCACCAAACAGGTGAAAGCTCTGTTGAGGCTGAACAGACAATTTTCCTTACAGAGAGGTAAAATAATAGATGACAGTAAAGGAAATAAACACATTTCCTTAAAAAAAAAATAGTGGGTTTGCTTATATAGTTGACCCTTGAACAACACAGGTTTGAACTGGCCTGTCCATTTACACACAGATTTTTCCAATAAACATATTGGAAAATTTTTTGAAGATTTGCACTAATTTGAAAAATACTCTCAGATGAACCACGTAGCCTAGAAATAACAAAAAAAAATTAAGAAAAAGGTAGATATCGGGCTTCCCTGGTGGCGCAGTGGTTGAGAGTCCGCCTGCCGATGCAGGGGACACGGGTTCGTGACCCGGTCCGGGAAGATCCCACATGCCGCGGAGCGGCCGCGCCCGTGAGCCATGGCCGCTGAGCCTGCGTGCCTGGAGCCTGTGCTCCGCAACGGGAGAGGCCACAACAGTGAGAGGCCTGCGTACCGCCGAAAAAAAAAAAAAAAAAAAAAAAGAAAAGAAAAAAGAAAAAGGTAGATATGTCATGAATGTATAAAATATATGTATATAACATACAAAATATATGTTAATTTGACTGTTTATATTAATCGGTAAGGTTTCCAGTCAATAGTGAGCTATTAGTAGTTAAGTTTTAGGGGAATCAGAAGTTATAGGTGGATTTTCAACTGTGTGGGGAGTCAGAGGAGAGTGGTGTTGGTGCCCCTAACCCCTGCGTTGCTCAAGGGTCAACTGTATATATGAAAGACTGAGTACATGTAAGAAGAAAATGAATGCCAACAGTCCAGTTGAATTCATCAACCATCAAAAAAAATTGTACAATTTTCCACTGCTTCAAATCTGCAGATTTGTTCTGGTTACTCAGATTCTCTTTAGAGAATCTTAAAAAAAAAGTGTTAATGATGATAATTAACCCTAGTTAAAAAAAAACCAGAAACTAAAATAATACCCTTGTACTTTGCTAATAGCCCCTAAAGAAAATAGCAACAACGAATCTGTCTTTGTTTTGTTTTTACTTTGAGTATGTCAATATTGTTAACCACGCAAGTGTTCTGCTAGGTTTGTCACCAATGGATGCTAATCATTTTTCACTTTAGCAGTAATGTTTTATATACACATACAAACATATATGCAAGTTGGCATGAAAAGAGAGGCAGTAATTAAATACTTTAAACTGCTTACACTTTGGAAGAAACATTAATGAACTATGACTATGGTAATAATTTTGACCGTTTTTACATAATTTTCAAATTTGTTATTTTTGAAAGTCTACCTTTGAGAGATTCAATCTGCTCAGAGTTAAGCCATCAGGCTTTGTAAGTTTATATACAATAAGAAAAACAAAGTGTGAAAGAACAATCTCTGGATTAGGGGAAATCTTTCATAACTATTACTATGGCCACAGCAAAGCTTTCTCTTTTTAGGTAGGATTTTGTAATTTTCCAATGACATTTTAACTTATTTCATTCGGCTTCACAATTACCTACGAGTTGGGAAAAGCCCATTATCACCCATTGTTCTTTTCTGGGTTGCTGGGAATGCTATACACCTTGATCAGACTTGTGGTTCCACGAATGTATACACATGCAAAGTTCCATCCAGCTATACACTTACAATTTATGCAAGCTATACCTTAATAACAATATTTTAAAAGAATATGGTCAAAAGAGTATTGGTCTAGTTCACCCAAATTGGGTGAACTAGAGAAGTTTTCATGTGTAACAGTGTTTAAGTTCTATTAAGGAAATGGTCAGTAGACCCTTCTTGCTGAAATAATATGGCTATTCAGTTAGATAAATAAATAAACTTTCCCTGAAGTGGTAAGAAATTTTATTGGCTACACCTTAGTAAATAAAATGCAAGATAATTTCCTAGTCTAGCAGTCAATGTCCACATCCCATTTAGGAGTAAGATAATGCACAAAGTGATCTCACTCTTTAAGGCAATACCCAATTATGTAAGTAGCTGCTCAATTAATAAATAGAGCCAAACTAGTTGTTCCTTTTTTTCTTTGGGATTTAGCCGTTCCAACTCTTGCTCCCATGGACCACAAATTTGATCATGAATCAACACAATTGTTTTGCTTACTTAAATTGCATGAATTTATCACTCAGTTATTCAGAATTAAACTGGAGAAATTTATGGGGTGTGTTGGGTCACAGTATAATGAGATATCCATAGCTTTATGGTAGGGGGTTAAGTGGAGAGGGTTGACAGACATTTCAACATTGATTTGTCTTGTCCTTACAGGTCAGAGGATATTGAAAACTCAAATCACTTCTCCAGTGACAATATATGTGCCCAATATTTACTACAGCTCTCTATTTAGCAAAACATTACCTCAATAACTTGAGTGTAGAGAAAGATTTCAGAGAGATTACATAAGTACCTGCTATGGCTGACATAGGTTATCATAGCAAAGTGTATTCCAGCCACATCTAAAGTATAGAAGAGTCACATAAAATCATACCTCATATGTACCAATGCTTACAGATCTCATAGGCCTTGGGCACAGGAGCTTATGTATTTTTGACCAGAGTTAGCAATACTCTAAGACAAAAAGGCACAAGTCTTTATAAATTGCATCTCCTTATGCATAACATCTTTAAAAGAGTATTGGTAGTATATTCAGGCACAAAATGCCTCTCTGTCCCAAGAGAATTCAGGAAGAAGGAGCCTACCTTGGGATTCTAAAAGGAATCTTAATCCAAATGACTTCTAGTCCTCTTGACTAGAGTGTAAAAAACTCATGGTAATATATGTGCAGAATTACCTATTGAGTCCTCATTGATATTTTATTAGGAATTTCTCATAGGCTGAAATACGATGTCTGGAAGTTACTGGGCTTCTTGATTTTTTTATTAATAATTCCAGATACCAACAATCAGAGAGCAGAATAAAATTATGGTCTTTTTTATGGTCCACTCATACTGTCAGTTTAATGTTGGTTGGTGTGATTTAAAATAATTTTAATGAAATAAATCAGGCTTGCCCACAGTTCTTTCACTTCTTATAACAACAAAAAGAAATGAAAGACATTTTTATTAGTTATTCCTTTATAGAATGGTTGAGATGTTAGAATCTACAGAAATAATTTTGTGCTAGAGAGAGGAAGCAGGGCAAGATGCGAGTCACTTACATGGCTACGAGCCACTGCCAGTGTCACAGTCACCTGTGACTTGATTTATTCTATGTGTGTGTGTGTGTGTGTGTGCATGTGTGTGTGTGCACATGCGTGCACAAACAATATAGTTTTGTCTCATTATGAACCTATCAGATATCCTCTTTTGAGTCTCACTGAGTTTTTATTGAAGCATCCACACATTTCAAGGGTATATCAACTAAAAGAGGATTAGATGAGTTGAATTAAATATGAATTGTATACAGTGTTGGCATCTGAATTAACTCTCTTGGGCATTTATTTTTTACGAAACATCGTGATTGTAACCTCTCTGCTTAGTTTTTTATTTCACATATGCTTATGTAAAGTTTAGCAAGAATCAGAAAATTGTTTCTAACAGAACTTCAGAATGATATAAACTGTAATATACAGTTAGAAATATTATTTTCTCCAAGGTAGAAAAAAAATTCTGGCACAAACTCAAAAGCTGCATTTCCTTGGCTTTTGTCTTAAAGTAGATCTGGCAGCCATGAGTTAAGGAAATAATTACGGGAAGGGATGCACAGGAATATAAACCAAGAGAGAAGAGACATGTAATACCTATGAATTACAACTGTGTATGGTCAGCATTTTTATTTGTAGAGACAGTCTGACTATGCATTATCTGTATACAAATAAATATGGTCACAGTATACGTAAAATATTTATAAATTACTTGTCAGGTGCAAGTACTTATTTATATTTGATGTTTATTGCTCCTATCACTACACAATCGAGGCACTTTAAGGAAGTTAAAAACACAAGTTAGTTTTAGCTGTATCTGTAATAAATTCAACTTCATAAAAGTAATTAATTCTACATCTGAAGTATAATTTTGGTAGATTGACTTCCTTTTTAAATAATGAATAAAAGTAACCACTGAAATATTGTTTACAAGTATCCAGGTTAAGATGGCAGAATACAATTGTATCATTTAATTTCCCTCGCATAAAATTTAGCAAAATGAGTGAAAACAAAAACCCACCAATAAAAGCAAATCAAAAAATGTTCACCAACAGTCACAAAACAAGAACAAGAGAATAACATAATGCAATTTAATAAACCAATCCAAAGAAAGAAACAAATGTTTCTGGAGGGGAAGGAAGAAGTGAACAAAACATGCTCTCAACAATGTCGTCAGCCTCAGAGAGAGCTTGTCAATGCTCCCTAACACAGTATAAATGCAGTAAAGAAAATTCAACTGTTATCTTTTTCTTTTGATTGAACACTACTGGAAAGTCTCCAGGGGAAAAGTGGGTGAAGTCAGGAAAAATGAACAACAGGATACCTCTGATAGAAGTAAAGTCTCCAGGGTTTCACAGGGAAAGAATCCTACTTGACAGGGTCTCCCAGAGTGGAGTGACCCTGGACTAGGACACAGGGCAGAGAGCAGAGGAGAGAGTACAACCCTGAGTTCTAAGGATTGCGTGCCACTTTATCAGAGCTCTCCGACGTGCACAACCATCTCCACTCCTCCCAATTCTCTGGCTACACAAAATCATCTAGAACAAAAAATATTCAACTTTTAGAATCTAGCTTGGAGGTGCAAAAAAATGGATCCTGAAAATGCAGTGTGGTGTCGACCACTATAATTTTTAAAGGAAAATAAAAATGTGAACCCAGCCTCTCACATATTAGCAAGATGAAAAGGTGTGAGTCCATCTTAGAGGAAAATATGAATACATCAATTAAAACCAGAAGAACATTCCTCACAGTTGCTACACTCTGTAAAATGACTCAGGAAAAGCACAAGTTCAGTAAATCAGGCACTTAAAGACAAGTCTTCTTTTCAGCTCTAAGACCTGCCATCACATTGAAGGAGCTGAGTGCACGTGTGGGCCAGCTTAGCTCCACTCCTCTGTACATTTCTATACTGAATCACCGCCCACCTCCAGATTCTGATGTTTTAATATAATATTTCAGATCACAACAACCATAACCAACCAGAGGTTTTTATCTCCTACCCCCAATATTAGTCTTGTATCTCCACAGTACTTCTTGTCACTTGGCCTCTGCATTTTCTCTAATCTATCAGCCCCTCTTGTTCAACTCCCTACCCCATCCAGTTTAGATTCCATGAACCTAGAAATATTTTCTCTCTTGGTTTCTGAGTCCACTTTTTCTTGGTTTTGCTCTGTGGTATCTTCTGCCCTAGAACATTCTCCTACTATTATTTTAGAAGCGAGTCTTCCCTAAGGTTTTATTTCTGCCCTCTTCTATCCTCTCCATACGTGTTAGTTTCCTTTTGTCGCTGTAACAAATGACCACAAACTTAAACCAACATAAATTTATTCTTTTACAGTTCTGGGGAGGTTTGAAGTCCAAAATGAGCTTCATTGAGCTGAAGTCAAGGGGTCAGCAGGGCTGTTTTTTTCTGGATTTTCTGAGGGAAGAAGCAGTTTCCTTTCCTTTTCCAGCTTCTATTGGCCACCTGTGTTTCTTAGCTTGTGGCCCCCTCCTCTACCTACAAAGAGTAGCACTTCAGTCTCTGTGTCCATCATCACATTGCATCCTCCTCTGACTTTGATCCCTCCTAGTCTGCCTTATAAGGAGCATTATATTACAGAACATTAGACCTGCCCACATAACCCAGGATAATCTTAATTTTAAAGGTTCATAATTTAATCACATCCACAAAATCCTTTTTGCATATTAACTAACATTCACAGGTTCCAGGGATTGAGATGTAAACATATTGGGGAGGGACTTTATTCAGCCCACTATACTGTGCATTGTTTTTGAGGCCTTAACTCCAAAGTCTTTAACTATAACTCTTATACTAAAGATTCTGCGGTTGGGACTTTTCTGCAAAGCATCAGCCCTGTCTATCCAATTCTTCCATATGAATATCCCACAAACACCTCAAACTCTAAAATATTCAGTGACATGTCTATCTTTTTGCATTTTATCTTAAAACTGTTTTCTTCTTTTTTGTATATTTAGGCTTTTCCTTCAATCTTCATCAATTTCATTACAATGTAGCCAGGGTTAAGGGTCCCCCTTCTCCCACTTCTGCCTGCTTCCTTGAAGAAGCCTTTCTGATGTCCTCTTAGTAGGTTAAACTTCTCTATATTATGCTTTCATAAAAGAGTGCTTTCATAGCACCATAAGCCATTCCATCTCTAGTACTTAACACAGTATAATTTTACACAGTTATAGTTTTACATAAATTGATTGGTATGAATATTTTATTCATCTGTTTCCTCCACTAGACAATAAGCTCCCTTCAGGAATAAATGGTCTTATGCAATACTGTATTTCACTAACTTTACACAGATCCCGGGGCATAGAAAATGTTCAGTAAATATTTGTTAAATGAATGAATGAATAAGTGGTTGCACTCTGCCAGGAACTGTGCCAGGTGTTTGAGAAAAAATAATAAACCACACAAACATAAGCAGGTCCTCCTATTTTTCAAGCCCCTTTTAAAAAGAGTTTTGGGTTGATAATTTCGATTATCAGAGAGGTTATTGTAATACTTTAGTGTCTAAGAAATTAGTGCATAAACAAGAGTAGTATTTTTTCCTGTTCAGTTTCTTTGCTAAAGAATGCAAATGTACACTTCTCTTCATAGGGCATGCAAATATGGCCTTAGATTGAGTAAGACAATCTTTGCTCCTGAGCCAACACTTCCATATTTTGAGGAGAAAAAGGACATCAAAAACAATGTCTTTACAGTAAATGCTGCTTTTTACTACCATACGACCCAGCAATCCCACTACTGGGCATATACCCTGAGAAAATCATAATTCAAAAAGAGTCATGTACCACAATGTTCATTGCAGCTCTATTTACAATAGCCAGGACATGGAAGCAACCTAAGTGTCCATCGACAGATTAATGGATAAAGATATGGTACATATATACAATGGAATATTACTCAGCCATAAAAATAAACGAAATTGAGTTATTTGTAGTGAGGTGGATGGACCTAAAGTCTGTCATACAGAATGAAGTAAGTCAGAAAGAGAAAAACAAATACTGTATGCTAACACATATATATGGAATCTGAAAAAAAAAAAAAAAAGGGCATGAAGAACCTAGGGGCAGGATGGGAATAAAGACACAGACCTACTAGAGAATGGACTTGAGGATATGGGGAAGGGGAAGGGTAAGCTGGGACGAAGTGAGAGAGTGGCATGGACATATATATACTACCAAATGTAAAATAGATAGCTAGTGGGAAGCAGCCGCATAGCACAGGGAGATCAGCTCGGTGCTTTGTGACCACCTAGAGGGGTGGGATAGGGAGGGTGGGAGGGAGACGCAAGAGGGAGGGGAGATGGGGATATATGTATATGTAAAGCTGATTCACTCTGTTATAAAGCGGAAAGTAACACACCACTGTAAAGCAATTAACCTCCAATAAAGATGTTTTAAAAAAATGTTGCTTTTTGATAATTTATGGAATCCTTAATCTCAGTGCTTCAAGGTTTCCCAGAGCTGGAGTTGTGATTAGCAATAGTCTAGCCATTTTTTGATGATCACCTGACTTTGTAATAGGGAACCAGGAAGAGACAGGTGGTCTTCATGATCACTCTGCCTTCCGGTAACCCCACAAATGTGGCATGAGGTCTTCTAATTTAGTTATAAAAATAACACAAATAGAAAGAAAAGCTACTGCTCCCAACCTGAATAGCTTCAGTTCAAATAACCTTCATGATCATTAAGAAAATACAAGGCTCCAGAACACAATCACAGTCTTTTATAAGAACACTTGTTGATAACTTTGATATCCTATCTTCATTCAGCCTTTTGAATAATTAAATTTTGAAAGAAAATTTCATTTATCATATTTTTTTTTTGAAAATTAGCTAGCAATAGATAAATTAGAAAAGATCCTGGCAGTGAAAGAAAATGCAGACATCAGAAACTTATAAAGTTGGAAAAAACACATTTCTGAAATCAGATTTCATTATAAAAAATGTCCTACAATGCAAACAGGGTTGTTTCTAATAATGAATCTGTCAATGGCAGTTACTGACAATAATTCGCAAAACCCTTATTTGCCTATTTTATACATAACAGCTCCTTGAGTAAAGAGCCTTCATTTTCCTAAGAGGAAAATCAATCGAATCTACAGATTGAACTTATGTTTTCTGTTTTGGGGTGCAATTCATCCTCAGCTTCTGTAACGTCTTTTGTACAATACATAATCTTGATCAGTTGGTGGCGATTAACATATAATAATTACATTCGAAAACATCTATGTGCTCTGAATGGGGCCTTGTCAACAGCTGATGGAACTTCTAACAGCTGGTAGAACCCAGCCAGCTACAGGACTTTCCCATCTACAAGGCCTGCTAATCTTCAGCTTCCAAGATTGTATACCTCGGGGCCTCTTTATGGTTTCACTACCTCTAGGTACTTGAAGAATGTGGTCAAGATTTACTTACTGGAAATGTGGAGCTGCTTGACTTTGACTGTAATGTAGGGCTTACTGCCCTCTTCCTACTTACTAAACTAAGAATTCACCAAACGGCCACTGCATCCTTGGTAAGTCTAGTCAAACCCTCTCCATTCTCTCATAAGGCAGTAAGATTTCACTCTAAGACCTGCCTCAGCTTCCCATTGATAAATACTCTTCTTTGAATTGGAGAAACTCACAAGGCACAGGGGCACTTTTTGTTTTCAATTTCTAACTCACGTGAACATTTGACAATATTTGTCTAAAGATAATAAGGTTATACTTTTTTTCTGGCTTTTCAAATTGAAATTAATAAATGATGTCTTTACTTGATTAAATCTTAAAACCAATTAATACCAAATAGTTCTTGTGAAATTAGTCAGATTCCATAATTGGAAAGAAACTTGTACGTGTGATAGCACAATTCAATATTGATGAAGATTGTTTTTCTATGACTAAAGAGATACCTGTTAATGGGTTTCTAAAAATAAGGAGATTCAGTAATTATCACTTAAAAAACTCATTATCTGTTTCAGAATTTTACCAGTCAAGCTCTTTATCATTTCTAATTCAGAATTAGAGGAGGGTGGAGAGAAATTGTAGTCACTTTTCGTAAAAGTGGCCCACAACCTGATGTGAGTTTTCCAAAGGTATGATGGAGTAACGATGGAGGTTGTTTTTGCTTTTGCAAAAAAAGCCTTCATTTAAATTACCTAAGCCAGTACCAATTTTTTTCCAATGCTATTTTAGTCCTTTCCCTTGCTGCCACCTCACTGTTTTACAAGTAATGATAAATATGATAGTGAGTAATGACATCTATTCATGGAAAATGTGAAAGGCCTGAAGTTACAGGACTTTTCATTAGGAAAATGTGTCTCTAGCAGAGGCAGGCACCTTGACTTAATCAACCCAGCTCCAATTCTGTAAAAGAAATAAATTTTCTTTAAATTTTATTGAGTCCCCATTTCTTCCTCCCCCCCTCCTTACCACTTCAGTCCTATTAACTACACACACTTTTTCATGGTAGTTTAAGTGTAAAGAAATGTTTCAACTCTTATTTTTATCCATTAAAATGCAAATGATGCAGGGCTTTCTGATTGTTTAATCCCCTGGGAGCTTTTGGATATGCAACATTGAGTACATGTTTTCAAAGTGAATTCTTCTATATCCTTCATCTTCTCCCTTCCAATAGGCAGAACATAATGAATGATTAGTGTTGAGCCAGGAAAGCAAGATGTATGTAGAGATTAAAAATGACCTTGCTTTCTTGGTCTCCATTTGAGAATAGCTGTATGATGCACAGAGGCCATTTTACAAACTTGAGGTTGCACAGGTTATTTCTATAATTCTCCCATATCAGGATTTCAAAGTTATTTATCTCTAAACTGACATTGGTAGTAGACTTGAACTCCAGCTAAGAAACTAGTACCTGTGTAATTAATGTAAGAAAAATGATCCACCATAAAAGTCTGTTGGTTTTAGAAATATAAAAATATAGTTTTATATGGGCTTCCCTGGTGGCGCAGTGGTTGAGAGTCTGCCTGCCGATGCAGGGGACACGGGTTCGTGCCCTGGTCCGGGAAGATCCCACATGCCGCGGAGTGGCTAGGCCCGTGAGCCATGGCCGCTGAGCCTGCACGTCCAGAGCCTGTGCTCCACGATGGGAGAGGCCACAACAGTGAGAGGCCCGTGTACTGCAAAAAATAAATAAATAAATAAATATATAAATACATATATATATATATATATATATATATATAGTTTTATGAAATAAAATTCACATGTTATAGCAAGACAAGAAAAATTTTTCTCTGCCTTTGGCATCCTCTCTCCCTCCTGTTTTGCACTGTCTATCAACTATAAAGAGCAACATTCTCCTGCCATCAAGACAATTCCTTAAAGATAACATTCCTTCGTGATCTTGTAAGGGCCCATGATGACACTTAGATCTGGTTTAGGTAAACTGTCAATAATATGTCATTTAATATACAGCCTTCAGTCTCAAAAAACTTATATAACTGTGCCTTGACTTCTAACAGGCGGAACAGATCTCAGAGCTTTCTGAGATGCTGTTCCTAGGTTATAAGCTTCAATTTGGCTTGAATACAGTTTTCCATTTCTTTCTTAGAATGACTGATTAATTTTTTTGTTGACAATTCTTTGTCAGAGGTTTACTGGAAATAAAAAAGAGCTATTAAACATTTGAATGCCAAGCATTTACTCTTAAAAATATCTACATAATACCAATATTACAGCATAATATTCAAAATATAAAATACTAATAATATCAAAATAAAATTTAAATTGCTCCAAAAGGAATGGAATTAATTTATTTATATCACAAAGATAGGTAACAATCTTTTTTAGATACAAATACATTTTTTTTTTCTCAATGAGCTTCTTAACTTTCACTGAGTAATATCAACATGCCTTTTTAAGGTGACTTACCTTTATCCAAATATCCCTTTCTGCAGACTCCCAGCAAAACAGTACACTATCCATCAACAGTATCTTCCCTTTCTCCTCTCTCTTCCAGGAATACTTAACACCCAGGCCACAATGTGCCATCTAGACTTAGCTCATTCCATACTCCATCAAAATATATCTACTTTGTATCTCATATCTTCAAGTCTCCAGTCAGTATAATAAACTAATCTACTTCTGAAATTAATATTTGCATAGATAAACATATTACTCCATATAACATATGGAGGGAAGATGGTTAAAAACCATAAATCCACTCTCATGGTAAGAATGTCAGGGAGGCTAATGTGAGAGGTATTGATATTTAGTACCTTAATGAACTCTTTTTCTGCTTCTGGAATTGCCTGCTGTAATTAGCTTTCTACTCTCCCAGAAAGAAAGATCCATTCTGAAATGTGGCTATTCAAGAACCATATTCCCAAACCAATGGCAATAGCCAAACCAGTAGGCATATTATCCATCATGACTCTTTTTGTGAAAATCATATCAAACATGGGTTCTTGGATCTGCCTAAGATATTTCATTTTCCCTGAACTTGTTTTCATTTTAACTATTAACTATCAAAAACAAGATAAAGTTCCACCTAACTTACTTTTGAGCATAAAATTCATTTTTTACTCCCTACAAGTAACACTTCAGCATAACCATGATCAACACACTCCTCTTTTCTGATCTCTGGACCTGATTACAAAAAAGCTTTTTCTCTTCAGACCCATGTGACCATCTTGTAATTATTGTATTCCCAGTAAATAGATATTAACCTCAGTGTTTACCTAAATAAGTTTGTGGCCACTTGCAGAACCTATTATGTAAAGATCTCCACAATTCTCTGCTTGTCTAAAAATTACACTTCAAAGGCTTTTGGTTCAATCAGCTCCAAAACATTACTTCTAACTTCAAAATTCATCCCTTCTTTTTGGAGGGAGAAGATGATAAGATAGGTTCTTTCTATTTCTGCAAGTCAAAAGATTTATTTGGCCATTTGACAAAGGTAACAGAATGTTGCTCCCTATTTGAAAATAAGGAGGAATTTTGCAAAAGCATTGGAAATTTCAATTAATTAAAATCTCTTTTAATCTAAAAAGATTTTAATTCAAATAAAATAACTGATTAAATAACACAAATTTAATTCCTCCTATAGTTTGAAAAGCACTGTTTTTATATGCTAAGTACTTTAAAGCAGTTCACATTATAAAGCATTCAAAGGCTTAAAGCAAAGACTAAATGGAGCATGTCTGTAAAAGCAGCAACTGGCCTTGAATATAAATGTGGTCTTAAATAAAATTATGTTATATGCTGCAAATTGAGAAATATTAAATATTTACATAAAATTATATAATCTATATTTTACTTATTTTCTTCCTTATATAGTTTACCAATTCAGATTTTTTTAGAAGCCCAATTTAACTCTACGCCTATGTCATTTTATTATGAAAAGGAGGCTACATGAAACAAATAAGTGAAACAAGTTTCTGTTCTTCATACACAATCAAGAGCTTTCATAATACACTGGAACCCTCTAGAAACAAATTATGCCTTTCCTGTTTAAGATGCAAGGATGAAGAGTAAAGTGAAGGTTCCTAAAAATGAGTCTTTATATCTTATATACCTAGAAGTGTGATCCAATATTCTATCCACAAGAGATGTGTAGAGGATTCATAATAGAGACACAGAAAGCCAAGCACTTAAAAAAAATTTAACATGTCAAAATTTCAAAAGCCCTTCTGACACTTAACCAGGGCCATAGGAGTGATGCATTTACAGACACTCTACATTCAGAATCTGAAGAAATTCAGTAATACTACATGGATTTCTGATGTATTAAAATTTTCCCTTTGCTAAGGCTTTAAGGTTAATTAATGCACGTTAGGTTTGTTGCCTGAGCTTGTAGCCCTATTGCTCTCCCATCTATATTTAATTGGACTTTGAACTAGAAGCTAAATTGGTTTTGTAATTTTTCACAATTTGCTTTACTGTGTATATATGATCTCCCTAAAACATATGAGTGTACTGATGGCTGGGATGGTATCTTTCGGGTTTTTGGCACTACCCAATTGCATTAGAACCATACAGCGCTCCTGGTGCAGGCATCATGGTGATTCATCAAGACTAAATCAGGAAACTAAGCCATTAATTGGCTCCATGACCCTGGACCAGTCATCTCACCTTTCAAGGCTCCTGGTGCTTCTAACATAAAATGAGATGATTACACTCTTTCTAAGAAACTTTCCAGGTATAAAATCCCATGATGCTTAATTAAGGAAGCAAGTACAGGAAGGGATAATATGAATGTGTGGGAAGGAGCTCCTAGTTCAAAATTTGGGAGTGAAACCCAAATTCAAAGGATAAACTGCCAAATCCTTGGCAAAACTATTCAAGCATTTGAAAACCAGAGAGAGCATTGTGGAAAACCAAGCTGAAAGCAGAGAGAAATCTACTCTCTAAAGGTAGAATGGTGTGGATCTGGATTCGTAAATTGGATGCTTCTCTTGAATGAATACATTCTCCAACCATGTGCAGTCTGGCAAAAAGCCTGATGTGTCAAACAGTAAGACAAACTGGAGAGAACAGCTGAAAACTAGGAAAATGCCTAGAAATACGAAAACAACAGAGAGATGATCCTAATCTCTTCCTAGATTCTCATCCCCAAATTTGGCAGACATAGTGGAAACCAACAGGGGCATAGTCTGGAAAAGCAGCAGTAGGAAGGCGTAAGAAGAGGGTAGATAGATAAGCAGCTGTATATCATGAGGAACAGGAAATGGAAAAGTTTGCAGATTGATCCAGGCAACTAAACACGATAGTAGAACGAAAATCTAATTTCATAAGAATATGATGAATCGAGAGCGGCTACAATGTATTATCTATGATACGCATATTTCAACCTCAAATTAATCTATATACAGAAAACCAGGGAAGTATGAAGCTATACTCAGGAAAAGAAGGCAGACAATAAAACAGACTCTGGTCTCAGATGTTAAATTAACAGGCAGATTTCAAAGTATCTACTATAAATATATTCAAAAATAGAAAATATGCTTAAATAACTGAATAAAAATGCTATCAATGGCTAAACAGTTAATCTAAGCAGAGAAATTATAGAGCTGAAAATTATAGCTATTAAAATAAAAACTTCTTTAGATAGGCTCAATAGCAAATTAGACATAGCAGAAGAAAGAATAAGTGAACCTGAAAATAGATCAATATAAGTTTCCTGCTTTGAAGAATAGAAAGAAAAGGGCTTCCCTGGTGGCGCAGTGGTTGAGAGTCCACCTGCCGATGCAGGGGACACGGAATTGTGCCCCGGTCCGGGAGGATCCCACATGCCGCAAAAAAAGAATAGAAAGAAAAAAGATTAAAGAAACTCAGAATACCATCTATCTTGTAGAATGTTCTGTGTGCATTTGAGAAGAATGTGTATTCTGCTGCTGCTGGATAGAATACTCTGTATATGTCTATTGGGCTTATTTGATCTAAATTATGGTTTAGATATAAGTCCAATATTTTCTTGTTTTTCTGTCTGTATGATCTACCTATTATTGAAAGTGGGTTATTGAAGTCCCCTACTATTATTGTATTGTTGTGTACTTCTCCCTTCAAATCTGCTGGTATTTGCTTAATATACTTATGTGCTCTAATGTTGAGTGCATATATATTTATAACTGTTATATCCTCTTGATGAATTGACCCCTTTATCATTATATAATGACACTCTTTGTCACTTGTTACCATTTTTGACTTAAAGTCTATATTTTCTGATATGAATAGCTGCCTTTGCTCTCTTGGTTTCTACATGCATAGACTATTTTTTGCTTTCTCTTCACTTTTAGCTATGTGTATCCTCAAAGCTTGAGTTGCTTGTAGGTAGCATACAGTTGGGTCTTGTTTTTAATCCATCCAGTCCATCTATGTCTTTTGATTGGAGAATTCAATACATTTACATTTAGAGAATTATTGATAGGTAGGAACGTACTAATGTTATCAATTGTTTTCCATCTGTTTTGTAGTTCCCTTGTTCCTTTCTTCCTCTCTTGCTGCCTTCATCTCTGAATTGATGATTTTTCTGTAGTTGTATGCTTTGATTCCCTTCTCTTTATCTTTTATGAATCTATTGTAGGTTTTTGCTTTGTGGTTATTATTTGGCTTACATCTTATAATATAGTCTATTTTACACTGATAACAGCTGAACTTTGATTGCATACAAAACTTTACACTTTTGCTTCCTCCTTTTATATTTTTGATGCCACAATTTACTTCTTTTCGTATTGTGTATTCATTAACAACTTATAGTAGCCGTAGTTATTTTTAATACTCTCACCCTTTAACCTTTATACTAGAGTTAAGTGTTTAACATTTTACCATATTACAGTATTACAGTATTCTGAGTTTGCCTATAAACTTACCTTTACCAGTGTGTTGTATATTTTCATATATTTTCATGTTACTAATTTCAGGGGATCCATGGCTGAGGTGTTACCAGTGGCTCATGGATGGGCTTCTTGATGGAGTCCATGCAGTTAGTGGGATCTATGTCCATTTAATGCCCTCCAAAAGAGTCCTAACTGCTGCTCTCCCAGCTTCTTCCAGCCCCCCAGTCATGCAGCTCATAATTCAGTAATCTGGATGGGGAGAGAAAGAAATGAGCTCCTTTGGCAGCATCCCACACAGCTGGGGAAGCCAGGTGCTCTCTCACATGCTCCCTCTTTCCCCTGTGAGAGAAAACATGGGCCAATTAGATCTTTCTTGGCCTGAGCTGTGTTGCCTTGGGGTAAGAGGGCTGTGAGTAAAGTCATGCTATTCCTTTTACCCAATCTTATGTGTCCAGACTTGTAACTTTTTGCTCCACCAATGCACTGGAACTTCTCCCCTGGAAAGCTGGACTTCTACAAAGACTCTCTCGTCTGTGGGTGATTGTCTAAGACAGTGTTTTCCAGGGACCCCTGGACCACAGCTGAGGGGCTAGAGTTGGTTCAAAGGTCACTACAGGATCCACAACCAGGACAAAGATCTATCTGTCTATTGCCCAATGCATGGGTCAGCAAGACTCTGCCTAGGCCCCTTGGCATATGGTGCTGGATCCCAGAAGCCCCACAAAGGCACTTTTGTCAATGGATAGATGCCAAACTTTTGTTGTTGAGTTAGGGGACAAAAATGAGGGATGTTTTATGCCTCCATGATGCTGATGTCACTCTGAGTTCAGGGTTTTCATTGGGGGCTGGATACATTGGCACTTTCTCCCTGCACAATTAGCTATGATTTCCAAACTCCCAGAAGAATAGCAGGTATTTACTATAAATCTCATTGTTTGCACAATCTAGGTAAACTGGTACAGCCAGGTTTAGTGCCCTAGGCACATAAAACAACATTATTATTTAGTAACCTGGGGAAAATTCCAGTCAAGTTTTTATGTGACAGCCTCAACTAGCAAGCCCTTCAAAGAGCAACATCAGACCTACTGTCTTAACTCTTTCCTACACAGTCACCCTGACACTGCTTCTAAACCCCAGCTGTGGCACTTTCTTCCATAGCTACAGTTACATCGTGTTTGAATTTCCCCTAAAACTCACAGAAATAGCCTCATCACATCCTCTGCAGAGAAACCAGGCATCAGCAAACCAGCTCCATCTCCTGAGATGTCTGAGTTTCACCTCCACAAGTCTCTTCCTTAAAGCTTTTAAAATTTAGTAATTCCAACCTCTTCTTTGTTCACCTAGACCTAGAAGTGGTCACTGCTTCCTGCAATTGCTATTTTCATAACTTTGTTTTTGGCAGCTTCTTTTATTTTCTTTTGAGTTAATTAACAACTTCATGCTTAGCTTAAAAATCTTTATATGAAATTATATCTGTTCAGATACCTACTGTGGCTTTTGTCAAACCGTGACTGATAGAAGAGCAGAGACCATCTTCCTTTGGCAGATGCGGTTAACAAGCAAGAACCAACAGGATTTGTTGATTCATTGCTCATTATTTTTCTTTTTTGGCACCTGGTTTGTGGTGAGGCAGCTGTGACAATGGTAGCAAAAACAGTAGTAGCTGCAAATTTACTGACCTCTGATGACACCGGTGGTGGGTGAACTTGAAACCAAATTTCAGCATCAACCCCCCCTCCCTGCCCCTAATCCTGTCCTCCAACCCTTCCAATAATTTTTCAAGTGCCTATTAGGTTTATTCCTCCTTATAATGTCTAAAGTGATTTCTGATTTCTGTACTAAATTCTGATAGATATAGGCTATTTATTAAAAGACTACAGGAAACAGTATATTCAATAGTGAAACTTTTAAAATATTCCCCATAAAATCAGGCATGAAATGAATATGCTCGCTCTGATCATTTCAATTCAACATTGTGTAGGAGGTATTAGACCCAAAGAATTAAGTGGAAAATAATTAGTAAGAATGACACAAAACTAATTATTTGCAATTGATACAACTAGTTACATAAAATCCTCAAATCTAGCTTATACGGAAAATTTAAATGTACCAAAAATATCACTGTAGCCATATTGCATTTGACACTACATTGTATCTACTTTTGTAAGACAGAAAAATGTTTTTGAAATATTTTGGTGACTTTTTTTCAAAACTAGATGAAATTCATAATAATCAATAACTTAGGAAATCCAATAAGAGTTTATTCTTAAATGGTTACAGTTGATGGGATAGAGCCTTGAACTAATTGCACAAAAGGAATTGTACCTATAAATTTGTCAGCTAGCTTGATTCACTAGAACACAGTTAGAAAACAGTTTTCCAACTACTTTGATTTTCAGAACAACTATGATCTTGGCCCTTAAGACTTAGTTAACGTAGTTGAGTTTTAATGGATAACTTGAAATTGTAGAACCATAAAATTTTATAGAAACTGAGTATCAAAAGAGAAGAATCTGTTATGATCACAGTCACTGCACATAGGAATTTTAACTCAATGCTGAAATCTTTCTTTCAGCCACAGCTTACATATATGGCCACTGCAAATGTGCACCTCCATGACATTTTCCTGAATTTCCTCAAATAGGAGTTTCTGAGGTTATTCTCTTTAGGTAATTGCAGCTTCCAGAATAACCTCAGGTCACTGAAATGCCCTGCTTCTGCAAACAACCCATTATTAGTCAGATTCCATCATGAAAATCCATCCTGCTACAGCTGTGGAGATGTGACTTTATGATTTTGGAGGAAAAAATGCAAAGAGGTATCCAGTGGCTCTCTGTGGTGAAAGTGATGCTGTATGGGCACATTTTATAAACCGCACTTATTAAAAATTGCCTTCACCCCTTGGTTCTCTTCATCCTCCTCTGCCTCATGAAACTCTTCTAGGGAGTCACATATATGTTGGGTGACAATAAATGAATAACTTTTGTTCTTAAAACATGTAAACTTCTACTGTTCTTCTATGACCATTGTCTCCATCAAGGTCCAGTAAGGGGATAAAAAAATATACCAGTCATTGAACAGAGAGAATTTAATATTAGGAATCATCAACTAGGTATAAAGTTGTGAACTAAGTAACTGCAAAATAGAAAGAAAGAAAGAGGCAGCAACTGCAGGAAGCAGATACTATCCCTATGGCTGAAAGAACAAAAGGAAAAGGTTAAACTTACTAAAATTTAGAAACTTAGATGTGGGATGGGGGAGTCCTGAAGAGCTGAAACTCAGACTTTTGAAGGGAGGTTCTGGTTTAGTTACTCAATGGGTACTAGTGTCTCTGAGCTTAGGGGAGAGACCCCAAGTGGCTGGGGCCTGAACCTCAGAGGTTGGGACTCTGTTCATTGATGGTGGTGACTGTAATAATGACCCAATGAGGCTCGTTCCACGAGAGTTGAAAGAGTGCAAACTGAACTCAGCTGCTGATACCCAGGGAAGAACTGCCTGCTGCTGCTCGATGAAGAAGCATTGCCAAGGTTATGCTCAGGGAACTGAGAGTAGACAGGAAGCCAACAGGAAGTACACAGAAGGGCAGAGTCCCTGTTTTCTTCTCCAGCTTTAGTCTCCTTCCTCTGCCCCCTGTGGTAGAGTCTAACAGCGAGTCAGCTGGCGAGTAGAAATAAGGTTTGCAGAGTTCCAGCTTCAGCATCACGAAGCAAGTACAGAAGGGTGATTTGGAGCTGAGAGACAATTGCTTAGTAACTGGCACAACCATCCACAGAAGACACTTCCGAAATAACTGCAAATTAACTCATGATTACAGTTACACTGTGGTTAACGGATAAACTGCTTATAAAGTTTAGTAGCTTGCTAAGAAGTTAATGAACTCAACATAGCCTCACAGTTTTAACAGCAGAGAGAGAAATAAAAATTCAAATTCCAATCCCTGTTTATTATGTGATACAAGAAGATTCACTACGCATCTGGATGTCTATTTCTGATTTTTGTTTGAAGGATACTGAACCAGTCTATGACTTCCAAGAGTAAAAACTATAAAATGCATTTGACAAATACTTATCAAACATTAAAAAACCTGAGGAGCTGTGGTCCTTTAAGCCAGACCAAATAAAGTTAGTCTCAGATGATGTTTGTTAAAAATGTACTCACTCCCAACCCTCTCCCCAGACCCAAAATAAACTAAATAACTACTAGAATTTCTCACTTCTGCCTACGTCAAAAAATCAAACCTGGATCTGGTCAGTGTGTGAAAATATATGTTGCTGTATCCTGTTGGTGAGAATTTCATTCACATTTCTATGCAGGGGGACAGTTTGACTATTATGTATCACAATCCTCTAAAATACGCTTTATTCTTTTTGACAGAAAACTCATTTCTAAAAATTTACTCCAAGGAGATAATCACATGCGTATAAAATAGATTTAGCCCAACATTGTTCTTATCAGTGTTGTTTAAAAGAACATAGAACTGAAAATAAACCTAAACATTTATCCATAGGAGAATGGTTGAGTAAATTATACAAGTAATGAAATTCTATGCAATCTATAAATATGACTAGCTAAAAAGGTATAGTTTTATAAACATAGAAAGGACAAGTTATAAAATATTCATTCATTCAACACCTGAGTATACTTATATCAAAAATTATATAAAGTATACATAAAGTCTCATCCCCACAAGGAGGGCACAACATGAAAATACTCAGTTTCAAGATCTGAAAACCTTGAATAAGCAAAAATAGAAGTGACAAGAAGTGAAGGACTTGTGTTTCTAGTAAGGATGGAAAAGAGGAAGATTTTCCCATAGTCAGACTGTTTTATATATGTTTTTGTGCTGAAGTTAGAAAATGGAAAGCTTTTACCAAAAGGGCAGGGGGAGGGGGAGGTCTGCCTTCTGTATCCATTCTTCCTTAGGCCCGATATGCAGAGTGAGAGACGCCTCAGTCAGTGGTGGGGCTGTTTTTCAGCACTTTCATATAAGATGAATTAACACCATTTCTCTTCTTGTATCTGTTTAGTTTGTTGAACTAAAATCTGAAGCAAGTTCAGGCAAGGAATTCAGTAATGGGAGTCTTAGGGAATAAATAAACATGTATTTTTTAATGCAGTGAAACCTCAGAAACCTCAATCAGTTTTTCTGGGATAGAGAAAGTTTCACCTAATTGAATATCCAGTATTTATGTTTCATTCACCACCTATTAAAGGCTGCCTATGTGCTAGAATAGATGCCACGTCTAGTCTGGTTTCTGCCTTTAAGGAGCTCATAGTTTAGCGTATTTCACTCTACTCTCCAGCAACAGTAAAACTAGTGTATGAAAGATTATTGAACCTTTCTTTAAAGAATCAGACTTTTGTCGCCATCGTTACTATTAGTTGTCTTTATAATACATAGTATATTTCTTAGTTTGTAGTGTCTCCAGAACATACTCAGTATTACTTTTGGAGGAAAAAAAAAATTGTACTATCAGGTGTCATTTGTCTAATTCTGCTAAAGTGAAAACGTTGAAAATTTCCAGGTAGCAGTTTTGGTTATATAGGCTCTAATTACTATAATTTTTTTTAATGTAGTTGTTTACTTTTCTTTTTGTCTGATTAAAAAAAAAATGTCTAAACCTAAAAAAAAAAAAAAAAAAAAAATCCTGAGTACCTGAATTGGCCAATAAACCAAACACTGACAAGGTCCTTGCCCATAAAAAGCCCCCATTTGTGTAAAACTTTGCATATACTCATATGGACACATGCACATATATATACATACACATACACAAATATCAGGCAGGATATCCTTAAAAATATTGAGTCATTAGTTAAAAAAAAACATGTTTTTCTCTCAGTGGTGGGACTGTAGCTGATTTCTACTTCTGTCTTTGTACTTTTTTGTACTTTAAAAACTCCTACACTTATTCAAAATCTAAGGCACTAAACCTTAGCAGAGTTCTCAGTTGAATGTGATTTCTCTTTAGCTCAGAATTACTTTATCATTCAGTTTGTGTCATTCTTGGGGATCTTGTATTCCATTCTGAATTATAATTAGTTTTGTACTTGTCATCTCTCTTTATAAGATTAAAAGAATCTTGAGGACAGTGACACCACCATGTGTAACTTTCTGTCCCTCATAACATCTAAAATAGAGCTTGGCAGTTAGCGTGTGCTCAATAAATATTGTGTTTCATTCCTAATCTCACTCGCCATCAAATTGCACTGGGCATTAATCAGAGTAACTGCTTCACTCATATAGTTTATAGGTAATCAAGCACTACTTATAGCCCATGCTGAGGAACGGCCTTAGCAAGCTATGTTTTGTACTATATAACCTCAATCCTCCAGACACAGCTGACTGTACTAAGGGTGGACAATTGACCCAAAGACTGGCCACAGACATGGTCTGGAATGAAAACTTGATTAATAGGCTATTCACAAGAGAAAAAAAATCCAATGGTTATGAACATAGGAAATGGTTCTCAGCTTTATTAATAATCATGAAAATGCACACTAAAACAAAACAGAGACATGATTTCATTACCACTGGATTATTTAAAATAAGAAGACAATGTCCTGTGTTGAAAAGAATAAAGAGAAGTGGTCACTTCCATACACCATGGGTGGCAATGTAAATTTAGCCTTTTTGGAAGGCAATTCGAAGGCAAATTTTGGAAGGCAGCATCTATCAACATTTACATTGTGCTCATCTTTTGATGTAGTTATTCTGCTCCAGGAATACAACTTGCAGAAATATTCCCTTGTGCACGGAGATGAGCAAAGGGTGGTCTTTATAATCTTTTATAAGAAACACTTAAAACATTCCCTTCATTAGAAAAGAAGAGTTAAGTAAGCTATGTTACATCCATACTATAGTAAAAGAGGCAGGGATTCAGTAAAGTTAATCAAATCCAATTCAATGTCCTTACCAAGACCCACAGTCCTGTGTAATCTGGCCTCTGCCTCTGTGAACTCATCTCCTCCCTCTTCCCTCATCACTTGCCCTGTTTCAAAATCATGGGCATTTGCACTTTCATATTCCTCTACTTGTATTATTCTTTCTCCAGACATTCTCTTGGCTGGTTCATCCTCTTCAAAAGCTCTGCTTGAATGTCACCCTGTATCATCCTTCTCTACATTTTATCTCTCTTTATTTTTCTTCATAAAATGTACTAGCTCCTGACATTAAACACTGAGCTACATATTAATTATCCATCTCCTTCACTAGAACCCAAACATCTGTGGGCAAATAATTTATCTATTTGTTACTGTCAAATCACTAGTGTCTAGAACAATATCTTGTAATGAATAAATATGTTAGATTAATTAATTAATTAAAAGGTATGTGGTGGAATTATGCATTTTAACATGGAAAGATATCTAAGGTATATTAATGTTGCCAAAAAATACAAATGATATGGTCCCTTTTATGTAAAGAATAAGTGTATATGCATGTATATATATATCAGTTCATATATGGATGTGTGTGTGTGTGTGTGTGTGTGTGTGTGTGTATTTGATACACAATTGCATGCAGATATTTAGACAAAGAACTAAAATTATACACATCAAATTGTTATCTCTGTTAAGGAGAGTGTCAGTGGGAGGCAAGGAAAATGCAAAATTGCAAGTTATTTGAAATAGAATGAAAGAAAAGGAAGATATTAGCTCCTGTCCTATGGTGCTCAGCTAGCTCTTCCAGAGTCCCTAAAATTCCTTGGCCAGGTTATTCAGCTTTTTCTGGACTGCTATGCATGTATCCAAACACAAACCCTGTGGTACACTGTGACTTGAGTGAGGCTCTATTCTTTGCTTAAATCACATAAATTTCATATAAGAATGTATGTATGTTCTTGACCTAGAGAAAGAGTGCCATGTGTCAGAAAAGTGCCATGTAATGAACTCCATTTGTCTTTTAAAGAGGAGAAGTAATCAAATTAAGCTCAATATTGGGCAACAAAGCATGGACGCTTTCCAAGGGGTCATCAAAACAATCCATATGGTTTTCTGTGTATGTTTATTTTTAGGTACTAACTTCTTTCTTCCTATCTTTCTTTCTTTCTTTCTATCTTTCTTCTTTCTTTCTTTCTTTCTTTCTTTCTTTCTTTTGTTTGCTTATTTGATTAGCCATTTGCTGTTTTTAATCCTGCAGTTAGGTGTAACCTATTTGAGTGAATGTAAGGCAAATTATATTTTTTAAAAGCACAAAGGAACTAGAACAATACAAGAGAAAATGTTATAAAAACAGATGTTTCATGTTAAATTAAAATGCTTCCTCCTTCTGAATTTTCTTACTCAGCACGTCAATGTATCATGACAGATTACATTATGCACTGCATTTTATTCTCTTTAGAGCTTCTCTATGTGATGAAAGAGAGATTATGAGTAAGCATTTCAGAGAGACATGGTATTGGTGTCCTTCTATCTCTTTAGTCATTAAAAGAATAGACCGTTTATTTTCATTAAAAAAATATGAAATCAGGGCTTCCCTGCTGGCGCAGTGGTTGAGAGCCCGCCTGCCGATGTAGGGGACACGGGTTCGTGCCCCGGTCCGGGAAGATCCCACATGCCGCGGAGCGGCTGGGCCCGTGAGCCATGGCCGCTGAGCCTGCGCGTCGGGAGCCTGTGCTCCGCAACGGGAGAGGCCACAACAGCAAGAGGCCCGCATACCGCAAAAAAAAAAAAAAAATCATACCTGTAGTCCTATCATGGGATTTTATCATCTTTAAGGTTTTATGTGGGATCTAAATGAGACTGATCATTGCAGTCACTGTAATCTTCTAATTTAAAAAACTGTGTTAAGTTTATCTATAAATGATCCCTGAATATGTTCACACAGTCCAACCACTGGTGTTACATTACGGAGAATACCAGTTCACTAAAAATTTCAAGATCGCTTTGTGGTTTTTCTGCTCAGAGCATGAGGTTTATCAGTTGTGAATCAGCATAAATCTGAGCACATATGATTACAAACGCACACATGGCAAATCTTGGCTTTCACAATTCAAAGTGTCTACAAATAAAGAACTGCTCTTTTAAGTGCAAACTGAAAAAACAAAAAAATAAGGTATCACATCTCATTTGTAGATTGTGTTCCTTCCTCTGAAAGACACTGAAAGATGAGGTCACGCTGTTCTATTAAAGCATATTCCCTTTTACACTGAGGCAAAGATATGATTTAAGAGTTTGCTCATCACTATAGCCGTGCCTTTTATGCTGTGAGCTATTGAAAAATAAATACACTGCTAATTCTTTGCAACTACTAGACTATAACTCAAACATGCCACTTAGTAAGTGACCCTTATTCCTCATTTCTGTTTCTTAGTAAAGATTACTAGCTATTTGTGGCTACTACAAGAAAACATAGGTTTTGGGGAAAATGCTTTCGCCTATCGTCCCCCTAAGGCAGCTTGCATCGTTTTGAAGCTCTCTCTGTAATTAAACAAACAGCTAGTTGAAAGGTGAAAATTTTAGTCAAACAATTTTTATAGGGTTTATATTTTTATTCTTTCCATAAGATGCTAAGTGATGTATGTGAATGATTTTTTTTCCTGCTGAATTCACTAATTGTTTTGATGGTAGGTAATCAGAGACACAAATTCATGAAGAAAAGAAATGGTCAGACAAACTGAGGATTCGTTGAGATAATTCATCTTGGAAAAAAAATTTCGCAGTAACAATTAAAAAATTAATTCAGCCCAAGCATAATAATAACTTCTGTTTACTGACTATTTGCTGTTTACTGGCCACTAACCAGAATTTAGCACCTCTGGCCAGCTCAGAGCTGAGAGCCCACTAGATTTAGCAATAAGCAAGTCACTGTTGTCTTTGCCAAGATCAGTTTCTGAATCAGTTTCAGTGGGGATGGAAGACAGGTTTCAGTGGATTAAGGAAGAGTGGGCGAGAAGGAAATAGAAATAACTGCCATGGAAACAAAATTATTCATAATAGGAAAAATAGAGACATAGCCCCAAAAAGCTGGTGGAAACCTGGACTTTAAGAAAAGATTTTTTGATTTTTTTTTTTAAGATAAAGGCGAACTGAGCAGATGCAAATGAAACCTGGGATAATAGTTTGAAGGTACAGAAGAGAGACGTAGTAATCCACCGAATGAGGCAACTGAGGGATCAGAAAGAGAAGGAGGGTTTCAGGAGACGATATCCCTTCTGTGTTCAGATTCTGTCAGATCCTACTGCACATCTATCCTCGGGTATCCCACGAGCGACTCAAACTCAGCATTTCCATCCCTTCCCCAAACTTGTTCATCTCTTTCTGCTTCCTTTCTTAACAAATGGCAACTTTATCCACCTACATTCCCAAACCAAAAATCTGGACATGATGCTGAATCATGCCTTTTCTTTATCCTCTCATCCTATTGCCAAGTTCTGTTTATCTTTTAAAAATAGGAATATTACATTTCTCCTGAGAATCTTTCCCTGAGAACCCAAGCCCAGGTTAGGTGCCCTACTAGATCAGTCAGGATCCCATCAGAAAAACAGAAATTACAGCAGATATTACAGGAGAGGGGATTTAACACAAGGAATTAATTACACAGAGAAAGAACTGAGGAGTTGAGGTAACTGAGGACACGGGGAGGGGGTAGGGTAAGCTGGGACGAAGTGAGAGAGTAGCACTGACGTATATACACTACCAAATGTAAAATAGATAGCTAGTGGGAAGCAGCCGCATAGCACAGGGAGATCAGCTTGGTGCTTTGTGACCACCTAGAGGGGTGGGATAGGGAGGGTGGGAGGGAGACGCAAGAGGGAGGGGAGATGGGGATATATGTATACATATAGCCGATCCACTTTGTTATAAAGCAGAAACTAACACACCATTGTAAAGCAATTATACTCCAATAAAGATGTTTAAAAAAATTAAAAAAAAAAAAAAGAATAACAACAGAAAGCCAACTACCACCTCTAGAGATTGAGCAATGACTCAGGAAGATGGCTTTACTAGCACTTTGGCTTCTCCAATTCTGCCACCTTCCATCCTCTCTTCAGTGCCTCTCTTTGGCCAAACCCAGCCATATTCCAGCTTAGCCTGGGAAATGCAGCCCAAAAGTTCAGATCTCCTCAGATACAGAGCAGAGCTGAGAAAGGCTAGGGATAGATATAAGAAGAGGTGAGTAAAAGACTCCTGGAGCACTTTCACCTTCATTAAATCTGGTCTATAAGCTCTCAGAGGACAGGGACCACTGCATAGCTCAGAGTCTGGCATTCCATAAGTATCAAATATTTTACCGAATAAGTGAATGATTGATTAGCAAATGTAATGTCAGCATTTAATAAGCAGAAAACCTGTGCCTCTTTGTGTATATATAACTTGCTGTCAAATAGTCACATTTATTGATATAGTGGAGCTATAACTTGGCGAAATAGTATATACAGGGGTTATATTGCTTGACTTTTTAAAAATTCCCATTAGTACCTTAGACCTTTGATTCCCTCTCATACAACTTGCTGGAAAACTGAAAGTTTTGCTTGATCTAATGACCCTTGTCGTTTAAAACTCTCCACATTATTTACAAATCTGTGTTTTAGCGATTACCATTAACCTAGTATATTCTACAAGTTTCTCTCTCCATCTAGCTCTGGCAACTCCAAAGCCTTTAGTTAAAATCTTCATCTCTATTGCTAGTTCCTGCCAATGGACCAACTGTTTCAATTTCCACCAGTCTTCTGCCTGGTCCAACTTCTATTTCTAACCACTTTCAACAGAGTCAAATATATCTCATCTGAAGGACTTTCTATAGTAGAATTTTCCTGTGGATCTTATCTCTGTGGTGCCTCTGTTTCATGTGGCTACTTCTGTTCAAATATGTATTTAGGATGATTTGTAAGTCTTGTCAAAGTTAAACAAATCTGGACACTAAAGTGTAAAGGACAGAACTTAATTGGTAATATGCTCCTGCAATAGGGAAATGAGTCTGGAGTAAACCGAACTCAGCTCTGTTCAGTGCAGTGGTGACTGGACATTTTAGAGGAAGAATGAGGGGATAGGGAGAGGAGTGAGCGGGGGCTCAACAGAGTCAGGGAAGAGAAAATTTACAAAAATTAGGAAAAAGAGGTTGGTGCATGTGAAACCCATCTGGGTTTATTAACCGGTGCTTATGGAGAAGTTAGGTGCCACACACCCGCAGAGGATGGGAGGCAGAGGCCCTGTCTTCAGGTGTTGGTTGAGACAAATAGTAAAGTCTTAGGGCAGCCTTGAGTTCTCTCCTGCAGGCACTTTAAGGGTGGGGGTGTTGGGGGTGGGTGAGAGAGGGACTAGGGTCATTGCTCTTCAAAACTGTGTTAATGTTTTATTCAAGTCTTTATAGGCCAAGGTTAGGCTTAATCCAGAAGAGTGCTCATAGGAGCCTGGCTCGAGTTTGGCCAGGGAGAACATTTTTGTCAGTCTTATGCCAAAAAACACCCTCAGCTATTCACTCTCACCAGACACCCTCTCCACTGGGAAGGCGGGAGGAGGTCATTACAGATGGAGTTACATGCCTCCCCTCCCCATTTCTCACAGCACAAACTTTCTAAGAGCAGGGACTAAGTGGGGTTCCTTTTTGAACTACTTCTCCTGTGAATTTACCCATTTTTCTCCACATTCACTGTCACCCAGGGGTGGACCAAGTGGCCGGTGTGGTCTTCCTCAGGTGCAGTCATTTAAGGTGTATATAGTATCTACTGAGAATTTTAAAACCTCTGCTTTTCATTATTGCCATTCTTAATAATGTCAGTGACAAAACTATTCCTCCTCCCTGGAATCTTTCGTGGATCTAAATTCTAAGTAATTTCTCTGGCTTTTAACAATAATATACATAAGCTACAAGTTAGCACATTTTTACTACTTATCCTTCAATACATATTGTATTTTTACAGGGAAGCTAATTTGGAGAATTCCCAGTTGTACACTCAGCTTTTAACACTTGTGGATTCAGCATATGATAAGCTTTCATTGAAAAACAACTTTGTAATGGTTCAGAAATCAGCTGAGCTCCTTTGGATGCTGTAGGTATTCTTTCATTTAAACAGTAGATTCAAAATATATGATGAGAGCACCTTGACTGTAAAAGATAAAGAAGCAGAACTTGAGTTACTTCAATTCTGTCATTCTGTGTGACCATTTAGAGTCTACATTTGTGTTAAAAACATTAAAAAAGTGAAATAGAAGGTGAACCATGAGGTACAACATTCCATTTGCTAAGTACAATTTTTAATTTATACATATTGAATAGCATCATTAAAATTGAAATTTATTCTTTTTAAATTAGTAATCATTTTAAAACTCAAAAATGGATCAAGAAAACAAAATGTTCCATCAGTTTTGTCACTGAGTTGCTGCCTACATTTTGGTTTTAAGAAAATTCCCTTACTAATTGTCAGGAAATTGTTTATATAAGATATTATTATAGAATTATAATCAGATGATTAAAGTTTAAACTGTTAAATAGATATAAAAACAACTGAATGAGTAGCTGTGCATTTATCCATTTTGGTGCAACATTATTTTATCTTTCAATTATTTTTTATTGGTGTGACACAAAGTTCAGTGAAAGAAAGTCTTCCTTGCCTGCATTTCTTTTCTAGCCATTATCATTATAAGCTGTCTGTTTCATTTGATGATTATTTCTGAAAATAATTTTGTCACTTGGGGAGATATTTTAAAAATGAGACATTCCAGCGTTAAATGCACTAGGTCTACCCCTGCTGACACCCACCCTAATCACCCACTGTCCTCTCTCAAACCACAGTGCCTGATGCCTATCTGCACTTCTTCATACAGGAGTCATAATGACCTTTTCAAAATACAGATCTGACCATACCCACTCCCTTCTCTTTAAACACTTCCATGGCTGCAAAATGGTCTTAGGATAAAGACACAGATCCTTATCATGGCCCCACAAGTTCTGCCCCTTGCCCATTACCTTTACCCTTACATCAATCACCTTACCTTTGCCCTTACTCCAGCCTCTCATCGCTCTCTGCTCCACTCACAATGGCCTCACCCTCAGTCTCTTCTACTTCCACACTTGCTCTCTTCACAAGACCTTTGCAGATGCTGTTCCCTTTGGCAAAAAGGCTAGCCCCTCTGCTTTTATTCTGGTTCTTACTCATCCTGCAGAGTTTCATTAATTGTTAGCTCTTCAAAGACATATTCTCTGATCTCCCTTCGCTAGGTGAAAACCCAACAGTTACAGCCTCACATAGCATCGTGTGCCTCTCCTTCTAGCACATGTCAGAGTTGCAGTTTTACTGGTGTTCGTATTGATTAATGTTTGTTCTCCTGTTAGACTCTCCTGTTTGCGCATCATAATATATCAAATGAAAGAAGGAAGTCAAATGAAAGAAGGGAAGGAGGGAGGGAAAGAAGAAAGGAAGAAGGAAGGAAGGAAGGAAAGAAAGAAGGAAGGAAAAGGAAGGAAAGAAGGGAGGGAGGGAGGAAGGAGGAAAGGAAGAAAGAAGGAGAGAGAGAGAAGGGAGGGAGGGAGAGAGGGAGAGAGGGAAGAAGGAAGGAAGGAGAGAAGGGAGGGAGGGAGGGAGGAAGAAAGGGAGGGAGGGAGGAAGGAAGGGAGAGAGGGAGGGAGGGAAGGAAGGAAAGAAGGGAGAGAGAAGGAAGGGAGGGAGGAAGGAAGGAAGGAGGGAAGAAAGAAAGGAAGGAAGGAAGAAAGAAAGAGAGGACGGGAGGGAGAAATTGAAAAACTCAGAGGAGAGAAAAAGGGAGGAAAGTGTGACAAAGAATAAAAAAAGGACATAGACAATTAGACAAAACGATAACTACTCAGTGTTGGAATGTGAGATAATTTGCAAACTTGAACATTTTATAGTAAACCTTTCGTAAAGTATATAGGAAAGGTTAATTCACTCAATACTTATTTAATATAATCTCTCATACAAATCCCTTCTCCAATAATTACTTTGTAGGGTCTTTATTTTATAAAGATATGGCCAGAAGAAATGCATGAGAACACCAAAACAAAATAAAATGACAAAAACTGAAAAAATATATTTTCAAATTATATCACAGACAAAGTGTTAATTTCCCTCATATGAAAGACCTTCTGAAAAATGAAAAGCAAAAGACCCACAGCCCTATAGGAAAGTAGACAAAAGATATGAGGAAAGAATTCACAAATAAACACAAAAACTTGCTCACATAACAGAATGTAATTAAAACTACACAGATGAGACTGGCATAAAACCAAAAGTTTGACAACATACTTTGTTTGGGTGGCTATAGGGAAATGGGATCTCTTATATTTTGTTGGTAAGAAGGATCTACAAAGATATAATCCTGATGAGGGAAATTTAGTATTAACTAGCAAAATTACATATGTATTTACCTTTAGGTCACCCTCCAATAAAAACCTTGTCTAGGCATCTATTTCAAAAATACTCTGGGGAAAGGCATATGGGGTGAAGGGTTCAAGGCGTTCCATTTTACTCCTCTGTCTACTTTTGTTACTTGTAAATATCCTCAATGGAAAGGTTTTAAAAATTAGTATCTACTGGTGTTTTCTTTTGACTGCAGTATTCTAATGCGTATTCTAATGCCTTAGCTTGGGTTTTCCCCAAAAAACAAAGCTTAAAATAAAAGCTGCTGCATGAATGGACCATTCAGAAATGCGATAGAGTGGGGATGGTAAACAGGGAAGAAGGGAGGGTCCTGACAAAGGTTCATTGTTGAGTTGGCCACCACAAGAGGTTGCTCAAATGGAGGGACTTTGAGAAAGCCTAATGGAATAAACCTCAGGAGCAGATGCTCTCAGCCTCAGGGAGACCCCAGGGCAGAAGGGGAACAGCAACACACGTGCATTACCCGAGCCCACGCCCTGTTAGGGTATCCCTATGAGAAGTCCACCCTGTGTAGAAACAGTTCCTCATCTGTGACTGGACAAAGAGAATTCAATATGGTGCGCAAGAGGTATGCACTACCAGGAAAAGGGATTATTCCCACTGCTAGAGGAGTTTTAAAACTTGACTTTGAATTGGTAGAGTGAAATGAATAATATGATTACTTTTAAAAGTTTTGGCATTAAACCATCAAAACCCCAAATAGATCATCTTATTATTTCCAGTTTTACCAAGATATGCAGCTTTCTTAGGAAAGAATAATACATATTAAAGTTAGAGGAGTATATTATAGATGTTAAGAGTTCAAATATGTACCAATCTATAAGAATAAGCCAGTTGTAAATGGTTTTCAGTGAAGCAGGCCTAAATATTTAGCATATTTAACATATTAAATATGCTAACGGGGGTGAGAGAGCATTTTATATATATACAATGCAATATAACATGTGTACATATATTGATTTTGAAGGGAATGTAAGCTGGCATACCGTACGCTCCATAAGCGTTATTGAGGCAATGATAGAACAGCCAAGCGCTCATTTTGAAATGCTGATTATTTCTCTATGCCAGACAGAAGTGGGAATCAAAATGATTTACTCTAAGAACTTTGACTGTATTACTGTGAGATCATTTGTACACTATTAAATGATTTGAATACTCACCAAGTCTATAAGTCCCAAAGCTTGTTCCTTCACATTTCCCCGCATTTCTTCCACCAAAGCCAGATATTATGTGAAATAATGAGTGTGGAATTCATAAGCTGATAAAATTTTTACTGGCTTCAATCATGTGGGCCAGTTAAAAGTTTGCAATCTTCTCAGTATGGTCTTCCCATCTGTACTAACTTCTCACTGCTGTTGTGACAGGATTACCACAACTTCAGTGGCTTAAAACAACAGAAATTTATGTTCTCAGAGTTCTGAAAGCCAATGTCCAAAATCGAGGTGTCAGCGGAGCTGTGCTTCCTGCTGAGGCTCTTGGAGAGAATCCATCCCTTGCCTCTTCTATCTTCTGGTGGCAGCTGACATTCCTTGGCGTTCCTTCATTGTGGGTTCTTTTACTCCAATGTCGCCTCTGTCTCCACATTGCCTTCTCCTCTGTGTGTATATCAAATCCCCCTCTACCTCTTTTGTATAAGGCCACTCATGACAGTATTTAGGGCCCATCAGGATAATCCAGAATTAGCTCTTCATCTTAATTATTCTCAGCTTATTCACATCTGCAAAGACCCTTTCTCCAAACAATGTAACATTTATAGGTTCAAGAGATAAAACCTGATGTCTTTGGGGCTGCCATTCAGCCCATTACACCAACCATGAGTTAATCAACTGAAGAAATTTCTGTCTTACTTACGGCTGCTGTAGAATAACAATTGAAAAGGAAATTCTCCTCTCCCCATATTAATCCCCATCCCTGCCCTCAGATTTAGCCATATTTTGTTTCTAAGGTAGAGGTCATCACACTTTCTTTGCAAAGTCTCAGATAGTAAATATTTAAGGCTTTGCGGGCCATGTGGTCCCTGCTGCAACTATTTAACTTTGCCTTTATAGTATGAAAGCGGCCATAAACAATGTGCAAATGAATGTGTTCCAATAAAACTTTATTTTCAAAAACAACCATCAGCCAGATTTGGCCTGTGGACTAAGGTTTGCTGACTCTTACAAGGTCTAAGCTTTTCTTGGGGAAAATGAAAATATTTCTGTATTTCAGGGTCTGTACAGAAATATCCCTGTGTTTCTGCAAGTGCCCTGAAAGAGGGAAGGGTGAATATGTTGAAACTGAGATAGGAGGAAGGCAAACTGTGTCAGGCATGCAGGTGTGAGTGAAGCAACCCACGTCCAGGGGAAAGAGATGTGGCAGCTCCAGGAGTATATCAGGTTCCTGTTGCTGCTGTAGGAAATGACCATGAGCTTATGGTTTAAACCTACAAATATATTATCTTACAGTTCTGTACGTTAGAAGCCCAACAGAGGTCTCACTGGATTAAAATCAAGATGTCAGCAGGAATACGCCCTTTCAGGAGGCTCTAGGGGAAAGTCCGTTTCCTTGCCTTCACCAGCTTCTAGAAGCTGCCCACATGCCATGGTTCATGGTCCTCTTACTCCATCTTCAAAACCAAGAACAGCAGGTTGAGTCTTTCTCACATCAGATCGCTCCAGTCTTCTTTTCTCTCTCCCTTTTCCACTTTTAAAGATGCTTGTGATTGCACTGGGCCCACTCAGAAAATCCTAAAGTCAGTTGATTAGAAACAATCATTTCTGCAACCTTAATTCCCCTTTTCCATATAATGTAACAGTCATAAATTCTGGGAACTAGGATTAACATCTTTGTGGGACGATTATTCTGCCTCTCACAGGGCATGTGCAAAACCTGTATTCTACTCCAAGCAAAGCTCAGGAAGTGGCAGAACTTCTAATGGGGATGACTGTAGAGATACAAAGAGGCTGAAAAACACACTGTGGCCCTGAGAGCAACTACAAATTTCTTGTGTCAAAGAAGACCATATGAAAAGGCATCTCTGGAACCCAACCAGAGCATCTCTGCAGCTCTCAATAGACTTGCCCAGCATTAAAATGAACAAAACAATGGTGGCCATCATGCACTAAAGACCAGGGACCTCTTCCATTTTCACAGAATAATGTGAGCCCCAGTTTCTTAGATGAAAGTAAAGAGTAAGTTCTAATAATGACTGATACTGGATGTCCTGCCAGTCAGATGGTTGGAAACACAGAAAAGGTTAAGTTTGGCTAGAAAAATAGAAGAATATGACATCCCTATTATCTCTATTATCTCACAGAACTTACTCATAGTTACTACATTATCTTCCAAAGTATAGATGTTCAATAATATGTTTCCCTTCTTTCTTCCTCTAACTTCCTAACATTTCAACCCAGCTACTCAAAAGCCTTTAAAGATTCAGCAATTCTGAGCCTGGCTTTATAGATCCCTCCACTAATATCTGATACAATGCTATCTTTACAAATTCATTACCAAATATTAACTTTTACACATCATGATTTCCAACATAATTTTAATATTTTGTGTTTCCTGTTAATGAGTATTTTTATAGTGCTTTCATGCCTTGAAAAGCTTTTTCCATCCCATCTTTACACTTCTAAAGCCATACTCAAGGTCATTTACAAGTGCTACTTTTAAGCATAAATCCTTCCTTGATCTTTCCAAAAGAATTATTGGAGACCCCAACTCTATTTGCATAAACCTTTAACTGCTAGAGTCTCCTAACGGTGTCAGTCAGATGCTTTCAGAAAACGATAAGTATTGCAGCAAAAAGATTTAGTATAGAAGCTGGTTATACAGGTTTGAGGGCTGACAGAGCAACAGAAAACACTGAAGATTACCCAGAGATAACATGCAAGCTACTACACATAAAGTTTGGGGAATAAAAAGGAGGAGGTTAAATTATTAGAATTTAGGATCTCAAAGCAGGGGCCTTGCAGATCTGGGACTCAGACCTCTAAGGAGGGGGAAATGCCTGGTTGCACTTGGTACTTATGAAGGAGAGCAATCAACTAGCTTTAGAATTCAAAGCCGGAAATTGAAACCAGATGCCATTGTTAAGACAGACTGTTCCTACTGAGGTGAAATGTCACTGCTGCATGAATTGTCATGCTAAGGTGATAGCAGCTGGAACAGCAAATAGGAATAAGGAAGTCCTTGTCTCCTTCTTGTGTTCCCGTCACTCTAGTGCTTCTTGGCAGAACCTAACAGGAAGCCAGCTGGCAAACAAGTCTGGGAAATACAGTTTGCTGTATCTTAGCCCCAGATTGGTAAGGCAGATGTACAAATGTGGAATTGAAATCAGACAGGGCAGGCATTCTGGAAGACTAGTGAGGGAGATAATTTGCAGAAACAATTATTTCAGTACCTTTAAATTGTACCATATAAAGGTTGACCATGTGGTCAACACATTGGGCTGGTCCAAATTCCAGTAATAACTCTTACTTTTCCACCACGAAGCTTTCTTTTACAATTATCCCTTTCCACCGGTAGCACTAAGAGTATCTCCAGACACAAAAACCAAAGATCTTGTAATCCACCAAAGCTGTCCTCCTTCTCACGTAATACTCATCCACTACCAAATCTTATTCACTTTCTTTATGATGTCTTTATTGCCATCCTTATTACCATCACTCATTTCCCATCACTTTATATTTGGAAGGCTGCAAATTACCCAGCTGGTCTTGTTTCTTCCAATCTCAACAAGTCTTTGTTGAACAAGCACTCTGCAAAACAATATGGTAGTCACAGAAATAATTATATTGGAGAGATAATACTAACACATGTTTAAAAATTACATAATCAGTGATATAATACTACCAGTGAATATTTTGGAATTCATAAACAAGAGGAAGCATTGAGACTAAAGGTAGAGCAAGACAAGAGATAGACATTGAGGAATTGTATAAATTGGTTAGGCAGAGGAGACAGGAGAAAAACCAAGGAAAGAGGACACTCCAGATTGAAGGACAATGTAAGAAAAAGCAAGAGGCAAAAATGATCATGTTGATAATTGGAAGGACACAAGGAGGTAGGACTAATCAGACCTCAGGAGGCATGCAGGCAGTACCAGAAGGTCCTTGCTGGGATGTTAGCCACTTTGTGAATAGGTACAGATGAACTGTTGAGGACACATATCCAAGTTACTCTGGAAGTACTAGTAAATATATTCCTATTTCATAGAGTCTAACCAGGACAGATGCATCAGTGTCTCCAGTGTCTGAGCACTATTCCTGATTCTGAGATCACAGACTGATAGCATTAGTTTCTCTAATGTCCAAACAATTTTGTTTACTTCTATTGACCCTAGTTTGCTTTACTCTTTGTTAAAACACTAAGTATTTCTATAACAACTTTAAGTCACGTCTTTCTCATTTTGTACAGGACTTTTCTTTTTAAAATAAAATGATCACTTGAGTATCAGTTAGGATGTTTTTGACAGCAAGGAAGAGAAGACTCAAAAGATGACTGGAGGGAATTCCCTGATGGTCCAGTGGTTAAGAATCTGCCTTCCAATGCCGGAGACACAGATTCTATCCCTGGTTGGGGAACTAAGATCTCACATGCCATGGGGCAACTAAGCCTGCACGCACAACAAGAGAGCATGCACACCACAACTACTGATCCCCATGCTCTGGAGCCCTAACACCACAACTAGAGAGAAACCTGCACATCACAACTACAGAAGCCTGTGCACCGCAATAAAGAGCCAGTGTGCTGCCACGAAAGATCCTGTATGCCGCAACTAAGACCCTATGCAGCCATGTAAATAGATTAATTAATTAAATTTATTTTTTTAAAAAAGGTGACTGGAACAAATAAGGAAAATACGGTCTGCATGACAAGAAGACCCAAGGAGGCATTTCCACAGTTAGTTATTTCAGAGAGCTTTTTATATCACTACAATGACCCCTTTCAGTGTGTCTCTCTTTTTTCCCTCATTGCAATTTCGTGACTACTTTGTCAAAATTTCACTTCTGTGATTCTTCTAGACTTTTAAATCTCTCCATATAAAACTATTAATTTTTTCTCTGAACTTCCTTACATCTGTTTTTCAGAAGTTTATATTATATGACTATCTTCTGTGTTATATTTCTGAGCTATCAGATACTTAACATAGGACACTTTCTTCCAAAATTCTGTTTTTTAACACAGGAAGCTTAAGTAAAAGAAAAATCTGAACTGAGTTAAAATTTTGGCTTTTTTACTTAGTAGTTGAAGAAATGACTTAACTTCCCCAAGTCTGATTCTATGTATGTAAAATGAGAATACAAATATCTCCTTCATAAATTGTGAGAATTAAGTGATGATGTGTGTGTCTGTGTATATGAGTGTGTGCGTGTCTGTGTCTATGTGTGTGTGTCACCTCGCTCTCATTCTTTTCAAATGTCTAAAGTGTTGAAATGTCAAAATGTGAAGTTCTTCAAAACTACCATAAAATAAGAGGTACAAATTCCACAGGAGCTTGTGGCAATTGGCCTTCATGATCTGAACTATCGCTGTCCTTTCTTCAGCCTGTAGCTTTCTTTCTTCAAGATTTCATTGAAGTCCCCTCAAGCAGTTCAAAGCATGTTTATGTGACAGAGTCCATCTCTGTCATATCTCTCTCAGGACCTTGGAAAGGTCGGACTCCCCAGGGGCAGGACCCCTCTGCAGACACTGAAACATCTTTGAAAACTGCAATAGTTAATTTGCAGTCCTGCTTGCCTCTTTCCTGTGTCATTTCAAGTTCACAGTTTATTATACAATTTAGATAGCTGTTTTCCTTTCCAAAGAAGAGAGATCCCTCTAGTGGTTCAAGTGAGCCTCTACTTTTCAGTGACCAAATGAGAACAGGGAGAGAGAGCTCATTTAATTTCTAAGAGAGATGAGAGTTGATGAGCTGGGAGAAGAGAGGTGAGCTCCAACGTTACTTAGGAGACCCAAAGAAGCATGATTTGATGGGATATCTTTCTTTGTTATGTTGCCAGCAAGCAAGGAGTTGTATGGACCTTTGGAGACTTGTTAGATCCTTGCCACTGATTTTATCTTTCTGATTATCATTTGTGATTTATTACCATTTTCTCATTTCTGTTATTTCAGCTCATTTCTCTCCTATCTGCTTCGCTTTTAGAAGATGTAAATTCCTCTCATATAACTGCCAAGTCCATATACTGCATCCCGTGCATAACTCTATATGGAATTCGTTGAGGACAAAGAGTTGCTTATCATTCTTATGTTTGTATTAAAAGAAATAGTCAAGAAAATCCATGTGCATTTCCGGTTTTGTGACTTTTACCTCATTAGAAAGAGAGGGGAGGGCCATGGGGTCATTTTGTTCTCCCTTCAGTTCTAGTGAAGCAGTTAGAAAGATTTTTTAAAAAATCATTCTCCATAGTCAAAACCATTTAAAAGAGAAGTGCTAGTAACCTGCACATTGCAAAAACAATGCCTGAGATTTAATTGGATCAATAAAATCTTACTATCTTACAATAATATTTTACCCAATTATTCTACTGTGGACATTTTGCCAAAGTAATTCATATGCTTGGTATTCAGCCTTTGAATGGTCTGGTCACTTGGTTAACCTTGAGTGTGCACTTCTGTCTCCTGCAACTATACCTCCCCTCCAACAGTGATCAAGTGGAAGATATAAGAATGAATGACACATCCACCATCCTGGGGTCGGTTCCTGAAGTGACCCTGGCAAGTAAAAAAGAAAAATATCCCATGTTCATGGGGACTTTGTGTCCCAGAGATTAAGGGACTGAGCGGTACTCATGCCAATGATCACTTATCTAAAAACTATTGTCACTGGTTACAGAGCATTGTTTAGATGCTAAGGCAATAAATCTTTTTTTTTTTTTTTTTTCGGTACGCGGGCCTCCCACTGCTGTGGCCTCTCCCATTGCAAAGCACAGGCTCTGGACGCGCAGGCCCAGCGGCCATGGCTCATGGGCCCAGCCACTCCGCGGCACGTGGGATCCTCCCAGACCGGGGCACAAACCCGTGTCCCCTGCATCGGCAGGCGGACTCCCAACCACTGTACCACCAGGGAAGCCCAATAAATCACTTTTGAGAGTTAATGTGTTGAAACATATATTGTCCTTCAATATAGTAATCAACAGCAATGGTGGGTTTTGTTCCACTTCAAACTACTGGTCCCTGGGAAATTGAGAGAACACAATGTTTCAATGTCACAGTATATTAGGTGTTTCAGAAATTCCCACTACTCCCTCTTCAGTTCATGTTGAATGAGTGAAAAAGCAATCAGTAGATGGAAGAGGCAAAATCAAAACCAAAAAAAGTGAACTGGCTAATTTCACAAACCAGGTAATCTGTAATCACATTAATTTCAGGATGAATGTGAAACAAAGACCACCACTACTTGATATTCTTCTTTGTCAATCTTCTATATTTTAGCTGCATTATAAATTAACCCTATAGCTAGTGCTCATGATTCAATCTTCTTTTTGAAGCATTATATCTCATATGTTTGATTCATCCCTATTATTTTAGTTATAAAATACCAACCTCATGATAAAATTTTAATGCCCTCAAAGTCCACCAGGGAATACTGATACATGAAGCTCCTAGACTAGATGCTAAGTGGGTTCTTTGGGTCCTTTCCATTCTAGGAGAAGGATCATGACACTGTGATGATGTTACTAGCTTTGGTATCACTTATTCAGCAAACCATGTTGAGTGCCTGTAGTGGATTCATATTGTGTCAGTTGAGTTAAGATGGAACCACATTTCCAGGAATTCTCTTCACTGTGTAATTCCAAGTTACTATGGGCCACAAGTGATATCTGCATAATACCTGAGAGGTGGAAGTGAAACAGCAGCCTTGTTTTTTCTTTAATACTTGGAAGACCTGTGCAGGTTCTCTGCTAGGCACTATTGCAACTCACACACATGGTGCCCCCTGCTGGCTCACCTTGATGGTGGAGGGCAGATCCCTGTCCACTGCTCCCCCTGCTCCCCCTCTCAGCTTCTCCAACTCCTGGGACAGGTGAATGCTTAGTTCTCTGACAAAGGGCTCAAGCTTCCATTACAGGTCACCTGCAATATTGAAATTGGAGATATGGACAGACCAATAGGGGTTCTAGTCCATTCTTATGAGTTCCAGTCTCATCCCCAGGGGTTCCAGTCTCTCCTTGCTCTTCATCTTTTCTTCCCTGGTGCCTCCCTTCCTAACTCAGATATAAAGACAACAGACTTTGATAGGCTCTTTAACAAGCTCCCACAATCATATAAGGTCAACTCCCTACAATAAATTCCTTGTGATATATCATTCCTAGTGGGTCTGTTTCTCTGACTGAACCCTGATGATACAGTGCCCACCATGAACACCACTACAACTGGTAGCAGGGATTTCAAAAATGAATGAGTCATTGTGGTGAAGAAGACTGTTTGTTAGGGCTACCATAGCAAAATACCACAGACTAAGTGGCTTAAACAACAGAAATTTATTTTCTCACAGTTCTAGAGGCTAGAAATCCAAGATCAAGATGACAGCAGGTTTAGTTTCTCCTGAGGCTTCTCTCCTTGGCTTGTGGATGGCTACCTTCTTGCTGTGGCTTCACCTGGTCTTTCCTTTGTGTGCATGCATCTCGAGTGTGTCCTCCTCTTATCATAAGGGCACCAGTCCTATTAGATTAGGGCCCCAACCTTATGACCTTGTTAACCTTAATTACCTCTTTAAAGGCCCTATCCCCAGATACAGTCACATTGGGATTTAGGGCTTCAATATATGAATTTGGGAGGAACATTATTCAATCCATAACAAAGATAAACAAGTAAATGGGATACTGTAATTGCATGTGAAAATGTTAGGTGCAGTTACAGAATGTCATAGAAAGCCACAAGAGGGGTATAACACAGTTCTGGAATTGTGGGTTCAGAGATACGAGGATTAAACAATGTATCATCCAAAATGGGACCTTTGTGAGAGTGAAAGGAGGCATTAAAACTAGACATTAATTGACAGATCTTCATCAGGCATATTCTAGAACTGTCCCAGGGAAACTAGGAGACATAGGTACCCTGTTCAGAGAAGACCCTGTAGAGAAAATAATATCTAGGGTAAGACCTAAGGAGGAACAGAAGTCAAGGAGACAAAGGTGAGAGGTGGGCAGTACTCCAGGTGATCAGGCAGAAAGAGTATAATGAGCAAAAAACAATAAGCTGGAGGAACAGTGGCAAGTTTGAGGAACTACAAGATTCTATGTGGCTGAAGTTTAGCAAGAGCAAGGTAAGCAGGATTCAGAAGATAAAGTAGCCCTTTAAGGAGTTTGGAGTTGGTTCTGATGGGAGATATGGGCCATTACAAGTTTCAGTCATGGAAATGACATAATTTTGTTTACATTTTAGAAACGTCTTTCAGAAATTAGATCAATGGAATATTACTCGGCCATAAAAAGAAACGAAATTGAGCTATTTGTAATGAGGTGGATGGGCCTAGAGTCTGTCATACAGAGTGAAGTAAGTCAGAAAGAGAAGGACAAATACCATATGCTAACACATATATATGGAATCTAAGAAAAAAAAATGTCATGAAGAACCTAGGGGTAAGACAGGAATAAAGACACAGACCTACTAGAGAATGGACTTGAGGATATGGGGAGGGGGAAGGGTAAGCTGTGACAAAGTGAGAGAGTGACGTGGACATATATACACTACCAAACGTAAAATAGATAGCTAGTGGGAAGGAGCTGCATAGCACAGGGAGATCAGCTCGGTGCTTTGTGACCACCTAGAGGAGTGGGATAGGGAGGGTGGGAGGGAGGGAGACGCAAGAGGGAAGAGATATGGGAACATATGTATATGTATAACTGATTCACTTTGTTATAAAGCAGAAACTAACACACCATTGTAAAGCAATTATACTCCAATAAAGATGTAAAAAAAAAAAAAGACATGGTGACTATAGCTTATAACACTGTATTCTATAATTAAAATCTGCTAAGAGAGTAAAATTGAAAGGTTCTCACCAAAAAAAAAAAAAAAGACGAATATGTGAGGTGATAGATGTGTTAATTAACTAGATGAGGGAAATCCCTTCACAGTGTTTAGATATTGATTAAATCTCCACAATGCACACTTTAAATATCTTGCAATGTTGTTTGTCAATTATACCTAAATCAAACTGAAATTTTAAGGAAAACAAGAGAGAAATTAGATTAAGACAGCAAACTCTCGCATTTCTTGACTCTTTTCTCTGATACTTCTTTTCCCCCTAGGACAAAAGGATATTGTTTTAAAGACCAAATAAGTAACAGCCTTAGGAAAAATAAGAACTTCCATCTATAAAACATAAATATGGACGATCTGCAAAAATCAGACAGGATCAGACAGACAAAGAAACCACCGTCCAATATATGAACCCCCAACATCTGGAGAGACTCAGGAGCCAACTTCAAAAGGCTCTCATTCAACAAGGAGGGGACAATTGGAGTGTCAATAATGATAACAACTAAAAGGAGTAAAACACATCAAATAAGTTCCAGTCTATAAGTCTATAATGATATCGTAATAAAACTAATTGGTTGCCACTTTAGAGTAACTGTAAATTATTTTGAAAACTGTTAAATAACGAGAAAGAGTAAAGCATTTTTCTTGCCTTTCCTATATGAACTGTACCAAGAGGTAACCAATACTAAATGAGAAAAAGTTTCTCCTTATAGAAATAAACCAGCTAATAAATGAGGAAGAAATTATTTAGTTAGTACCTCACCATTTGCGTTAATGGAGGTAGGTATTGATCAGCAATAGCTGCTAAAACCACAAAGAAAAACAAAAAACCTTTAGGTGCCTCTTGATAGAAGAACAGAACATGCCCTGTGAAGTAATTTTGCTAAAAAAGATTGAATTTGAATCTAACTAAACCTCTAATCAAACCTTCAGAACAATTACTAATGTATAAGATGTTTAGAACAACACAGGTTACAATCAGCAAAATCAACCTACATTAAAAAAGAAATAGAAGAAGACAGTAGATTGGAAGTATGTTCAGCAACATACCTACCGGTCACAATGCGTAGATTTTACTTATATCCTGATTCAAAGAAATAAACTGTAAACCAAAGTTGTGTTATTAATGCCACAATTGCAAATCTAAATATTGACCAAATATGTGACGACTAAACATTTTGAGTTTGGGGATAGATGAGACGATATTTCTAGAGAGCAGTTGCATCCGTAAGCCCAAAGCTCTTAATAGACATCTGGACTAAAAACATAAATGTGGGAATTGGAATCATCTGTGGGTTTTTGCTGGACACATGGAAGTTAATGAGATATTAGGTTATGTATAGAGTAGAGTTTCTCATTTTTGGCACTGTTGAGATTCGAGGTCAGAGAATTCTTTGTTGTGGAAGGCTATGCTCTGCCTTACAGGATATTTAGCTGCATCCATGGCCTCTACGCAACTAGATGCAAGTAGTTTTCCTCCATCCAGTTTCCATAACCAAAAATGTCTCCAGACATGGCTCCAAATTGCCTCCCATTGAGAATCACTGATGTAGAGTGAAAAGAGAAGAGGAGGAAGGATGAAGACTTGAAGAATCAAAAGGACCTGTAATCAAGTTACATCTCCACCATTGCTAACTCTGACCCTCTCTCCAGGCCTCCCTCTTCTCATCCCTAAAATGCAAATGACATCGTCTCATCCGCTAAGTAGCTGCGGCAATTATTTAACATGGAGAACACTTACTTCATAATGAGAACACCTGTGACATGCCTCCCTTCAAACCTGCCCATTGCTATTGATTTCCTATTCTTTCCTTTCTCCCTCAAAGTTCTTGGTCCAGTTTAGCTCAAAAAAACTCCAGAACACAACTTCTTTTTCTCTCATGGCCAAGAAACCTGAAGTTTGACTTTATAGCTATTGTCAAGCTGCTTAAGGATCCCTCAGAAACTGACTGTAAACATCCACCTTCACCCTCTTCCCAACCCTCCACATGAAGGTCCTTTGCAGGAAGAGAGATAAGTAAATAACCTCAAACAGCAAAGATGAGTTACTGTCGTCTCTGGAGTCCAAGATCAAAGCTCACACGTACACCTCCCAGAGAGCTCCCTAAATCTGACTAAGAGACAGCATAGACTCACTAAAGCTCTTTAGATCAAAAACTAAAGAAAAATGTATTTTTTCAGTGAATGAAAAAGATTTCACCAGGGGCAAGTCTCTTTGTCATAAATGAGGCTCCATGTCTTACTTGGGCTTTGAGAAAAGGGTCTTATGTTCATGCTTTACCTCTATTTACCCAACATGATTTCCTTTTAGCAGTAATTAGTTCTATTTATTAACAGCTTTACTGGGGTATAATTCACATACCATACAATTCACCCATTTTTAGTATATTCACAGAGACAGGCAACCACCACCCCAGCAATTTTAGAACATTTTATCACCACAGAGAGAAATCCCATACCACTTAGTTATCAGCTCCCTATCCCCAATTCCCTTAATGCTAAATGACATTTTCCTGTTTTATATTTCAGTAATCCATTTCTGTCTCTATAGATTTGCCTATTCTGGAAATTTCATGTAAATGGAATTATGTAGCCTGTAGTCTTTTGTATCTGGCTTCTTTCACTTATGAAATTATGAAAATACAATATTTTTAAGATTCATCCGTGTGGTAGCTTATATCAGAGTTTCATTCATTCCTTTCTAAGGTGGAATAATATTCCATTGTATAAACAAAACACATTTTGTTTTTCTGTTCATCAGTTCATAACCATTTGAGTCATTTCCATCTTTTGGCTATGGTGAATAATGCCGCTATAAACATTCATGTACAAGTTTTTATTTGAGCACCTGTTTGCAATTCTTTTGGGTATATGCCTAAGAGTGGAATTGCTGAGTCATACGAGGAACAGCCAAACTGATTTCCACATCAGTTAACTCTTACCTGAAAAATAATTTTAGAAAGTAGGATAACATTTCTCACTCCAAAACAGGATATCCCTGCTCAGTTTGGTTGAGTACCTAAGTCAAGTCTCCATAGAGGAGAGATGGTAGACATGTAAGGCAGACATGCCAACATTTTGAACTATTCTGCATTTATACCAAATGTAAATGCATTTACATTGTAAATATAAATGTGTTTATTCTGCATTATGGTGTTTTTGTTAAAGAGTTTGTAAGGTGACTTAGTAACCAAAACATTACCTGAAACCTTGTTTCTAGGGAGAAATGTATTATGAGTTAAAATTTTTGTTCTAGGAAAACGCATTTTCCTGGTCACACACGGCACCTGGGGCCACCTGACCAGGAAGGCTCACCCTCCCTATCTCATCCAGCAGCTTCAAAGGACATTTAACATCTAACATGGGACTCTACCAATCCTGGAATTTCAAGGCTGACTAGGTAGAAGGGAACTCTTCTTTTCTCATTTTCTTCACAATCTAACAGGCTCTGGCTACCCATCAAGCAGTTATGTGGGAGTTTATATGTGCACATCTGATTCTGGAGGGATTTCCATTTCTCTTTCTTCTCCCTTTTGCCTGGGATCACAGATCTTGCACACATCTAAGATATTCATCAGGCAAGTGTTCAACAATAAGAGAGCATCTTGACTCCAGGTGAATTCCCTGGCTTGAGATTATTCTAGTGGGGAAATTGGCCAAGTACAAGCAGCCAAGTAAAGTCTCCAACCAAAGCAGCCAAGAGCAGCCCAGGCCTTGAGGAATCTCAAGTGGTGACAAAGGAGCTTAAGGCCAAGGATTAGGAGTATAGTGAAATCATAAATAGAATAAGGGTTTTGACTTTGTAAAAATCAAAAATACGTTGTGGTTAGAATGCAAAGTGGGTCAGGGTATGTGGATTAAGGCAGACTAAGGCTATAAATACTAGGGTCCCTGTGGTTGGCAGCTTTCTAAGATCGTTACCCCAAATCCCTATACTCTGGTTTACATGCCTTGTATAATTTTCTCCTGGAGTGCAGTCAGAATCTGTAATTAGGATGACATATCAATCTTGTGATTAGGTTCCATTGTATGGCAAAGGTGAATGGATTTTACAGATATAATTAAAGTCCCTAATCAGTTGGCTTTGAGTTAATTAACAGGGAAATTATCATGGTTGGGCCTGACCTAATCAAGTGAAGCCTTAAGGCTGGCCTTGAAGAAGTAAGCTGCTGTGTTGTGGAAGCCTATAGAAGGAGCCATTGGGCAATGGAAAGCAGCCTTTAGTTGCTGAGAGTGACCCTGGCCAACAGCTTGAAAGAGAATGGGGATCTCAGTTATACAGCTGCAAGAATGGATTCTACCGAAAGCTTAAAGGCGCTTGGAAGTGGATTTTCCCAGTCGAGCCTCCAGATGAGGATGCAGCCAGCAAGACCTTGATTTCACCCATGTGAGGCACTGAGCAAAGAACCAAACTAAAACGTGCCGGATTCCTGACCCATTGGAACTGTGAGATAATAAATCAATTTTGTGGTAAGCTGCTCAATCTATGCAATTTTTTATGTGGCAACAGAAAACTAACACAGGGCCAAAGGTCACAGTGTGTGTGTGTGTGTGTGCATACTGTGTGCCCTAGGAGAGCGCAATGGCTTTGAAACATTGGGCAGATCCTCACATGTATTCTTGCTGTTGTTCTATATGCCTTTTGTGCAGTTATCCTTGACTTTAGTTTTATGTCTAAATTGCTCTTTTCCTACCTATTCTATATGCACACCTTCTATAATTAAATTTAATAAATGTTTTCTGTTCTTGTCTTAATGCAATGAACTACACAAAGGATTTGCATTTAATGTCTTTTGTACTCATAGGTGGAGTTCTAAACCCCTAAACCCCACAAATGCTTTTCTGCTTTGAATCCCAAGTTGCACTTATAAACAGAATAAGAAGGAGAAGAAATTAGAGGCTGGCTACAGTGAGATTTCAAGTTCCTAGGGGAGTAGTAAACTGAATAGAAAACCTGCAGTTTGTGTGTGTAATCACACAGACCATTGAGATATGGGTGTTATTGTTTAGTTAGCCCAGAATTATATAGAAGCCTTAGCAATTTTATTTGGGTGATTTCAGAGCACAGAGTGGTATATATCTGTATCATGAGATTGCAGTTTGAATAAAAATACACCACAAGATAGACTCAGAACCCTGTATTACATTGCTTGTAGTGCTATCACCAAAGTCTCCCATTTCACACAAAGACAGATGGACAACAAATGTCCTTCTGTTCTTGGTACAGAGCTCAAATTGAATGGGATTTATCAGGATGTCACATCTAATCCCTCTTCTTAAGGTGCTCTGACTGTTAGTTTTGGCTAGCAAGAGAAGGGGAACCAAATGATTAAGTGCCGGACGGCAGAGTTCCTAGGTTAAAAAAGTTTTACAGTAAGTTCTATTTTCTTGTATTTTCATATGCCTTTCTAAGCATAAACAGTTCTAATTGATATCAGTGGATCTGAATTATGAATTAATCTAAATAGCCAACCCTTTCTCCAAATAAAACCGGAAAGTGTCAACTAAATCTTTAGTAATAGGTGTATCTATGCTTGTTACCCTAGAGAATAAAGCCAGTATTGAAATTTCTAAGTAACACCAATAAAAATGTATTCATGAAGTAGAACATTTTTTATTTTTAAATTCTTATAAAATGCCTTCCCTCCTGGCATGGAACACTCTGCTCATGAAAGTACTTGCAAAGCCCAGCTGTTCCTCTTCGTTTTTCTCCCATCAATTCCAACTATCATCTTAAAAACATACAATAGGATTTTCCTAAATAATCACCAACACATGATGAAATTACTTCTCCAGATCTAAAAGCTCCAGCAAAGAATTTGTAGGGGATTACTATCTCATTTTCAAATAGTGCCCTATTCAGATGTAGCTGCAATCACCCTACAGTTAGAGCAATAATTTCTTGTTGCCACACACCAGGGGGTCTCCAGTTATCTTAACAACTGTCATGAAATTCTAAAAGAAAAATTAATTTACATTTGCTCTCATTAAAAAAAAAGACTAAAATGTACTCTGTTAGAATCTCCTAGGTGGAATTTGAATTTGAGAATTCAAATTGAGAATGGCATTTGAGAATTTCCATTCATAAAGCAATCCCCAGGTATTTCCAATACAGCTAGTCTGTAGACCAGAGTTTAGAATCACAAAAATTAGGAGCTATGTCAACCTCTCATTGATTTGCTAGAGTGTTAATTGTGATATAATTCTTGAAAATAAGCTACTTTAACTAAAAACTAAAAAGACAGTCTTTTGGTCTGAATCCTTGTATTTAACATCTCATTCTCCCAAATTCCTAATGAAATGTCCAAAGGAATTCAGAAATTGTGGAAAATCTGAATCAGCTCTGAAAATCAGGGAAGGAAACCTAACTATTGGGGGAAAAGTCAAGAAATTTCTGCACAATATATTGCTGTATTGGGACCCTATTGGGAGAATTGCTGGCCAACTCACAATTCATAAACTGACCCTAAGTACAGAGCAGCAGGGCCTGCAGTGAAAATGGACATTATGACAGTGGTAGGAGGCTTGGGGAGGAGGTTGCAAATCTAGAGGTAACAAGAGTGAGATGACTCGGCATAATTTGCTCCCAGTTTACACTTGAACTATAGAGCAAGCCAAGTAGAATGGGGGCAGTGCCACAGCTGGCCTCTAAAGAAAAAGGCCTTACCAGTTAGAGAATAGGGACGTTATCCCAGCAAACAAAGAGGGAATAGACTATCTTTGGCATGGGGCAAAACTACCTGGTGTGGCTGCCCTTGGCTTTAATTCACACCCTACTCTTCAGTGGTAATGCCCCTATAATTTGACAATGTAAAACCACAGTAGAGCTAATCCTACCTTCATTTTTTTCTTCTTCTTTCCTTCCTTTTTCTCTCTCTCTTTCCCTTCTTCCCTCTCTCCTCTCTTCCTTGTTCTCCCTTCCTTTTTGGTTAAAATCAAAACAACCTTTCAAAAACAAAATCACATAAAACTCCAAATATGGACAGGCTTACAGTTTCTATCACCAATTATTTATCCAATCACTGTCTCATTCTCCATCCCTCCCATGTATGCTTACTTGTCAGAATAAGCAAAGAGAAAATTATAAAAATTCAGTAGTTCAAAAAAAGGGAATTAAGCTGAACAGGCAGAAAAAAATATTCCCTTAAAATGGCTTTATTAATAAAAGCCAGGAAAAACTATAGGAAATCTCTAATATGCATTTCCTAAAAGATTCAAGAGGACACTTTGTCTATTAAGTATAAAAGCATGAAGTCATATAAAAGATATAATCTGAGAGCAGGAAAAGTTGCTTTAAGATGAAAAATATGACCATTAAATGTTCTAATGCAATGGAATTCATAAAGAGAAGATGAGATTCTGTAGAATTAGAATCAATAGATTAGAAAAATAAGCTAGAGAAATCCTTCCAGAACTTCTAGAGAAAAAGACAATGTTGCCAAAGCAATTTAAAATTTTGTAAGACAAATCCAGTAAATCTAAAATAAGTTTTATAAGAAGTCTAGAAGGAAAGACTCAGCAGATGGAACAGCAAAAAGAAAAGGGAAAAAATGATGGGTGAAGGTTGGTCAAAACAAACCTCCACTTATAAAATAAGTAAATTTGGGGGATGTAATGTACAGCATGGTGACTACAGTAAATAATACTCTACTGTATATTTGAAAGTTGCCAAGAGAGTGGATCTTAAAAGTTCTCATCACAAGAAAAAAATTTGAAAGTATGTTATGTAGACTTATTGTGGTGGTCATTCTGCAATATATTTGTATATCAAATCATTATGTTGTACACCTGAAACCAATATAATGTTATGCGTCCAAAGAAAATCATGTAATTCCAAATATAAAGGACATATTTAATTAAAACATATTTAAACCTGATATATCCTGGTGAAACATTTAAATTGCAGGACTAGAGAACAAATTTTACATGCATCAACATGGTGCAGGGGGGGCGGATGCCAGGGGCGGGGTGCAGATAAGTAATTTACAAAAGGAAAATGTAAACTTTCAAGTTGGCTTCAAGCTTTTCTGCAATACTAAATGTCAGAGGTTCATGGAGCAATGTCTTCAGAGTTTCAGAAAATCATTCTATGATCCAAGAATTCCATATCCAATCAAGCTGATACATGTACAAGAGAGAAGAAAATACAAAGCAGAATACCTATGTAGACTTCCAGAAAAATTACAAAAAGAAAGTGACAGCTCATGGAGACAAAATCAAGATCAGAAAGCTAAGAAGAGAGAAGACAGAAGAAGATAATAATCAGAAACAGTGATTTCAGAGTGGTTACCATGTGCCAAATACTTTATATTTGTTTTTACAGGTAAAATCCATAATGAATTTGTGAAAGGTGTGTGCTTTTATGTGCTATATACCAAGGCACTACCAAAAAAAAACCAAAAAAACACACAGCAAAATCTAATGGAAGAATGTAAAATTGATAAAAAGTAATCACAGTAAGAAACATTTAACGTTTTCTCAGTTTTTGGTCATTCAAGACAAAAGTTTAGTATGTAAAACAATTGATATAGTTAATATGTTTATTTAGTAGGTGAAAATATGAAAATAATAATATAGTAATATAGAACTATGTACAAAGGAAAGTGGTTAAGGACATTGCCTAAAGAGCTGTACAACCTGGGTACCAAATGTGTTTCCCCCACTTAGCTAGCTGGATTTGGGGCAATATACTTGCCATCTCTCTGCCTCAGTTTTCTCATTACAAAGTGAAGGATATAATTGTGTGATGATTAAATAAATGTATACATATGAAATACTCAAGACATAATAAGCACCTATTTAGTACTCAGTCAATACTAACTGCTATAATAACAACTAATGATGATATATACAGAATTTTGAACTTTACCTGTAGAGAATATTCTTTCTTTTCAAATGTCTTGGGGATATTTACAAGAAAATAATAATATAATATACCACAAAAATTCAGTAAATTATTGAAGGTAGAAATTGTGTGAACTACATAGATGTGCACAAAAATTTTACTAGTAAAACGTAAAGATGCAAAAAAAAAATTAGACTACAAAGAAACTTTAAAACACCCTCCTAATTAACTCCTGAGTTAAAAGAAGAAATTGAAGTGCACCTTTAAATTCTCTAGAATATAACCAAGGATATATCTATATATCTAACCTAAGTGATCATGGTAAAACAATAAAACTTTTAGAATACAACAATGAAGAACATCTTTGTGGCTTTAGAATAAGCAAAGATTTTTAAACAAGAAATAAAAACACCTCTTCAAAGGAAAAAAAGTGACTGGACAATATTCAGATTAAGAACTGTGTGCGTCAAAAAGATACCATTGAGAGAGTGAATAAAAACCTACAGAGAGGGCTTCCCTGGTGGCGCAGTGGTTGAGAGTCTGCCTGCCGATACAGGGGACACGGGTTCGTGCCCCGGTCCGGGAAGATCCCACATGCTGCGGAGTGGCTGGGCCCGTGAGCCGTGGCCGCTGAGCCTGCGTGTCTGGAGCCTGTGCAAAACCTACAGACAGGGAGAAGATATTCACAATACACATATGTAACAAAAACTTCATATACAGAAAAAACTTTTAAAAATCAGTAAGAGAATACAAACAAAAAATGGACAGTCACTTCACAAAAGAAGGTATCTAAATGGCCAAGAATCTATGAAAAAATACTAACTTTGTTAGTCAACAGAAAAATGCAAATTAAATCTATAATATGAAACCACTGCACCCTTACCAGAATGGCTAAAATTAAAAAGAACAATCAATACCAAATTTAGGCGAGGATATGGAGTAACCAAATATCCCACCCATTGGGGTCAGAGTAAAACTGGTAAAACACGTTTGGATAACTGGCAGTATCTAGTAATGCTGAATATATATATTCCAGGTATATTCCTAACAGACATGCATGTATGCTCACCAAAACATGTCTACTAGAATGTTCATAGCAGCACTATTTATGATACCCTATAATTAGAAATGACCCAAATGTCCCGAATGGATAAACTAATTATGAGGTATTCACAGAATGAAATACTGTATAGCAATAAGAATGAATAAATTATAACTACACATAGCAATACAGCTGAAGCTCATAAATAATGTTGAGCCAAAGATGTCGCCTAAAAGATTACAAACTGCGTATTCCATTTATATAAAGTACAAGAAAGGAAACTTAATCTATGCTGTTAAGAGTTAAGATTCCAGCTCCTCCTGAGAGGGTTGTGACTAGGAGGGAGGGTTCTGAGAAGCTGGAATATTCTATTTCTTGATCTGGGCACAGGTCACACAGGTTTACTCAGTTAGGGCTGGTTATATGAGCATATTCAGTTTGTAAAAATTCGTTGAGCTTTATACCCATGGTATGTGCACATTTCTCCAGGTATAATAATTATCCTTCAATAAAATATTTTAAAAATCTTATGGGATCAGGTCAAAAGTATACTCATAGGAAAATACAGAGCATTTTATGCATAACAAAAAATATCACTTGAGTATAAAAAAGAACAAAATGAGACTAGGAAGTAGAAGCAGAAAGAAGAATTAATAGAGATGAAGAACCTTATTTTAATTAATTATAAAATATTAAAATGCAAAATTGATAAATAAATCCAAGCATTAGTTCTTTGAAAAGACCAACAAGATAAGCAAAGTTCTGGACAAGTTAAATGGAGGGGAAAAAGAAAGAAAAAGAGGCAAAACCTAAATTTGAAACACACCAAAGGAGACTGTGGGTATTTTACAGATAAGTTTTCTCAACTTTGGCACTGTTTACATTAGGGCCAGATAATTCGTCTCTATATAGCCAAGAGTGTTTTGAAAATGAAGTGTGCTTTGCTCTATTAGATAATAGAAATAATAGAAAAATAATTTAAATAGTGTAGAATGAGTACAGGAAGAGCAGGCAGATCAAACAACATAAAACCCAGAAAAAGACTCAAATATTTATAGAAATTTAATACATGTTAAAAGTTACCTTTCAATTCCAGTAGAGAAAAGAAGGATTCTTCGATAAATATTTGAAGATTTAGGTACAAGAAATGTTTGTTGAAATACTATTCGCACATGAAAAATAGGAAGCAAGTAAAGTGCCTAAGATTTTAAAATTTGTTGTATAACTTATGATACATTTATGCAATTAATATGTTCAGCCATTTAATGTTACTGTAGAAGAGTATTTAAATCTACAGCAAAATGATTATTATATAATGTTAATCAAAAATGAAACATTTTACCCAATAATAAGTACTGTGAGGTTTTATTTTTGTATTCTGTCTGGCATGTGAGTAAGAGTGGAGAGAAGACCAGAAGGATATACACTAACTGAAATATTAAGATTAGTTATCTCTATATAGTAGAATTTCCATTGATTTTTATTTTCTTCTGTGAATCCTCCATATTTTCTAACTGTTAATATAAAAATATATCATTTTCTTAATAACCAAAAGCAAAGAAATAGAGAAGGCAAAGCATACACAAAAAATTAATCTGTAACACTAAACCTCCTGAAAAACATTGATGAGTGCCTTCTGATGACCATTTTTATCAGTAGCACTAGACAAGTTACCCACCTGGACAAAAGCTCTGTTTTCTGACTAGTGTTGATCCCTGTATATGGAACCTTCCCTCCACCCCTAAGCACCAGCTGTCAACATCCCATTCAAAAACTCAAAAGCCAGTGAAAAGGAAGATACACTAGTAGTTGATAAGTACATGAAAAAAATGTAACTTAAAACACAGTAAAATAATACAATATACAAACTAGGATATTTAAAATTAATAAAACTGGCAACACCAAAAACTGGTGAGGATATAGGGCCTCCAGAATCCTTATATACTGCTGATGGCGGGATAAAATGGTACTTTAGGAAAATATTTGGCAATTTCTGATAAAGTTAACACATTTGACCTATGACCCAACAGTTCCACCGGGTATTACCCAAAAGAATTGAAAGCATACTGTTTGATTCCACTTATACAAGGTAGCTAGAATAGTCAAATTCATAGAGTCAGAAAGTACATTGGTAGATGTCAGGGGCCAGGGGGTGGGGAGCTGAGGAGGGGGAATGGGGAGTTAGTGTTTAAAGGGGACAGTTTCAGTTTAGGAAGGTGAAAAATTCGGGAGATGGTTGATGGTGAGAGTTGCACAAAAATGTGAATGTATTTAATGCCACCGAACTGTACAGTTAAATACGGTTAAAATAGTATGTTTTATATTATGTGACTTTTACCACAATAAAAAAAATTTTTTTAAGCATATTGTACAAAAGGATTTATACAAGAATGCTTACAGCACTTAGATTCATTCATGTTAAAAATCAGAAACCGTTAAACGTCCATCAACAAGATAATAGATAAATAAATTGTGATACATTAATAAAATGGAATACTATTCAGGAATAAAAAGGAATGAACTACTGATATACACAACAATGTGGATGAACCTCAAGAACATTCTGCTGAGCAAAAGAAGACAGACACAAGAGAGTATTGGCTGTATTATTCCATTCAGGTGAAGTTCAAGACCAGACAAAACTCATCTACAGTGAAAGAAATTGAAAGAGCAGTTTCTTCTGGTAGGAGGTACGAAGGTGGCCTGGGAAGGAGCCCAGGCAGCATTCTATAAGTGTGTGGTTACATAATGTGATTCATACATGTGTCAAAATACATTGAACTGTAACACTTAAGCTCTTCTTATTTATCTTTATGTAAAATACACCTCAATAAAAATAAATATTAAGAGGTAAAGAGAAAAAGGCCAATAACATCCTGACACCTTTCCTGATTCCCACTTGGGATTTGATCTTTCTCCTATAAGGCTCCGTATCTAAGCTCTTCCCTTGTCCTTCTCTCCCACATTAGTTTAAATGCTTTCTTCAGGCAGGAACTGGGTCTTGATTCCTTTTTTTTAAATCCAATGTATGTCTAGCACGGTATTTTACACATTGGAACTTAATAAATATTTTTGGATGATCTCAGTGATCCAATGAAGAGAAGAATGTGACAGCACTTACTAGTAGTGGCTCAAACATTTCTCAACTTTCACTGTTCAAAGTGAATACATTCATAGCAGTCCTGAGCTACAAGCATCCTCAAGACGGCATTGCATTCCAGGGATCTACAGGTTTTTCTGGAGACTGTGCTTTTGGATGGAGAAAGCCACTGTTGTTCAGACACACACACACACACCAAATGATTCTCTTCCACGTTGCAGTCTGCTGAACCCATGAAAAATCCTCTAACTATTACCCTGTGAATTCCCTTATCTCCTAGACTGATGGTGGACAGCAGAGCATATTCACCAAACTGGGGCAGGGGCAAGGCACTGAAGCAGTTCAGAACATGACCCCCCAAATATGCTGCTCTGTCACGTTGATTATTTTGAGTTAAAGACACTTGAAAAAACAGCAAATACAAGAATAATTATCTGACTTTTAAGAAAAAAAGCAGGAGATGAAATCCCCATGTGAAAGATGTCCTCCTGGTACCAGAAAGAAAGTAACGCTCTTATCATCAAGGATAAGAAGTTGAGACCTGGAGAGTTCTATACAAATAGACTTTGTTAAAATACTTCTCTTCCTTTAGCTTCCCCACATAATTCAGTCACTTTTCCACAATTGCCTCTCTTTGTTGAACCTATTACAAAAGCAACCTAATACAACCCAATACAAAAGCAAGAAGCAAACACCCATTTCTTCGTGTTTTCATTCCTTATGAAGGCTGCCATGTCGTGTAAAACTTACATTAAATAAATTTGTACACATTTCTCCTGTTGATCTATCTTATGTCAATTTAACTCTCGGGACCAGCCAAAAAAACCCCAAGAGTCTAAGAGTGTAGAGATAAAAGTTCACCTATCCTACAGCGCTATTATTCCTGCCCCTCCCACACCTAGATGCTGGCATATACTACTGCAGGCCCAGGCGACACCCAACTGGTAGAGTAAACACACTGTTCACAACGTGTGGATCTGATAGGTTCTGTAAATGCTACCATACGGTGAATTTTTATATTGGAACTTCTTAAATTATTTCCCAATAAAATCTGGAGAAATCGTTTTATTTGAAAACATTCAGCTCCCAAACAAATATACAATCAACAATTTCTACTAAAGCATGTAACTGAAGAAAAATAACCACTTTATTAATGATATGTCATTAATATTAAAAATAACTTCAAAATAGAAACTTAAGTGTAAAAATAATAGGAACTAATGTCAATTTTGAGAGATAGTTCTGTGGAAAAAGCAGAGGTAAGCCTCAAATCTTTCACCCTTTGGTTGCTTATACTAACCTTCTAATGCCCTAATACTTCTAAATGTTTGTCCCACATCATTGTTTTAAAGGATCTTACTGTATTCCACTTAGTAAAATTCCCTTTCATTGTCAAATCTCTGATATAATGAGATCAAACTCAAAATGTTTACATAATCTATTACTTCAATCAAATTTTGATGTTTTTATTTCCCATCACTTCCTTCCCTTCTGCTTTGTGACCCTGTAGCCTCAATGAGTTTTAATTAGCCTTCCTTGTTCTTTCCTATTTTCGTTCACTAAATTAGAAACAATTCTGAAAAGCATTTTAGAAGTTATTGCTTATGAAAAGAAACTATTAGAACATGACCCCCATTTTTATTGCTATTGGTACCAAGAGCCAGAAAATTCTTTTGACTCTCTCCACTGCCTCAACACCCATGTCCCAACTTGGCAGCCCTAATTCTGCAATGTGTTCAGGATCCACTACTTGCTCTGCTCTAACCCTGCTGGGATTGCTACTCAGGTCTTCATTGCTCTTTGCAGGGGCTTCTATAACTTACCCATGGACCTCCTTGCTAGTAGGCTCCTTCTCAGTCCAATCCAAACCTCAGCCTGAATGACCTTTCTAGAACACTCATCGATCATCCCATTCATCCACCTACAGAAGAAAGTTAGAAATCCTGAGAATCACCTTCAAAGCCTGTGACCCCAGCCTAACCTTCCAACCTTACTTGAGTTTGCCACTCCCTGCCTGCCACACCAAACCCCATCCATCTCAGAAAATAGAGGACATTTTGAAGAAGTTCTTCTAATGAAACCACGTAAGCAGCCGGGACATTTGTCAACTGTTGTTTTGATACTACTGCAAATGTTACAATGATACCACATTTTCCACCCATTTGTTTTTCATCCCAATATCTCTGACCTTTTTAAGTAATAGCAAATCTTTCAACTGTAATTTCTTTTTAAACACCAAGGAGTGTTAAATCTCCTTCATGCAAACACATTATCATCCTTGTAACTTGTGTGGCCCGCATCCCATCCTTATCCTTTTGAAGAGAAACATGTGATTTCACTCTTATTTCATCTGTTTAATATGCCCTACACTGTTAGAGTTCTTCTTCCAAATGACCTATATGCTTTCATACATTTCTTTTTTTGCTTATGATATTATCTTTGCTTGAGAATTCCTTGATAGTCTTCTCCACCTAACTGAATCCTATAGTTTATTCAAGGTGAAGAATACCATTATATTCTATCTCAAAATATGCCTCTTTGGCATATGGATTATTTGGAACTAAAGATAGTTGAGAACCAGCAGGCACAGAGAAAGCTCTTTGCCTCCCCCTAACTTCCAGAAAAAATAAAGTATGAACTTCCCCTTTTGTAAAGGAAATTTACATTTATAAAGGAAATTTCTGTTTGTAGAGATGTCTCCAAACCAGAAAGAGAGCTACTTCCAGGAGACAACTCACCACCCCAGAGACTCTTATCTGCATAACAATAGGCCCCTTATTTACCAGACATCTCCCCCACTCCCCTCCTCATAACTTGCCTCCCTCACCAGCAGCCCCAAACCCTTCTTCCTTTGTTTAACCTAAGTTGGTATATAAGCCTCAAGCATCTGACAGCCTCCTAGAGCCAAATTTGTCTTTGTGAATTCTCATGCACCTAGAGGTATTTAAAACTATTTTTTCTTGTTAGTCTGTGTTTAATCAGTTTGCTCTTTTGGGCCCCAGCCTTGAACCTAGGAAGGTGGAAGAAGGATTTTTCTCCCCACAAAGGCCCACCCCAAATATGTCTTCTTCTTCAAGATGCTTTCTTCTTGATGTTCCTAGCACATCACTTCACACACGAGTAGGAAGTTGAATATACTTAATATGTTCACAATTACCACTAATAGAGGTTCAAAAGTGAAGCTATGTCAAGACTCTAGAAGTAAAAGTTTTAAGGTTAAATAGTCCACTTTTGTTCCCAATTTGTAAAGTACTCAAGTTTTCATCCGCTCTTTCTTTACATCCCTATTGCCCTTAGTGGCTGCTCCCTTGAAACATCTAACATATATCTCGTCTCTCACCTTACACAAAAGCAGGTATAATCCATTTGTGACTTTTCAGGCCCTAGATAATAATCATTAAGGGTTGTTGAACAGTGAAGGAAGGAAGGAAGCATAACTGAGAAGGAACCTGTGGGGACTTTCCAGGGCAGACCCCTCCCCCATATCCTCTGCTTTAGCTCCTCTCTGAAGTACCTAGATAATAGTATCTGATGCACATTTTCTGAGTTGTTTTAGAGATGCTAAAACCCCCACTAAATGGAAGAAATTAACAACTTGAAAACCGAGAGCAAGTAGCCCCCAGACCTACTGGAGCCTACGGATTGATCATGTTAACCCCTGTGACACTGCCCTGTTACCTCACCATCAACCAATCAGAGAACTGTGTGAGCTGATCTCACACCCTGGGACCCCACTCCCTCACCTTGCCCTTAAAAATGTTTTCCTGAAACCCATCGGGGAGTTTGGGTTTTTGGAGCACTAGCTGTTCTGACTCCTTATAGGCACCACAGCTGCACTTTCCTTCATCACAACCCGGTGTCTGCAGATTGGCTTTACTGCGTGCTGGTGAGCTGACATGACCCAAGTTTGGTTCAGTAACAGAAGGAAGGAAGGGAGGAAGGAAGGAAGGGAGGAAGGGAGGGAGGGAGGGAGGGAGGGAGGAAGAAATTGTAAAAGAAAAATGGAAAAACTGTTGGGGAGGAGAAAGTGTCCCTCCACCCTCTCAGGGTCTCTGGCTGGGTCTGAAAATTAAACTGACCAAGACAGATTAACAGGAGAAGAAGATACAAATGCATGTAATCTAAGTTTGACATCACATGGGATCCTTCATGACAAGAAGAAGACTCAAAGAAACAGACCTGAGTACTTCATGCTAGGTTTTACCAAGAGTAGACAGTCATACAGGAGTATGATGGGTTAGGGGAGGTCAGATGACCTTCCTGCTTCTCTTGTTTTCTCAAACTCCTTCGGCTTGAAATATTCACTATTCCAATAGGCTTCTGTTGGTTACATTGCAGCAAGCATTTGTATATGGAATTGCTCTTTAAAAGCAGGAAATCTGCTTCTTTACCAACACAGGTTTGTAGATTCTCTTTCATTTTCTTGCCTAAAACGTCAGCTCTGTAAATTGTTGTAGCAGCTTAATAAACAAACACTAAGTTGTGAGCCCCCTGAGGACACCTATGTCTTATTCGGTGATATTTCTCAAGAACTTCATGACTACTGGGTAGGCAAGCTGGCCTACATTTAATTGAGAATATATTGCTATCAATTCTTTTAGGACCAGTGGAGCCCTTGCTTTCTTTGTCCATCCACATGGCAAAACTGTGGGAAGAATAACAATCAGAGAGATCTGAAAATTGCTCATTTGATGTATTTTACTGGTACATGAAAGGACAAAAGCCTAGGAAATCACTCTCTCCATTGAATGCCATTTGCCTCAGATCAATAATATGCAGAAAATGCAATCACAGGTTAAATGAGAATTGTCTTGCCTCCAAACCACAGCACAAAAGGAAAAAAGATATACTGTAATAAGATAACTTTTGTCAGTCACAATGCACTGCTTTCAGAAGGCTGTTTTCCATGCCTCCTTAGTCGTTCCTATTACATTCTAGTAACTGCTAAGATTGAGATGTACCAAAGTTAGGTTGAATGTTTAGGAAACACGGACTTAGGTGGCCTTATGATTTGTTAACTTATTAAAAGGCATGTTATTTCCTGGACAAACTAAATGAGAACACTGACATCTCCTTATATTTTTAAAGTTCTGTGGTTCATTTGTTAAACTGTAGTACATACCAGACTCAGAACCTCCCTCACTTCTTGCTTACCCCATGCCTGGTTTTAATCTCAGATTTAAGTTTAAATGGTGAATTGCCTTAGAAGGCTGGTAAATTAGTTTTAATGTTTATTAAACACCAAATACGAGTGGATCATTCTGCTAGATGCTTTACGTATTCTACCCAATTTAGCCCTTAAACAACCATTCTGAGGCCTATGTTTTTGTTTCTATTTATACTTGAGGAAACTAAATATTAAGCAACCCAGTAACCACGGGCCCACCTCACTTACCCCCATCAGCCCCGCCAAACAAATCTGAGGTTGCCTATTAGAAGCCCCATCAGAGTTCACGATCTTTCCATTGTTCCAGACCTTTCCATTGTATCCAACCCTTGGCAGTTTTAAATGGCATCCTCTTTATAAAACAGGGTCAGACTAGGTTTTCTCCACCTACCCGCCCCATCCCCGAAAAAATTGTACAATCTGAAAGCAATTTTTCTTATTCCTTCAATCTCCCAGATGAACTAACCTCAAAATAGGTCCAACTAAGAGCCACTTGGTCTAGTGAAAAGTTTGGTGCCAGCTGAGGAATTACAGGATCTGAGTTCCCTCCACCCCTGACTCTAACTGGCTGTGTAACCTGTGCCCAATTAGTCAACTCCTCTAAGCCTCACATTCCTCATTTTTAAATAAGAAGGTTAACCATCCAGTTCCACAAGATATTTTTGTCTGATTTATAATGGAATTTCTAAGAGAATAGGTATATTTTATGTTTCTTTTAAATTAGCATTTAATCAGTAAACTGCAAAGTAGGGACGTTGCCCACAACCTTAAAAAAAGACAGCACAGTCTCTCAACCACACTCTAATGTCATTTGGATTATGTCCTCCCACAAATCCCTTTTTTAAAAAAGAATGAAATAGAGACACAGATGTAGAGAACAAATGTATGGACACCAAAGGGGGAAAGTGGCAGGTGGTGATGGGATGAAATTGGGAAATTGGGATTGACATATATACACTAATATGTATAAAATACGTAACTAATAAGAACCTGCTATATAAAAATAAATAAATAAAATTTTTTAAAAAAAGAATGCAATGATTTAAAAAACTCATTAATGTGTTTTTGTTTATTATTTGACATTTCAAATGTGCTGTTCCTATATTGAAATACCAATATCCAAAGCCTACTGAAAGAGAGTGGATTCTTTGAGATGTTCCAAGTCGAGCAGCACCTTAATGATCAGACAGTAATAAGTCGGGATGACAGCGCTGCCCATGGTGCATTTCATGGTGCGAATGGTACGGACTTAGCAGAGTCCCATTAAATTAATGAGAAGCCCTGGCCTCTTTGGCCAGCAGGAGTGAGCAACATAATGGAGCCATCCAAACACCTTTCCATCCCTGGGAACGAAAGGCGAGATTGAAAGGACAACCAGTTCAGTTACGTGTTTGGCCTTCCACACAATTTATCCCCTAGATCAGGCTGTTACTCCATTATTCCCTCAGTTGGGTTTTCAAGATCAGCAGCTGCTAAAATAGCCTTTTTAAGGTATTTTAGGTTGTTGACACCCTGGTCTCCTGAATACATAATAAATAAAAGGACCAGGAATCCCTCCAGAACTCTAGCACTGTCCAGTGAAGGTGTCCTTTGAATTGGGATTCATAAAGTGGGCTTTCACTTGATGTTCTGCTTGTTTTTAACATCAGCAAACAAAGGGTCTGCTATAAAAAGGGAGGCATCTCGATTAGTTAAAGGTCAATAAATAAATGAAATGGGAATCTAATTTTGCTTGAGGCAGAATGCCAAAATGGGAGAAACGTTGGATTAGGAATTAGGCGAGTTGTGCTACCAAGAACCTGCGCAGCCAGGAACAACTGGTGGCCTCTCTCAAGACCTCAGTCTCTTCGTTGATAAGAGAATTGGTTTGACAATATGATGCATAAATTTTTCCAACATTTTGAACTATATGTCTCTCTTTGAAAACGCAGAGAAATATGGCCAATGAGTAGGTAACAGATGCTGTTGTCGAAAATAAATATCCCAGGATTTATCTTTTCTTGGGCATAGATCTTCTTCTGTAAATGGGAATAGTATTCTACACTATTTTCCTCTCAGTGAACACACAGACTCAAATCCGTGGAAATTTTATTTATGTGTTAAGGGTAGGCACACAGAACATTTTTCACATTGCCACTATTAGTATTCTTTACCATGACTCATATCACCTGTTAGACAACATTGATCAACTAGTCTTGACACAATTTGCTTTCCTACTTTCTTTAGTCCATAATTTAATTCTCTTAACCACCAGGAACGAATCGTCAGACATCACTTTGAAAGAGTTCATGTCTTATAATCTTTTTCAACATAGATCATGCAGTGACTGCGTTTCCATTTAGTGAATGAATCCTCTATGTCTTTTCTGATTCCTAATACTGCCTTGCCTCATCGTCCCAATACTCATTAACATCTTACCCAGAGAATGGAAGTTTAAAACTGTTGAAGATCAAAGATAATTTATGGGTTTGAATAACAGTTTCAAATTACAGAAACCAGTAACATTTACATGAAGAAACATATAAGGGATTTCTGGATCTGTATGTTCTACAGACTTCTGACAGAGCTAAAGCCCCAGGAAAATAATAAGATCAAAATTTAATATGCAGTTTCTTTGTAGGTTTTTTATAAAAGTCTGCTAAGAAGAGAAATAACAAACTTGAATATGTATTATCTGTCAAGCACTTTACCTGTATTAGCTTGTTTTATCTCATATTAGCCCTAAAAGTATTATATTATGAGTTCTGATTTACAAATAACAAAACTGAGACTAAGTGAGGTAAAGTGATGAATGCATAGTCTTATAGCTGGGAAACAGCAGAATCAGTATTCCAACTCTGGTCTTGAGGACTCTAAAAATGATATGATTTTTTTTCACAGTATGTCACTGCAAGAGCATTTGTGTGTGTGTGTGTATTCTGTATTTTTCAAGAGAATTGCAAAAACCTATTGGATTGTCCCTTTTTTCTCTTTGGTCTTCTTACTTTTCTTTCTCTCTTCCTCCTTAAGTTCAAAGTGAAGACTTTTTATTTCAATTCTTTCCAAACTGCCAAGGTCCTGAACCTAATAATAAAATATTATTTATATATTCATATTAAAGTGTAGTTGATTTATTACCAATAATAATAATAAATTATCTTATTCCATTATTATAGCTAGCATATATTGAGAACAATATAGCCTAAACCCTTGGCAAGCATCCTCTCAATGCATGATAAGGATAGGTGCTATAATAAATGTTTACACTTGAAAACAAAAGTTTAAGGAGACTTAGAAGCTTACCTAAAATAAAAATTCTTGGTTGTTTCTAAACAAAAAAAAAAATCTCATATCTGTTTAATTATAAAGCTTGTATTCTTGACCACTATGAAGAAATCTAGAACTGAGAAAGGAAATATATGGTAATTTTTTAATTGCAAGTAGATGGGATTTAATTATACTCAGTTATATTTTTAAAAAAATTTTGGTTGTTGATCTTTATTCTAAAAAGTTCCTCTAACTTTTTGCTCTTCAAAAAACTGCTTGTTCTACACTTAGGCAAGACAAAAACAGAAAGAATAACCAACCCAACCGAACAAAATGCTGCTGATATTATGATATAGCACTGCCATCCAGTGGCCTTTAAGGGAAACACATAGCAAATGCTTCATGGCTGCAAATGATCATCAGTGCAATTATTTAAATATAAAATAAAATGCTGAGTTGAAAAGAAATATTTGAGTAGTAAAGTTCAATTTTATTATTTACCCTGGACCTGAGGCATCTCAAAGTGAATAAACTAACCCTGTCTGTGTCATGATGTAAATGTTAGTGCTAGAGGTCTTTAAACAATTTTAAAACGCAAATAAAAGAAAATGAAGACATTTGTGCAATTGGGAATTTCTCTTTAAATTTTGTAAATGTTTTAGTTCAACACAATTTTTATTAGCATATATGTTGCAAAACCATGTTGAAATTGCCCATGTAAATGCGGTGCTGGGCTTGGTGATTGATGTGTACAAAGAGCAAAACCAACTGGTTTTTGGTTCTTAGGGCGTGGATGCTACTATTGAACACAGCCTCTTGAATTTTTTTTATTGAATGTAGATTAATGTGAATTCTTCATTTTTCATTTTTTGTTTGTTTTGTTTTGTTTGTTTCTATGTTTGTTCAAACAATTTTTTCTTTATTTATTGGTTTATTTAAACCACTGGTGCCAAAGACATCTGTCCGTAATGAAAGGCAAAATCCAGAGCTCTTGGATTCAAAACTGTTTCAAATCATGAATTGGAAGGAGCTTTGATTACTCATTTAGAAAATATTTATTAAGATTTGGTGAGGTGCTACACATATAGTAAATACGGCATAGTCTTGCCTTCAAAGTAATTACTGTTCACTTCAGAAAACAAAAACACAAATATACAAAGCAACATTCACAATGTGAGGAACAGGCATGGAACCCAGTCTTCTTGTTCATAGGAATTATCTCAAGAAGCCAGCAAGTGCTTCACACATGGTAAAGACCCAATTGTTGCTGGATGAATGAATGGAGCAGTATAATTGAGGTAAGTATGAGGTGTAACATGACACCCACTCACAATCTGAGAGGTTGCAGTAGGTTGTCTAGAGCAGGAAACTAGGTTAAGTTGTGATTGGGGGTAAGTAGTCAAGAGTCATACTAAGCGAGGTGAGTCAGAAAAAGAAAGACAAATACCATATTATATCACTTACATGTGGAATCTAAAATATGACACAAATGAACATATCTATGAAACAGAAACAGATAGACATAAAGAACAGACTTGTGGTTGCCAAGGGTAGGTGGAGTGGGGGAGGGAAGGATTGGGAGTTTGAGGTAAGCAGATGCAAACTAGTGTATACAGAATGGATAAACAACAGGTTCTTACTGTATAGCACAGGGAACCATATTTAATACCCTGTGATAAGCCATAATGGAAAAGAATATATATGTATAACTGAATTACTCTGCTGTACGGCAGAAATTAACACAACATTGTAAATCAACTATACTTCAAATAAAATTTAAAAATAAACAAGATAAAATACAGGAATGAGAAAACAGGGGAGTGTACAAACTAAAAAAGAAAGAAAAGAGAGAGAGAGACAGAGGGAGAGAGAGAGATGGAAAGATGGAGTAATGTGTTTCAGGCAGAGATCAGTAGGCGGAAAGGTCTGGGGGTGACCCTAGAATTATTTAAGTCAGGTCATTTGAATAGTAAAGAAACTGTAAGTAAATGACTTGCTGAAAGTCACATGATGAGCAGTGTCACAATCAAGTTTAGACTGGGTCTTCCGATTCCCTCTCTAAACTACTTTGATTTACTAGTGCAACAGTGAATGAACTTTTCTAAGGGGAAAAAAAGAATGGGCTTCAAATGTGATGGTAGTGAAAACGGGATTAAAGGAGCCAATGAGAAAGACACTGTAAGGAACGGCACCAAAGACGGAGGAGAACTTAAACAAGCTTTATTTGGGAACGCTCCCTGGCGAGGTTCACTGCTCCGAGAGAAAGGGGCCAGAGAAGTCGCGCCCGGGCGACGGTTTGGGCAGAATTTATAGGGGAAGAAGGGAAAGGGGCGTGGTGAATCCGTGAGGGCGCAGGGTAGTCCTTTTTTGGTGGTCTCTTCTGGTATCGTGGCAATATCTGGTGCCGGTTGCATCAGTCTTGGGGCCGTTAGTCCTGCCCCTCGAAAGGCGGGAAGGCTGGGCTGGGTGGAAAGTCCCCAGGTCAGTTCCTGGAACTGGGTGGGTGGGAGCTCCAGGTCAATTCCGAGAACTGGGTGTGTGGATGCAACCTGTGAGTCTGATTGCGTTCCCCTGCCTCGGGTCATTTGGACTTACAGACACATTGTGGAAAGAATCTGCAGTACTCAGCTAATGATTGGACAGAGATGGACTCTGAGGATGGTCAGCTTACAAGGGACAAAAAATGAGAAGCAAAAGCAAACCATCTGCTGAAGCTTGAGAGCATTTCCTCTGTTAACTACATACCCATTCATTAATGCTGCTACTGTTAATAAGAATAAGAACCATGCAGGAAGGGAACAGCCCTGGAGGGCAATGTTGCCAAATGGTTGACGAACAGCCTCTGAAGCCTAATAACATTGTAGGCAGTATATACACAAGACACATTTACTGAGGGCTGACAGCATAATGCCACTATGGGGAAGCCAAGGAAAATGGAAGAAATGATTCCCTTTCACTAGTAACCTTTTCTTTACAAAGCTTTTTACAAAACTTTGCAGAAATGGGCAATTAAAAACATCCCAGGGCAGCAATAGCACAATGGGGAGACATCATGGTGCACGTGCAGTGGCCTGAATCTAAAAAAGCCCATGTTCTCACCCCAGCTCTGCGTATCAGGGCTGTTGCAGACTCCGTGCTGGTCATGCTGTGCTGTGCACTGTTGTCATACATTTCTATAGTTGTGGTGAAAATGTCTGGCTAGGGGAAGTAAAGTATCCTGAATAAGATAGGTCTTAACTTATCTTAAAATTCTCACAAAATAGTCAGCTTGGCCAGTGGGAGGGCTGCCATCACTTGACCTCTCTGTGTTTCATGTTCCTTGCATCTAAAATTGAGTGAGTTGGTCTTTCAAGGACCTCTGTCAGTCCTCTTCCTACTCACTGTGTTAGTGTAGTGCACGCTTTACTTGGCTGTCGAGAGAAGGTCGAATGGAGAAGCAGAACAGCATGCTTTTTGTAGCGCCTTCATCAGGCCATAATGCTGGTCTTTGAAGCCACACCCCCAGTCAGATGCGGCCACTCCTCATCCACACTGAGCTCTCCTAGCCAGCCTCTGCCTTGAGCCCTGGTAACTGGTTAAACAAAGCACTTCAGAGGCTACTCCTCCCTGATCCATGACTTATAACTAGCATCTAAAATCCTAACTTGTGATTTGGCTTTTACTTTATATGTCCTTCCTCTGAAATTGCTAGCCTGCTCTCCTAAGGAAAATACACTACGAAGTCACTAGCCTTCTTTGAAAACTTGATGTTGGAGAAGACTTAAAGGGACTGGAGTTGGGCCCAGAAGAAACTATTGGACTAAACTGGTTGAGAGAATATCTTGTTCACAGATGGCATAAGGGGCTTTTCTTGGCTCAATGTAGGGAATTTTTAGAAAAAAAATAATGTGGATATTAAGTATAGGACAAAGAGTTAAAATTTACTTAATATACAGTTTTGACCCTCAGTAGATATTTTTAGTGCAGTCAGACCTCAGAGAGATTGCAGGTTTGGTTCCAGACCACCGCAGTAAGGCAAATATGGCAAGAAAATGAGTCACACAATTTTGGGCTATAAGTGCATATAAAAGTTATGTTTACACTATACTGTAGTCTATTAAGTGTGCCATAGCATTATGTCTAAAAAAACAATGTACAGACCTTAATTTAAAAATACTTTATTATTAAACAATGCTAAGCATCATCTGAGCCTTCCACAAGTCACAGTCTTTTGGCTGGTGGAGGGTCTTGCCTCAGTGTTCATGCTGCTGACTGATCATGGTGGTAGTTGCTGAAGACTGGGGTGGCCTGTGGCGATTTCTTAAAATAAGACAATAATGACGTTTGCCTCACTGATTGGCTCTTCCTTTTAGGAATGATTTCTCTGTAGCATGCAACGCTGTTTGATAGCATTTTACCCACCATAGAACTTCTTTCAAAGTTGGGGTCAATCCTCTCAAATGCAGCCTTTGCTTTATCAACTAAGTTTATGTAATATTCTAAATCCTTTGTTGTCATTTTGACAATCGATGAAGTCCGCCCTCTCACATGGGCACGGTTCATGGAGCCCCAAAACAATTACAATAGTAACAGCAAAGATCAATGATCACAGATCACCATAACGAATATCATAATGATGAAAAAGTTTGAATTTTTGCTAAAATTACCAAAATATGACACAGAGACACAAAGCGAGAAAATGCTGCTCAAAAAATGGTACCAATAGGCTTGCTCGACACAGGGTTGGCACAAACCTTCAATTTGTAAAAATGCAATTATCTGTGAAGTGCAATAAAGCAAAGTGCAGTAAAACAAGGTATGCCTGTAATGACTAAGGGATTTTGTGATGATCACACACCCCATTCAAGATGGTGTATGCAAGATGTGCTAAAATTTAAGAATGCTGTACAACAGAACAACCAGTTGAAGGGTTTTGCCCTGAAGAAGTTTTACAATATGACAGTCAGTAACAACCGAAAATTAGGAGAGCTCTATACAGTAAGCAGTAAGCCACACTTGGTGACTTTACGTAGACAAGAATTCAAAACAACCCCAAAATTGCAAATCTGAACACTTGTAAATGATGATATGAATAACAGAAACAAAAGGGGATCTTTTAGAAATGATGATGATCATCTCAGTTTTAGAATTTAGAAAGTTTCAGGTGAGAGAAAGGCAATATCCTGTCCTGGAATCTGAGCTCAGAAAGGCTTTAGGTGTCAAATATAGCGAGAGGTAGAAGATTCAAGACAAATACATATATATATATATATATATATATATATATATATATATATATATATATTCTTGTGTATAACTTTGGAGAGAAGTCCATTGTTGGTGACCATGCATAGTAAGTCTTCTACATAGTGGAGCATTCCAGAGACTAACTCAAGACTAAGTATTATAAGAAAGTCCACATGGTGGGACTTGAAAGGTAAAACAGGGATTAGTTTGGAGGTGTCAATGAAAAAAATGTTGTCTGCCATATCAGCAAGCAAAGGATGTTGCAGCCATCAAGCCATCACATTACAGCCACCCTGACCGTGAGCCCTGAGGAAACTCAGGATGGAAACAGGATGCCTGCCATCAAGCCAGCAGCCTCTGCAGTCACCCCCAATGATGCACCCTGAGGAGACTCAGGATGAGAAAGCATAGGTTACTGGCCCCAGAGAGCCGAGGTGCATATCAAAGGAATGATTTTAGTGAGCCCAGACTCTTGCATCTTCCCATACATAGAAAAGCACTAAATCCCTTAACTTGAGATGTCTGGTTTTCTTTAACAGTAATCTTTTGATGTTCTGACTACCTGGTCTTTGTTGCAAAAACTCTTATATATCCTGGCTCCCCTCCCTTGTCTCTTCAGAGCAGTCTCTCAGAGCTATCTGAGATGCTGTGTCCCAGGCTTAAGTCCTCAGTTTTGTCTGCTGAATAAAACATAACTATCAACTTTTAGGTTGTGCATTTCTTTCAGATGACAGAGGGTAGAAATCACTACCATCCTTATCAAATACTTAAAGAGCACCTTCTGTGTGCTGGACAATGTAGTGAACACCGGGAAGAGAAAAGGATTAACCATGATCCACTCTCACCTGCTAACATCTGGTTCTGGTGTCTGGGTGTCTTCTTCAACACAAATTACATCAACTTTAGCTGACATTTATTAAGGGATCATTCTGAGTCAGTCAGAGTTCTACATGTTTTACATAGATTATCTCATTTAATCTTTATAACAACCATATAAAATAGGTCCTCTTTACCATTTTACAGATAAAGGAAACAGAAAGGAGGTGTAGGAAATAGCTGACATAACAGGCCTGACTGTTGCCCTTTGAATTGCATGCTTACACAGTTGGCCCTTAGCTGGCATCTGAAACTTGAATTGGGGGAGTGTTCCCACCATTCCCCAAACTGATAAGAGTGGCCCATCATGCCTAACTGCTTATACAAACAATGGTTTATTATGAGCACCTGATTTCTTTCTGGGAGTCTGGAATTTTGGTAGATGCTAGACAGAGGGTGCCTACATGATCAGCCCCCAATAAAAACCCTGAGCAATGGGTCTCTAATGAGCTTCCCTGGTTGACAACACTTCACTTGTATTGTTGCAACTAGTTGCTACCAGAATTAAGTGCATCCTGGGTGGCTCCCCTGGGAGAGGACTTTGGAAGTTTGTACCTGGTTTCCTCCATACTTTGCTCCAGATGCCTTTTCTCTTTGCTGGTTGTGCTTTGCATCCTTTCACTGCAATAAATCATAACTGTGAGTACAATTATTTGCTGAATCCTGTAAGCCCTTCGGGAGAAATGACATCACAGTAGTTCATCATCCTTCAAGTCTGGGGTGCTAAGAATGACTTGTTTGATTGGAAAAGAGAAAGAGCAAGTGGTAAGGGATTAGGTGAAGGTATATAACCTAACTCCTCACTGAAACAGAACTCTTCTTCCCTCACAAATGCAGTTTTGCTCTCAGTATTGCCTTTTGAGAGGGGAATGAGAAACTGGTTGCTCTAGGGCATTGGTCTTACGAAGGAAAAGTATCACCTAGTGCAGTGATTCTCAAACTTTATCATGCATATAAATCACCTGAAGGGCTTAAGTCACTGCTGGGTCCCACCCCCTGGTTTCTGATTCAGTAGGTCTTAGGTGGGCCCACAAATTCACAGATCTAACAAGAATTTGCTGATAATGATATTGGTAGAGCCACAGATCTACTAATTCACTAGCATCTCTAAGCACATATGGGCAAGGAAATAATACTCTGCTTTGGGAGAAGAAATGTTCAAATCACAGGATGCTTCTTGGAATACAAACACAGAACAACAGATTCTATAACAGTTACATAAGAAGTTGTTTATCTGTTTTTTTTTTTTAATCAGACTTCTAGTTCTTTTAACTCAAAAAACTTTTCCAGAATCATTTCCAGATTGCAACATTTGTATGTGAGGAGAACTTCTAGGGACAAGAATAGTTCAAGAAAATTCTGTGATTCTTTATTTGATGTGGATTACTATAAATTTTGTATATGAAAATTTGCATGTATGGGCTATTTAATCATTTAAATTTCAAGCATCAACAGAACTGGTTCTCAAATCTGTAACATTCATTCTCACTTTCAGTATGAAATCTAATGATTTAGAATTTGAGCAAAGGCACTTTAAAGTAGAATGTTTAAAATTGGAATACTTTTCCCAGTTTTTAGTTCTAATGTCTTAAAATTTATAATTAAAAGTAAACTGTTTTGTGCCTATTTCCCTAGTAGTAAATTCAGAGGCCATGACAGCTGGCTTGCCTACCTTAAAGAAGCTGCTTAGGCCCAATTTCCAGGGCCCATGAACCAACCTGGATTCTATCTGATTGAATCTGGGGTGAGTGATATGTTAAGTCACACTTACAGAGACTAAAGTTGTTTCTTATTTAAAAAACAATTGTTTAATGAGAAAACTTTGATGTATTCTGTAAGTTGAACTGACCCCAATTCTTCTAACAGTAAGAATTACCCAGCTGGATTCCTATCTCTGATTTGAGGTCTTAATGTCAGACCCCTTAAAGTGATGTAATTTATCACTTAATGCAGGTTGAGTAAATGACTTCAGACATAGCCTTTTTCTTCTTTTTGTTCCCTAGGTGCAGGAAGTTGCTTTGATTACATTGCTCACTTCAGGGCACATTTCATTTTTGCAAAACCCCTCTTGCTTTTTATTCTTTTTTCCTTCCCATCACTATTCTCATTTCCACCATGGAAATTAGTAAGTGCTACACCCAAACCTTTTTTTCCTATCTTTTTTCTCTTTTGGAGATCTGATTTGTAAACATTTATCAGCTCATCACTGGTTCCAATTTTATGTGTGGTTACTTGTATCTTTAGAAGAACTCTATAGTTCACCAGGTCTCAAATCTTCATTTGAAGAATGAGAAACGTGAGGAGTAATTTTGTGTGTCAATTTGACGGGCCACAGAGGCCTCAATATTTTGTCAAACATTATTCCAGGTGTTTTGGTAGGGGTGATTTAGATGAGGTTAACATTTAAATTCGCAGACTGAGTAAAGTAGATTGCTCTTCATAAAGTAGGTGGGCCTCATACAGTCAATTGAAAGCCTGAACAAAACAAAATGCTGACCCTTCCCCCAGTAAGAGAGAATTCTCCTGCCTACGAGCCTTCAAATTGGCCCATCGACTCTTCCTGCCTGATGGTCTTTGAACTGGACATTACCTCTGAAGATTTTGGACTCACCAGCTTCCATAATCATGTGAGCCAATTCTATATAATACATTCATTTATATTGGTTTTGTTTCTCTGGAGAATGCTGATGAATACAAGGAATATGAACTTAGGTAGTCCAAATCTTTGAAGGATGTGGTTCTAAATAATTCTGACCAGAGAAGAATGTACTAATTTTCTTTTAAAGATCCCTTCCAGTCTTGAGGTTCTAGTTTATATTGATATTCAAATTTGCCGTCTCAAAATACAACATACATCTAAGAAAACTTCAGTTAATAGGAACACAGGATAGTTCTGGAAAGACATATCTGCAATTAAAAAAAAAAGATAAAACAGAAGCAATTATTTTAAAAATTAAGAGGAAAAGGATAACCATCTTGGGAAGGTTACTATGTTTAACCTAGTTTCAACACTGATGGAAATATTTAAAAAATGGAAAAATTCAACAAAATGAATACTACAGAGCAGTTGAACCTGGCTCAACAAGTGTAAATTGATGTAGCTGTAGTCAAAGCCAAATCTCTGTCCCTATTTTCATAGAAGTGACTTTGGACCCCACATACAAAGACAAAGGAGAAGCTACAATGAGATGGTAGGAGGGGTGCAATCATAATAAAATCAAATCCCATAACATCTGGGTGGATGACTCACAAACTAGAGAACAATTATACCACAGAAGTCCACCCACTGGAGTGAAGGTTCTGAGCCCCACATCAGGCTTCCAAACCTGGGGTCCAGCAATGGGAGGAGGAATTCCCAGAGAATCAGACTTTGAAGGCTAGCAGGATTTGACTGCAGGACTTTGACAGGACTGAGGGAAACAGAGACTCCACTCTTGGGGGACACATATAAAGTGATGTGTGCATCAGGACCCAGAGGGAAGGAGCATTGACTCCATAGGAGACTGAATCAGACTTACCTGCTAGTGTTGGAAGGTCTCCTACAGAGGTAGGAGACGGCTGTGGCTCACCGTGAGGACAAGGACACTGACAGCAGAAGTTCTGGTAAATACTCCTTGGCATGAGCCCTCCTGGAGTCTGCCATTAGCCCCACCAAAGAGCCTGTAGCCTCCAGTACTGGGTCGCTTCAGGCCAAACAAGCAACAGGGAGGGAACTCAGCCCCACCCATCAGGATACAAGCAGATTAAAATTTTACTGAGCTCTGCCCACCAGAACAACACCCAGCTTTACTCATCATCAGTTCCTCCCATCAGGAAGTTGGCACAAGCCTCTTAGATAACCTCATCCACCAGAGAGAAGACAGCAGAAGCAAGAAGATTTACAATCCTGCAGCCTGTGGAACGAAAACCACATTCACAGAAAGATAGACAAGATGAAAAGGGAGGGGGCTATGTACCAGTTGAAGGAACAAGATAAAACCCCAGAAAAACAACTAAATGAAGTGGAGATAGGCAACCTTCCAGAAGAATAATTCAGAATAATGATAGTGAAGATGATCCAGGACCTCGGAAGAAGAATGGAGGAAAAGATTGAGAAGATGTGAGAAATGTTTAACAAAGATTTAGAAGAATTAAAGAACAAACAAACAGAGATGCATAATACAATAACTAAAATGAAAAATACACTAGAAGGAATCAATAACAGAATAACTAAGGCAGAAGAACAGATAGGTGACCTGGAAGACAGAATGGTGAAAATCACAGCTGAGGAACAGAATAAGGAAATAAAATGAAAAGAAATGAAGACAGCCTAAGAGACCTCTGGAACAACATTAAATGCACAAAAATTCACATTATAGGAGTCCCAAAAGGAGAAGAAAGAGAGAAAGGACCCAAGAAATTATTTGAAGAAATTATAGTTGAAAAATTCCTTAACATGGGAAAGGAAATAGCTACCCAAGTCCAGGAAGCACAGAGAGTCCCAGGCAGGATAAACCCAAGGAGAAACACACCAAAACACATAGTAATCAAACTGACAAAAATTAAATACAAAGAAAAATTATTAAAAGCAAGAAGGGAAACATGACAAATAACATACAAGGGAACTCTCATAAGGTTAACAGCTGATTTCACAGCAGAAACTCTAAAAGCCAGAAGGAAGTGGCATGATATATTTAAAGTGATGAAAGCGAAGAACCAACAACCAAGATTACTCCACCTGGCAAGTATCTCATTCAGATTCAACAGAGAAATCAAAAGCTTTACAGACAATCAAAAGCTTTACACACAAGCAAAAGCTAAGGGAATTCAGTGCCAACAAACCAGGTCTACAACAAATGCTAAAGGAACTTCTCTAAGTGGGAAACACAAGAGAAGAAAAGGACCTACAAAAACAAACTCAAAACAATTAAGAAAATAGTAATAGGAACACACATAGTGATAATTACCTTAAATGTGAATGGATTAAATTCTTCAACCAAAAGACACAGGCTTGCTGAATGGATACAAAAACAAGACCCATCTATATGCTGTCTACAAGACACCCACTTCAGACCTAGGGACACATACAGACTGAAACTGAGGGGATGGAAAAAGATATTCCATGCAAATGGAAATCAAAGGAAAGCTGGAGTAGCAATACTCATATCAGATAAAATAGACTTTAAAATAAAAAATGTTACAAGAGACAAGGAAGGACACTACATAATGGTCAAGGGATCAATCCAAGAAGAAGATATAACAATTATAAATATATATGCACCCAACATAGGAGCACCTAAATACATAAGGCATATACTAACAGCTATAAAAGAGGAAATTGACAGTAACACAATAATAGTGAGGGATTTTAACACCTCACTTACACCAATGGAAAGATCATCCAGACAGAAAATTAATAAGGAAAGAAAAGCTTTAAATGACACATTAAACAAGATGGACTTAATTGATATTTATAGGACAATCCATCCAAAAACAGAAGATTACACTTTCTTCTCATGTGCACATGGAATATTCTCCAGAATGCATCACATCTTGTGTCACAAATCAAGCCTTGGTAAATTTAAGAAAACTGAAATCATATCAAGCATCTTTTCCGAACACAGTGCTATGAGATTACAAATCAATTACAGGGGAAAAAAAATGTAAAAAACACAAACACATAGAGACTAAACAATACATTACTAAATAACCAGAGATCACAGAAGAAATCAAAGAGGAAATCAGAAAATACCTAGAGACAAATGACAATGAAAACACAATGATCTAAAGCCTATGGGATGCAGCAAAAGCAGTTCTAAGATGGAAGTTTATAACAATAAAATCCTACATCAAGAAACAAGAAAAATCTCAAATAAACAATATTACACCTAAAGGAGCTAGAGAAAGAAGAACAAACAAAACCCAAAGTTAACAGAAGGAAAGCAATCATAAAGATCAGAGCAGAAATAAATGAAATAGAAACAAAGAAAACAATAACAAAGATCAATAAAACTAAAAGCTGGTTCTCTGAGAAATAAACAAAACTGATAAACCTTTAGCCAGATTCATCAAGAAAAAGAGGGAGAGGATCCAAATCAATAAAATTAGAAATGAAAAAGGGGAAGTTACAACAGATCCCACAGAAATTCAAAGCATCATAAGAGACTACTACAAGTAACTCTATGTCAATAAAATGGACAACCTGGAAGAAATGGACAAATTCTTAGAAAGGTATAACTTTCCAAGACTGAACCAGGAAGAAATAGAAAATATGAATGGACCAATCATAAGTACTGAAACTGAAAGTGATTAAAAATCTTCCAACAGGGCTTCCCCGGTGGTGCAGTGGTTGAGAGTCCACCGGCCAATGCAGGGGACGCGGGTTCGTGCCCTGGTCCAGGAAGATCCCACATGCCATGGAGTGGCTGGGCCCGTGAGCCATGGCCGCTGAGCCTGCGTGTCCGGAGCCTGTGCTCTGCAACAGGAGAGACCACAACAGTGAGAGGCCCGTGTACCACAAAAAAAAAAATCTTCTAACAAACAAAAGTCCAGGACCAGATGGCTTCACAGGTGAATTCTATCAAACATTTAGAAAAGAGATAACACCCATCCTTCTCAAACTCTTCCAAAAAATTGCAGAGGAAGGAACACTCCCAAACTCATTCTATGAGGCCACCATCACCCTGATACCAAAACCACACAAAGATACAACAAAAAAAGAAAATTACAGACCAAACTCACTGATGAATATAGATGCAAAAATCTTCAACAAAATACTAGCAAACAGAATCCAACAACACATTAAAAGGATCATACACCATGATCAAGTGGAATTTATCTCAGGGATGCAAGGATTCTTCAATATACACAAATCAATCAATGTGATACACCATATTAACAAACTGAAGAATAAAAACCATATGATCATCTCAATAGATGCAGAAAAAGTTTTTGACAAAATTCAACACCCATTTATGATAAAAACTCTCCAGAAAGTGGGCATTGAGGGGACCTACTTCAACATAATAAAGGCCATATATGACAAACCCACAGCAAATATCATTATCGATGGTGAAAAATTGAAAGCATTTTGTCTAAGATCAGGAACAAGACGAGGTTGCCCACTTTCACCAATATTATTCAACATAGTTTTCAAAGTCCTAGCCATGGCAATTAGAGAAGAAAAAGAAATAAAAGGAATACAAATTGGAAAAGAAGAAGTAACACAGTCACTGTTTGCAGATGACATGATACTATACATAGAGAACCCTAAAGATGCCACCAGAAAATTACTAGAGCTAATCAATGAATTTAGTAAAGTTGCAGGATACAAAATTAATGCACAGAAATCTCCTGCATTGCTATACACTAACAACAGAAGATCAGAAAGAGAAATTAAGGAAACAATTCCATTCACCATTGCAACCAAGTAATAAAATACCTTGGAATAAACTTACCTAAGGAGATAAAAGGCCTGTACTTAGAAAGCTACAAGACTTTGATGAAAGAAATCAAAGATGACACAAACTGATGGAGAGATATACCGTGTTCTTGGATTGAAAGAATCAATATTGTGAAAATGACTATAATACCCAAAGCAATCTACAGATACAATGCAATACCTACAAAATTACCAGTGGCATTTTTTATAGAACTAGAACAAAAAATCTTAAAATTTGTATGGAGACACAAAAGACCCCGAATAGCCAAAGCAACCTTGAGGGAAAAAAACCGAGCTGGAGGAATCAGACACCCTGACTTCAGACTACACCACAAAGCTGCAGTAATCAAGACAATATGGTACTGGCACAAAAACAGATATATAGTTCAATGGAACAGGATAGAAAGCCCAGAGATAAACCCACGCACCTATGGTCACCTTATTTTTAATAACAGAGGCAAGAATATACAATGGAGAAAAGACAGTCTCTTCAATAAGTGGTGCTAGGAAAACTGGACAGTTACATGTAAAAGAATGAAATTAGAACACTCCTTAACGCCATACACAAAAATAAACTCAAAACGGATTAAAGACCTAAATGTAAGACCAGACACTATAAAATGCTTAGAGGAAAACATAAGAAGAATGCTCTTTGCCGTAAATCACAGTAGGATTTTTTTTGACCCACCACCCAGGAAATAGAAACAAAAATAAACAATGGAACCTAATGAAACTTAAAAGCTTTTGCACAGCAAAGGAAACCATAAGCAAGATGAAAAGACAACCCTCAGAATGGGAGAAAATATTTTCAAACAAGTCAACAGACAAAGGATTAATCTCCAAAATATATAAACAGCTCATGCAGCTCAATATTAAAAAAACAAACAACCCAATCAAAAAATGGGCAGAAGACCTAGATAGACATTTCTCCAAAGAAGACATACAGATGGCCAAGTAGCACATGAAAAGATGCTCAACATCACTAATTATTATAGAAATGCAAACCAAAACTACAATGAGATATCACCTCACACCAGTTAGAATGGGCATCATCAGAAAATCTACAAAAAACAAATGCTGGAGAGGGTGTGGAGAAAAGGGAATCCTCTTGCACTGTTGGTGGGAATGTAAATTGATACAGCCACTATGGAGAACAGTATGGAAGTTCCTTTAAAACCTAAAAATATAATTACCATATGACCCAGCAATACCACTACTGGGCATATACCCAGAGAAAAACATACCTCAAAAAGAGACATGTACCACAATGTTCATTGCAGCACTATATACAATAGCCAGGACATGGAAGCAACCTAAATGCCCATTGACAGACAAATGTATAAAGATGCGGTACATGTATACAATGGAATATTACTCAACCATAAAAATGAATGAAATTGGGTCATTTGTAGAGACGTGGATGGACCTAGAGACTGTCATACAGAGTGAAGTAAGTCAGAAAGAGAAAAACAAATATCAAATATTAACGAATATATGTGGAATCTAGAAAAATGGTACAGGTGAACCTGTTTGCAAGACAGAAATAGAGGCACAGATATAGAAAACAAATGTATAGACACCAAGGGAGAAAGCAGGAATGGTGGTGGTGGTGGGATGAATTGGGAGATTGGGATTGATATATATACACTAATATGTATAAAATAGTTAACTAATAACCTGCTGTATAAAATAAATAAATAAAATAAAATTCAAGAAAAAAAAAGAAGTGATATCAGAAGAAGAGAGTTCAGATCAGTTTAATGTCATTGTGTTTTGGGGTATATTATAGACTGAATTATTTGTGTCCTCCAAGTGCATATGTTGAAATCCTAACCCCCACTGTAATGATGTTAGGAGGTGCGCATTGAGAGGTAAGTAGATTATGAGGGTGGAGCCCTCATGAATGGGATGAGTGCTCTTACAAAGGAGACCCCAGAGAGCTCTCCAGCCCTCTTTCCACCATGTGAGGACACAGCAAGTGAACAGTCTGCAATCAGAAAAAGGAACTTCAGCAGAACCTGACCATGCTGGCAACCTAATCTCAGACTTCCAGTCCCTAGAACTGTGAGAAATAAATTTCTGTTGTTTATAAGCCACCCATTCTATGGTATTTTGTTACAGCAACCCAAATGGACTATGACAGGATGGTTGGAGAAATGTGTCAACCAGGCAAGAGTATGAGTACCTGCAGGTACTCAGTGTCTAAGAAGCAACAAGCTGCCTGGGAGGAAGTAACTACTATTTTTTGTGTAAGTATTGATACCAGATACTTTATGTATAATATCTTAAATCTCTTTTAAAAATGATATAATTCTCATTTATAGAGGAAGAAACTGAGACTCATAGATAGAGTAACTCACCTAAGGCCACAGAGGAAATAGTGAAGCCAGGACACCAACCAGAACCATCTGGCTCCAAACTCAATCCTCCTCCCTTTCCACATCATTCTGAGAAATAGATATAGGACCTCCTTCAAGAAAATTGATCTGGTTAAAGAGAGAAACAATAGTTCAAATCTTTAAAAGCAGAAGGTATTGGGCTACTGACCAATCATAGTTGGATTTAAAACTTTTAAGCAATTAAAGAGGTTAGCGAATATTTATTAAGGCAATTTTGACTGGAATGCTTCCCTCCCTTTGATGATCTCTTTTACACCTCATTCATTTTCCTTCCCTACCTATCCACTGCTTTAGAGTCTAGAGTAACGGTAAGAAAAGGTATTTGGAAGAGGATTCCACAAGGATAAAAAGCAGAAGAAATAGACTCTGAGGTTTACTTATTTGAATTACAATGGAAAGAAAGAATGTCTCAATCTGTTGTTCTCCCACAAACTGTTCTGGAAATGATTCTGAATCATGCTCTATTATGAAATACATATCAAAAGATCAAAGACTATAATTTGTAAAGTACATAAATCAGTGTTTCTCAAATTTTGGTCATGCTCTGAATTCATTATCCATTGTCACAATAATACCTCTTAACAAAACCTCAATAGCATATGATAATAATTTTTTTTTCCTGCTCCTGAGTCTGTGGGTCAGCTGGATGATTTTGTTGATTTGAGCCATTTGCAGCTGATCTTGGCTGGCTCACTTATGCATTTGTAGCTGACTAGGGGATGCCTGGGAGCTGGTTGACTTAGGAGGTCCACAGTTGTGAAGACCCAACTCTGCTTCATTTGTTCCCATATCATCTAACACACTAGCCTCTGCTTGTTCTAATTGCTCAGCAAGGTTGCAAGGGAGCAACAATGTACAAGGCTTCTGAAGCCTAGGCTTGGAACTAGCATCTTGTCATCCCTGCCACGTTCTGTTGGCCCAAACAAGTTGAAAGGCCAGCCCAGAGTCAAAAGGTGGGGAAAAGAACACCTTGGGAGGAGCTGCCAAGTCACACTGTGAGCAGATGGGAATTATTTTTGCAATCAGCCTACCACATTTACCTACCATCTTTAGGAATTTTGCAAGTTCCCTTTATCTGCTCATTAACATGCCTGTTATTTAAGATGTCCATATTACCACACCATATTTGTGAAATCATAGGTTTCAAGTTTTATTTTGTATATGCATTCAAAGTCATAACTAATAAAACCTGGAAAAAATACCACATACCAGTTGTTATTCTCTCAGTGAGACACACTGAATTAAGGTAATGTTCAGAAGCTTCTATGAGACCCAAAGAGATGGAAAATCTCTAACTTGCAGTGAGATAGTCAAAGTGTCTCTCTAACAAGTGCTGGACTCCCTATTGTATCTGAAGTACTCAAATAAATTCAGAAGAAGATACTAAGAGCTTAAACCCTGTCTCTGGAAAGTTTGCAATCCAGGGTGGCAAACGAGATCATCTTGTCCAGCAAACTTGCTAACCCTTTGTGAGCAGAAACACTACATGTATCACACAGAGAATAAGTAAAATAGTATTTCAAATTAGGAGGTGATCGAGGAGAGAGGAGAGGAAGAAGAAGGCATGGATGGAATTGATTTTGAGCTGGACTTTCTCATATAGGGAGGAGAAGAATAGGCAACCTTGAGGTAGGGAGGCTTTTTAAATTGAAAGAAAGCCCCAGCCAGAGGCTCAAAGGCAATCAATAAACAAGCACAATTAGGGCTCAGCAAAATTAGATAAAGTTAAAACCAACATTATCCACATTACAGTAAATAAATTAGATTATGTACACTTTGGCTTTGGACTTCCATATGGTGGTCATTGTGCACATCTGAATTTAAGAGAGACAAGGAAGAGTATTAAAGACTTGAGAAACGGGATGGACTCTACTTCTGGTAAGTAGGGCTGCAAATTTTGAACCCACATTGCTACTAAAGGAGAAAAGCTGGACATCATATAAAAACCATTAGCTAGATTGCACTGGAAAGCTCACAAGATAGTGAAGAATTATCAGGTCAATATCCAGGAGAAGATAAAAGTCTAGAAAGGTGACCCCAGATTTGGGGACAGATTTTCCTCTGGAGACGTTAGCTTCTGAGAGCCTGACCAGCACTTTTGACAGCCTCTCAGGCATAAAGTCATCGAAGGTGGAGTCCAGGGTCATGCTTTAGTTTGGGGCCTTAATAGCTACATCCGGAGTCAAGTTCAGGTAAAACTGCCCATCCGCAGACTACAGCTCAGCTTCAGAGCAGCTAAATCTCTGAAATAGATATGTGTCCCTGGGCTACTACCATTTTAGAAATTTTGTTTTCTAAGTCTATTTCATTTTCATTTAGCTGAGTGTTCCTTCTACTGGACATAGACAGAATCTCAAAGAGAAAAGACATTCATGAAACTACTAAGAAAATATAAAATGATGTGTGATGCAAAAGGGAATTTTAGTTATCACACTAAAGAATTCAGAGCAAAATATTGCATCTTTATTCATTATCAAAACAAAAGCAAACAAAAGTAAAACTTTTTTATTGGAACCCAAACATGGGTTATTCGTATATTTGGCTTTCTATTGCTATCTTCTTTACTTGGTATCTGTTGAGACGACTTTTTTTCATTGTACGTGGAGACTGATTGCAAGATGTAGAACAAAAATAATTCTGAGTGGCACATGAATTATCAAGTCATATAGGAGAGAAGCAGACCCAATTTCTGAAGGTACAATACAGGTAGCCTTTGCCATTAGTTTTGGTGGAGTTTTTTTTTAATGATGCTTTCAGAAATTCTTAACATATAATCTCCAGATATAACTAAGAGTAGGCTCTGCTAAGCAACAGAAGTGGATTGTAACACACGACAGTTAGTATGTAGGCTTATAATCTGCTACTCTACTTAAAATATCCTGGTATGTCTTCCTATTTAATTCATTTTTCTGATTCTCAATATGTCAGAACAAAATGTTCTCATTCTTTCATTTTTGAAGACACAATTGTTATTTGTATAATTTTAATTAGCACTTGTCTACTCTGTTCTTTACACTGTTTTATATGTGGGCGGCTGTGTTAAATGAGTAAGCAAAGCATGAGCCACCAGATGCTGACTTGCAGAAATGAATAGGCCTAATGTATCCAAGTATGTTCAGTGGTAAAATTTGCCATAGCTGAACATTCTAGTACAATGTACTAAACAGGAGTCTTTATCTAAGATATTCAAAATCATTTCAAATATTTAGTAAAATCAATTGCAAACAATGGCCCTAAAAGAAACTATTGCAAGCAATTATAACCAGATTAGATACAAGTGTTCTTCCCCTCCAAAGCTTCTATGATGATTAATTTTAAGTGTCAACTTGGCTAGACTATGGTGCCCAGTTGTTTGGTCCAGCAGAAGCCTAGATGTTGCTGTGAAGGTACGTTTTAAATGTAATTAACATTTGAGTCAGTAGACTTTGAGTAAACTTTGAGTTTATCCTCCAGAATGTGGGTGAACCTCATCCAGTTAGTTGAAGACCTTAAAAGCGAAGACTGAGGTTTCCCAAAGTAGAAGGAATTCTGTCTCTGAACAGCAATATAGAACTTCTACCTGAATTTCCAATCTTTAGACTCAAGATTGCAACATCAACTCTTAGCTGAATTTCCAGCGTTTCAGTCCGCCCTATGGATTTCGGACTTGCTAGCTCCCACGATCATATGAGTCAATTCCTGAAAATAAATCTTTTCCTCTATATACATATATATATATATGTATATATATTCTACTGATTCTGTTTCTCTGGACATCTCTGATAAATACAGCTTCCAAATTATAGAATGAAGGTGCATGCAATAAATTTCCCATAGTCATTTGTAATACTTTGTATAAATTTATCAGATGTATCTAACATGCATTCTTAGAATGATATTTTAATATTGTGTCTTGTATTTTTTAAAACAAGTCAATAGTAGCCATGAACCACAACCCATTTATCATGTATAATTTTTTTAGATTGTCCAGGAGAATATGTTCTATTGACCCTCTCCTAGGTTTCCTTTCTCAGACTTATCCTACTGTTGCTTCCATACTAATTCTTAAAGAACATTAAAATTTATTTTTTCCACCCTGAGTAAATTTTAAAATTGTAATTGTGTATCTTATGGCCCTCTATAGATTTCATGCCAATGTTTTTTCTTTTTTTCTTTCATGAAAACAACTAATACTATTACTTTTTTCTATTTTGAAAAAAATTAAATTGCCATCTATTAAAATCTATGGAAAGAAATGCTGCTGTTCTCTAAAATGGTTCCCAGAGAATTATTATCAAGGGCAGTTTATCTAAAGTATGAGTGTTAGGGCCATTGCAAGCGCAACTTTTAGTGGTGGGAGGGAACAAAAATAATTTATCGGAAAAGAAAAGTGAGTTAGGAATGGAGAAGTCTAGAAGAGAAGTGTTTAATGAGTATATGAAGGCAGGTTTTGATATTTTCATTCTCAACTCTCTCTTCTTGCTGTGGCCAGGTGGAAGGAAAGACTTGGGTTTCAGAGAAGAGGATGGAAGAATTCTAAAAGGTACATATAAGGCTGTTCCTTAATCTTTTCTCATGACCTAGTGAGACTGAATATATCACTTTTAGTTGTGATGGAAAATAAAACCAAGTGTAGGCAACTAAGAGGAGGAGACGGAGGGACTGAAAAGAGAACAGTTGACAAAATGTCCAAAATTACAAAATCCATTAAACTAGTAATTTTTCAAATACGCTTCTTTATATAGTCACTTGGAGATAATGATTAACTATATTAGCTTCTTCAAAACATGCCTGAGTAAGTTTTAACAAAGTTATGTAAGAACCCATGTTCACAGGATGGCAAGAGAGAATTTTATCTTAGCAACTGGTCCAAGTGATCTAAAAATGTTTCAGTCTTATATGAGCACCCTAAGATCTGTTTTTATACGTCCTCCAGATTTTTTCCAATATAAATTGACAAGTCTTTGAATCCTTGTCATGTATATGACCCCAAGCTAACTTGCAAGGTTTTATTTGTAATTTATTTCCTTTGCTATACTGACACCTAACTCTAGTAGCAGGTTTGAATGAAGTAGGGATAGGGAGAGACATGAGGGACTTCCTCTTCAAGGAAATCTCTAAGGTGACATGGTAAGAGAATAATCTTATTCTGATGGGAATCAGGCAAGCAGAGGGAATCTGTTTCTGAGGGCAAGGGATGCTTAGTGGAAGGTGGGGAAAAAAACACCTAAATATCCTATTTCTAGTTCTCAAATTTAGATATTTGAATTTGTAATTCCCTTTCTTCAAATCATCTAATTCTATCAAAAAGATCCATGCCACCACGCAGCCTTGAATTCCTGCTACCATACTTTGGTGGCAGCAATGCTGTCTCCCAGAGCTTGTTCCCAAGTGAACACAGAGGATGATGGAATTAGCAGTTTCACAACTTTTTGCGTGGATTACTAAATTCCCATGCCAGAATATTATAGGACTTTTAACTGCATACATCTAGACGAGATTATCAATCCCATTTCTCCATATTTCCCCTGGGATATTTTGCATGTGCTGATCTACACTCTTCATCAATTAGGACATTGTTTTACAATAGGTAACAGAAATATCTAGTGGCTAGCTTAAGGCAATAGATTGATTGATTGATAGGTATTTAAGGATAGAGACATATTTAAGAATGTATATGTATTTAAGGATACATATATATTGAAGGATATGTATATTTAAGAATACCTGTATCTATCTAAATATATGATATCAGGAGCTAACTACATTGATAGAAGGCTCTTCTGAAAGGGCATCTCTTAGCATCTCACTCATCTGGCTCAGATGTGGGCACTGATGATCTGAATAAATTGCTTCTATCCTGTTTGAATCACAAAATACAGAGACCAGGTCACGTATGAAAAATCCAACTGAAGGGATTAAATCATTATCACTACTGACAATCAGGGTGTACCCTGTTCTCTTTGATCTATAGAGCAGGAAATAAGACAATTGTCTACCAACAAGATCACACATTGTGGGAAATTATCCCCAGATAGGACACTAGACAGCCTTAAAATGCAAGTGAGTACTAAAACTTTTGGTATCTTTTCTGCCCAGCGTAGTGCCCACATTGAGTAAAACTCACTGTCGTGTTGCTAACTTGTACATGTTTCTGAGACAACTCTGAATTACTTCCACCCGGACATGTCTTGGCCTTTTTTTCCCCATTAGCAAGGATTGAAAGCAAGTTTTTTTTCACTGTAATTATTCAGTCATCATGAACATATTAACTTGTGTTGATTTGCAAGGGAGCAGTCAAATGGCTGTTACAATAGCAAAGCCAAGTGTCCTTTGATCATAGAAACATCAGTAATATTCATTCACTGTCTCTGGCACATGACAATTACTTTTCTACCAGAGAAAGGCCATCTCAATTGAACTTGTATTTCCTGTTTCCCAGGCATTTTAAGTAGGAGGAGGGCAGATCTTCTCCACCATCTAATGCAATGGTTTGCATCCACTTAATTTGGTTGGAGTCTTAAACATCCTAAATCCTGATTGCCTACATTCCAAGCTGTGGGGTGTGGCAGACAGCCCAGTTGTTTTAATTCCAGAAACTGCTCGATGAAGTTTGGTTAAACCTCTCTAATGTATACACCCTCATGAAGGGTGGGAAAAGTTTGAACTCTGGGCTTCCATTCATGTGTTATATTTATTGAATAGGTAAGTGATTGAAGCACGTTTATTTTCTTGGTTTTGACGTTTCCAGCCACTTAGTGATAGTTTTCTCAGCACGCCTAGAGAGAATACCAAGCCAATCTTATTCATCACTTGTTCCCAATAAAGTCGAAAAAACAAATGTTTGAGATATTAAGGGATAATAAAAGATCATTTGGTAAGTAGCAAATGAGCAGTACAGGCAGCAATAGGAGTAAGAAAGAATTTTGTTGCTGTTGGTGGTGGTAATGGTGAACTATTCCCCTCTGCCAAGTTCTGCTTCAGAGAGAACAGCTTTTATTTTCTTTCTTATGTGTTCAGGTATAAATTAACTCCAAATTATTTTTGATTTGTGATACTTTCAGATAAATGTTTCTGCCTTCATTACCAAAGAGGAAGATACTGTTGTTACCAGAAACATCTGTTCAAATCTGTTCAAATGTATTCAAATCCAACTTTGAATAAAGACAGCCCTGAAGCTGTTGCAAGTGGTCCCTTGGTTATCAGCCTTCAATATGTATAACTTGGCATTGAATCCCAGGTTAAGACCTTGAGAAAGAAAAATCTCTGAATTGCTATATCCAGAGGAAAATGTCTGATAATGTGACATGGAGCATTAAGACTTTTGGACCAAAGACTGAGAGGAAGTGTTTGCAGATCATACCTCCATCTGCAAGTTAATAATCCTTATAAAATAGATTATGTTGTGGGACTATCTGTGTCCATGGCTTAAGCAGAACTGTAGAGTTATACAAATAGGAAAATAAGTATTTTTAATAAACCGGTGTTACAGAATTCTCCAGTATGAACTCCAGGATACCCACCCTCCCTATAGCCCTCTGGGTCAGTTTTACAAGTGTAAAAGAATGAACAAGATAGTCTTGCTGGACTGGTTCAAGGTTCTTCTCTAGCACCTAATATGTTGTTTGGTATACACTAACATTTGAGGATTCCTAAGTGTCAAGCGCCACACTAAACAGATTATGAGCATATGGGTATGGAAAGAAAGGGAATTCTTCAACATATTTTTTGCAAACCCTGCATGCCTCTAACGGTTTAGGAACTCTCTTCTTAAATTACAACTTTACCAAAAGCTTCTGGAATCCTACAAAACAGTGCCACCACTGCATTTTTTTTTCTTTTAAGTCCATAATACATTGAAGACTTGCCCTTAAACTATAAAATATCAGATGAGTAACAAAGTGGAGAAAACTAAATTCCGCAGAGTTTCTGGTGCTATTTCCTGATGGAGACAGCAGTAAGAAGAGAAGCCTACACTATATTTCCATTGTCCTTGATTGTCATGGGAAAGGCCGCCAGATAGTAATGTGATCTTTTGGAAGAATATGAAGGGAGGGGTCAGTAACAACAATAAAAGAGGCATGATTCATGGTGTGATCTCACCCCTCTCAGATAATTAGGTATTTGAAGGGGCTTAGGAATGCCAAATGACACTGAATCACCCAGATAGTTCTAGTTACTTACTCCTAATACACTGCTTAATAAAATTAATAGAAAAAAAATCTGTTGTAGGAGACTTCTGCTTCTGGTCTGGCATGTAAGAAGCTTAGAAGTTGCCACTCCATCCTAACAAGTAAAAGCTGAGGGCTTCCCTGGTAGCGCAGTGGTTGGGAGTCCGCCTGCCGATGCAGGGGACACGGGTTCGTGCCCCGGTCTGGGAGGATCCCACATGCAGCGAAGCGGCTGGGCCCGTGAGCCATGGCCGCTGGGCCTGTGCTCCGCAATGGGAGAGGCCACAACAGTGAGAGGCCCTTGTACTGCAAAAAAATAAAAAAAAGTAAAAGCTGAATAAACTGAAAAATCAGCAACTCTTCTTAGATCCCTAAGAGAAGTAAGTCCACAAAGCAAACTGCTGACTCCAAAACTGGAGAGACAGACAAACAAATACAAAGAATCACAACTTACCAGAGCAGAACCCTCCATGGGAATCAGTGCTCCAGGGTAGGAAAACCTGGACTATAACTGATGAATTGCTGGAAGGTTAATGTGGACAATTCTGGGAGATAAAAACTCCAGAGGGACCCAATCATCAGTGGGCCCCTACAATCTTGTGAGTTTTATCTCCTGGAGCTCCACCAGGTTCTCACAGTAAGTAGAGAAAAATCTCCTTGTGCTGCCAGTGGGGTAAGGGAAATAGGAGCCATCATGAAATAAAGCACATCATTCTTTTCTTCTTAATAAGGTTTGCCCTCCAGAAGAACTATTTAACCAGAGCCCACCTGTTTTGGTTTTATAAGGGCGTAACTGACCTGGGGGAAGGGAAATACCCAATTCCAGTCTACCCTAGCTATCCTGTCACACATAAGGGGTGGGTGGGGTGTGACTTCTGAGAAGTGCTTACGAAGTTCACAGTCCAGTACATAGTCTCACTAAAAGACTGAGACCTAATCATGTGACTATAGAACATTTCCACTCTCCCCACACTTTCCCATCACGTTACTGAAGTCTGGTTCACTGCAGTTTCTTTAACCTCGTACATCATATCCAGCTATTGAGAAAAATTACAAGGCATATCAAAAGATTAAAAAAACATAGTTTTAGGGAATTTCCTGGAGGTCCAGTAGTAAGGACCCTACATTTCCATTGCAGGGGGCACGGGTTTGATCCCTGGTGGGGGAGCTAAGATCCCACAAGCTACGTGGCATGGCATAGAATAGAGTAGAATAGAATAGAATAGAATAGAATAGAATAGAATAAAATGCCTTCCTGGAATCCACAGGGGAGTTCAGATTTAAAAACCAAACAAACAAAAAACAACACAAGCAAACAAACTCCACAGTTTTAAAAGGCAGAACAAGCATCAGAACCAGACTCAGATATGGCAGAAATGTTGGAATTATCAGACCAAGAATTTAAAACAACTATGATTAATATTAAAGGCTTTAATGGATAAAGTAGACAGCATTCAGTGGTACACCCTGACAATGGAATACTATTCTGGGCTAAAAAGAAATGAGTTATCAAGTCATGAAAGGACATGGAAGAATCTGATGAAAACTACTGACCATCTCTCCAGAACAAATGCATTTGCGTATTTTACACATCCACCGAAATCCATCAAGGGGCCCCAGGTTAAGAATCCTCATGTAAAGTTTGTGGAGTGCTTCACAACCCTTTTTCACATTATGAAATCTATAGAAATAATGATATTTTTACAGCACACTGGGATAAATTAAAGGGGATTTGAAGGCAATTATATAGGGTTTAGGGGGAAAAATGCTTTTTAATGCTATCTCATTATAATGAGAAAAATAAAATAAACATATTAAGGATGATATGAAATACTGTGTTTGTATAAGCTTCCAAATAAAATCTTCTCAAAAATAAATTAGTAGAAGACATAGGGGAAACTTAAATGCATATTACTGTGTGAAATAAGCCAATCTGAAAATGCTACACACTGTATGACTCCAACTCTGGAAAAGGCAAAACTATGAAGACAGTAGAAAGATCAGTAATTGTCAGGAGAGATGAATAGGTTGAACACAACAGATTTTTGTGACAGTGAAACTACTCTGTATGATACTATAATTTTGGATAAATGTCATTACACATTTGTCCAAATGCATAGAATGTACAACACCAAGAGTGAATCCTAATGCAAACTACAGACTTTGGAAGAAATGATGTATCAATGTAGGTTCATCCATGGCAACAAATGTACCACTCTGTGTGAGATGTTGATAATGCAGGAGGCTATGCCTGTGTGTGGGCAAGGGGTATATGAGAAATCTCTGGACCTTCCACTCAATTTTACTGTGAACCTAAAAATACTCTAAAAAATAAAGTCAAATAAGAAAATTAGAAACCTATTTTCTACTATGAACCACAGACCTGGGTCCTTTAAAAACTTAAGATTTTTTAAAAATTAACTCTGCAGTTGTATACTAACTTTATGATAAAACTCAATTACTTGAACTACTTTGTCTATCTCCTCATATCTACACTTCTTCTTACATAAATGTTTCTAAAGTTTCATTCAGTAACTGAAATGTGAAGAGAATAAGAAAGGGGAGGAGAAAAGATATGAGTTAAAGTGTTAGTAGCGTAAGATGCCTGGAGAAGTTGAGAAGGATTCTCTCCACTTCTTAGTGAGTTTTTACATAAAAGGACTGAGAACTGAGCCAAACATACAGCGTTGCTCCTGAGTGGCTTAAACTTCTTGGAAAGGGTTTTCACAGTGTGAAACAGAAGAGCTTTATAGCCGTGAGCTATAGACAAAAGCCTGGGGAAGGTTATACAGGTAAGTTGTCTCAAAAGTTTAGTTCCTCAAGTTGACTTCCACTTGAGACAGCATCTCAGGCATAGTAATGAAATTCAGTGGTGACTGAAACAAGTCAGAGAGTAGTATCTGAATTCACAGGAAACTTGTGGAGTCTTGGAGGTCTTCTGGGGCATTGAAAGTATTAGGAGGCGTGGCAGGTAGGGGGAAATAAAGATGAGAAGAGAAAGCTACTAAAATCATCTTTCCTATTATTTTACCCTCTGACAATAGTTAATCCAAAGGTGAAATAGGTTTAGTCTCTCTCTCAATTGTGTCTCATCAATTTTGTCTAAACGTTTTGAAATAGCCTCTACTCTTTGCCGTTTCTGGCCTGTCTTCTATATTGCTGTCTGAAATTATTCTAATTCATGAATAGGATTAGCGACTGGAAATAATAAGCACTCAAATATTTGTTGAGTAAATGAAGTTTCGTTTCATGATTAAAACCCTCCCAAGGGGGCTTCCCTGGTGGCGCAGTGGTTGAGAGTCCGCCTGCCGATGCAGGGGACACGGGTTCGTGCCCCGGTCCGGGAAGATCCCACATGCCGCGGAGCGGCTGGGCCCGTGAGCCATGGCCACTGAGCCTGCGCGTCCGGAGCCTGTGCTCCGCAACGCTTAGCATGATCTGTCTCGAAGACTTTAATACTCCAGGCATCCTCTTCTTTCCTAGGTACTTAATCGCACGTACCTCCTCGTGACTTCCTGACTTTGAGATGTTCTCTTATATTTCAAATGATTTACATATGCTATTTCCCCTGCTGTCATGCCCTACTTCCCATTTCGTCTTGAATGCTTCTATGCTTCCTCAGGCCTGTTCCTCAACAAAATCTTCCCTGAGGTTTTGAGATAGACTAAGTTGATCTCATCAAAAATTTCCCATGCTACAAACTTGCAGTTAGAAGACGAAAGAGTCCTGAAGATCTAATGCACAGCATACTAATTATAGTCAACAATATTCTATACTTCAAAGCTGCTAAGACACTAGGTCTGAAGTGTTCTCACCACAAAAAAGAAATATTTACGTGATGTGATAGAAGTTTTACCTAACACTACAGTGGTAATCATATTGCAACATATAAATGTATCAAATTAACATGTTATACACCTTAAACTTACACAATGCTATCTGTCAATTGTAGCTCTGTAAAAAAATAACAATGAAACAATTTTCTTAAAGTTCCCATGAAACTAGTAAAACTTATCCTGCTTTTCAAGTGTATTATAAATGGTTGTTAATGTTTGTTTCTCCATTTAGATGGCATTTTTTTGAGGGCAGAGATCTCAGCCTAATTGTCTATGTCAAGGCATGGAATATGGTGGAACAAATAAAGCAGTGATATTAGGCAAACCTAGATTACACTTCTGGCTTCCCCTGTCTAGTTGTATGACCTTAGTAAAATTAATTTCTCAGAAGTTTGGTTTTCTGCTCTAAAAGTACAAAAGAAAAGTACCTTGGCTAAGTCAGCACCTGGGAGAAAAAATTTCTATTTCTGAATTAAATGTAGTGGGATAGAAGCAGTGTGTGTGTGTGTGTGTGTGTGTGTGTGTGTGTGTGTAATTATCAGGTTTCCAAAGGATTATTTTAATATTTAATGATTTTTAGATTACTTTTTTATCCAAACCCTTAATCCCATTCAAAAGTTGTAACAAATGCCTCCTTGACAAAATCTATTCTAATTATAAATATTTGAAGTACCTGTATTTCTTTGTGGAAATGAAAAGCTGAAACTTATGAAATATGCTTTTAGTTTTACTTCAAAATAGCATTTCTGAAGTGTTTTCCTTTTATCATCTGACAAGTTACCTGCTTAACTTGAGTTTTAGAATCAGTAAGTAGTTCTTATTCACAGAACCTACTAATATATTGTAGCATCAGAGTAAGTGAATACACTAAGAGAGTAACGTAGGTGTGAATTAACAAATGAATGTCAAAATATAAAACTATACATAGGCCAGAAGTTAGAATTGCAGCTCTTACATGTGAGCCAAACTTGTAACTGGTCTATATGGAAAAATTGATTAAAAGCACATCTAGTTCCTAGGATTTCGTATTTATTCCAAGCCATCCTGGTATATTCATGTTTGCTTTTTTGATTCTTAAGTGTGGAAGTGAGGATAACTGGAGAGAAGATGAGTGAGCTATTGTGATCAAAGATTTAAAACTAAAACTGGCATGAAAGGCCATGGAAATCCAAAGCCATTCTCAAAGAGGAAATGTGTGGCCAGGCCTGTGGAAAAGGATATTTCAGCCTGAATTCAGTATGTGGTATCTCTTTGTTGTAAAGTAATTGCAAATCAATGCACTTTGAGTATTAAGTTTTGAAAATGTACCTTGGATCAAATGTAAAATTTATTCTCACTAGATTCTTTACCTTTAAGGATTTGAATTTCCTCTTACCCTATGCATGCCAAAAAAACCAAAACACAAAAAACAAAGGAATAAAATCAAAGCTCCCATTTTAAAAAAGCACCTCCACAATGTGAAATTTGGTTGTTCTCAAAGGGTAAAATTTCTGCCACATGGATGACAAGGTGTTGTCAAGGCATAATGGAAAGTTTCTGTGGGAGTATGCGAGGCATTAATGCACAGAAGTTGTATCGCATTTTGAGCTCACATAACTCTTTGAAACAGAAAGAATCTAAATTTCAAAGCTTTTACTAACGTTTCTCAACAACTGTAGCATTTATTCATAGATGTCCAATATAATCTTGTAGCATTAATCCTATAAATAAAAATATTAACTTTTTAAAGAAATATTAAAATTATTTTCAATGCCTTTTTACCTTGTTACTTTCTTGGAAATCTAAAATAACTCAATATGTCAAAGAAATAAAAACATACTTATCTTACAGATTAGTAAAATATAGTTCCCAAATATTAAGATAATAGGAAGAATATAAACCAAGACTTCATGAGCAGACTGTCCAATGACCAAGATTCTTTGCTTGACCAAACTTTATTCAGGCTCCTGAAACTTCTCCTCAGCCCACCTGTGCACTTCCTTGTAAAATCTAATTTTAGCAAGATCCCTCCTAGGTTATTTTAGCAAGAGTTCCCCATCCTCTATTTCTGTTCACCCTCAATATCTCATTGGGTTTCTCATCCTCCATCATCCCGCAGGTAATGTCTGATCACCATGGCCTGTCTTTAGCAAAGATTCTGTCAGGTGAGTCTAGCTAGAATCTCTCTTACCCCTGATGTTTCAGTAATTTTCCATACACTTACCCCTAAACTGCTTCTTGGCTATAAATTCCCATACTGTTGCCCATACTGTTTTTGGAATTGAGCCCAGTTCTATAATGAGGTCTCTTTTCCTTATTGCAATGGTTCTGAATAAAATCTGTTTTTACCACTTTAAACTGCTATCCAGGTCTGGTTTTTCTTTGACACCAAGGGTTGTTAAGTCCTTTTGCATACTTTTATTATTGAATCCTTAGAGCAACTACTATGTATGTTTTACTATTCTCATATCAAGTTTAGAAACTGAAAGGTAGAGGGATTATGATTTATTGAAGATCAAGGAGCTAGTTAGTGGTAGAAACAGAACTCAAACCCAGGGGTTTTGTGGATTTTTAAAAGTCCTACTTATCCCAAAAGTTGTGTCATTTCTAATTTTTACATAGTGTTTCAAATTTTTCTTCAAATATAGAAAACATAGAAGCAGTTAAGCAGGCAGTTTTTACAATATGGGGGATGTAAATAGCTTCCTTTTCTAAGATATAGTAAATTTATCTTAGCATCAACACATTTTGGAAAGAAGCCATCATCATTATACGAGGGAGTTCCCAGAAGTGAGCCAAAACAGAACCTTTGAAAGTAGAATCATATGAACCTTTCATTTCATATCCTCTGGGGAAGTAAATGAAGAATCTGTATCCCACATGGTAATGCTCCCTGCTGACCATCCCATCTTTGGGAAGGGTCATGCTACATTCCTGGAATGTTTGAGGTCATTTGGAGAGATTGGCTGCATTCCCATCTACACCCATCATTAGGGAAAATAGTGTTCAAATTCAGCCAGTTGATGATCGCAAACTAACTCTTTATAACATAGAGCTCTCATCCATTCTTGAACTTACAAAACAGCCTTCAAAGTTACTTTATAGCAACAACCTGTTACTTATTTCTAAGGAAACTCATCGTATTTTATTATTAATAATGATTGTTTGTTAACCTCACAATACCCAGATAAAATAATTTAAGAAATTATTTGACTCCCAGGTTTAAGAGTGAGACATTTTACCTGCAATCTGAGGGAGGAGGATGCCTTCCACATGGAAGTACATCACTGCAAAGTACTTTGCACTATAAGTGCAAAGTACAGCACTTACAGCCTTACATAAGGTTGTAAGTATGTTGACTCATACATGCCTTTCTGGTTTGTTGGGATTTGTGTTTGAGAAATCACGAGAACCCATTCCATGTACTTTGTTAACTAGGGATAGTGATTAGGGATAGATATCACATTTTAACTGTTTAACCCCTTAAACATATGATTCACACATCATATTTAAATAAATGGACATGATAAAGAGCTTGAAACATGGCCAGTATAGAAGAGGAAAAAGAATCCTCCTCTACCCTTTTATGTTCTGCCCTAAGCCTGATAATTAACTGGAAGTAAGACAGAATAACAGGAGAAAAGCATACAATTTTATTTAATATTTTTGTGTGCACCCAGGAGCCATCATAGGGAAAAATGAAGACTCACAAAAGCAATTAGGATTGAGAGTTTATATACTTTTTTAAGAAAATATCATAAATTTGTGGGGAAATGACAAGACAAAGGAAGAGGACTTAACTTAAGCTTTTAGAGGCAGTAAATTGTAGGGAAGTGACTAGAAAGAATATGAGGGAAATTAATGGAAAGCTAGGGTTATTTTAGTAAGTTTGTTTGTACAGATCCATTTAGGAATTGATAACCAGTCTCCAGCGGTAAGAATGTTCTCTTACTGGTATAGGAAGGGTAACTTTTTCATGGGAAATATGACGTGCTTTTAGGTAGAAAGTGGGAAGTCAGAGAGCCCTTCCTGTATCTAGTGTTTCTTAAGTGCCTTAAGCTTAATATTATCAATATACCAAAGAGGTATGTTTTGGGCTGGCATGCTCTGAACACCTTCACCATCATTAGCAGTAAAGGAAATGTGTACTTTTAGCTTTGGAACTTCAGTAAATAGAACACCTGAGGCAATGCTGTTAAGAGTCCATTTAATTCACACTCACCATAAAGTAACACAGAAGTCACTAAAAGAAAAGCTGGGGGAAAGCACTAGCCTCCAATTTAGCAGTAGTTTAGTTCAAACAAGTGAATTGCAGTACATACAACTGACAAAGGGGAACTTGCCAGAGAGAAGACATATCCAATAGCAAAAAGAAGAAAAAGAATTTGTTTTCACATGATTCCCAACCCTCATATTAACTATTTTACATCACAGCTTTAAATTTTCTGAATTAACTAGGCAGTTACCATACTCTAGAGCTATTTGCTGGTTTACTTGCGAGCCTGTGAGTAACCTCTACCAAGGTAGGGGTAAACTGATGTGAAAAGCTTGATTCTATCACACTTACCCTAGGACCACCAGTCAGAGCACTATAGAGCACCTATTTGGTTAAAGGCGAGGGGGGAGGAGATGAAAAGATGACAAAGATGCTCTAGGGAACTGGACTTCATATGGAAAATTGAGCACAACTGAAGGAATGAATATGGTAAGTGCTGTAATTAGTACAGTTGGGGTGTTATATCGATTCTAACAAACAGGATTGGAGAAGACACTTGGAGGCAGACCACTATACACTGAAGTCTTCTTGAATCCCAATTCCAAACTGAGACCACAAATGTGAACCTTGAGTAGTTGCCAATACATCATCTATTAAGTGGTCAAAGCACATAATTTGCTACATGATATGTGAAGTTCTTCTTCTTCCCCTGGCAGTATCTAATTTTAGAAATTCCAAGAATCCATTTTAAGGAAAGAAAGTTCGATGGGCAGATAAGGCATTTGAATACCTAATGGAATATGATAAAGAAGGCAACATTATTAAATAAGTTGTTCATATAATATGTTATACAGCACTGAAGAAATGCAGCCAAGAAAATGGCTAGAGTCAGAGACACTTGATTCAAATACAGATGTTTTAAAATCAATGCAATCAAATGTGGAGTCCTGAAGCTAAAATTAAGATAATTGTCTTATCTGATTATTGATTCATGTAAACGTTACTGGGAATTATCTCCTTGATCATCTTTTAAGGGAGCAGTTTACCAACACAAGTTGAGTCAAAGGGTGTCAGAAAATCTTTTCACAGAAAACAGAGGTATCCCCCAGCACTTGTACCTCAATTTTCTCCACTGATAGGGATCTATCAACAAATTATGAATGAACTTTTAACATGCTGTTTTCCCAAGTCTCTAAGCCTTCAGTTGACCCCATTAGGGTTGGTGTGAAGAAGCATCCATATGACCATACGGAGCCAAGGACAGGCCATGGCCCACCATCTGTCCATCAGAAATGGACTGGGAGGTTGTCATCACTGATGAGGCATGTCTTGGCACTAAGAGCAGAAATTGGTCATCTTCTGAACAAAGCAGTTTATGTCAGATACAAGAAGTCCTTTTCACACTGAAGTATAATAGATCATCTACAGGTGGCCATTTTGAATAGAAACTGCCACTTCTTGATCATGTAGTGCTTATTACAGACTATGCAGGGTGATTGCCATTAAATCACCAATGTGTTTGACTTCATCTTAGGGTCTCAAAGCTCATTTCTGTCTTTTGCTACAGGTCCTGGAGCCTCTCTGCTTTGTATGAGAGAAAAAGCTTTATATAAATTAACCAAATTCAAAGAAGTCTCGTGTGTATTCTAGATAGTAATATAGTAAACTTGACTTTAACAAGACCTATGTGCCAACACTTTAGAAAATCCCCCGAACACAGACAAATACATATTTATGCAGTCTCTTAGTTTTCTCAGAAATCTCATTTTTTCAAGAATCATGGCATTTCTGCTTATTATAATGTTTACTTTACATCCAAGTTTTAACTCTCCCTTGAGGGCCATGTTTCATAACATCAACAGTATTTGGCCCTCCTTGAAAGCTACTACAAGAAGTAGAAAATAAGAAAGAAATCAAAAAGGTAGAGATGGGAGTGCTGGGTGGTGACCTAGAATCCTTCACCAGGTAAGGGACTGTCTCAACTCACGTTGTGTGATCAAATTCATGCTTCAGCCAAATTAAAGATGACTGTGTTTAGGTACGTGTGGAATAGTCAAAATCATCTTCATTGCTGATACTTCACTTGACAATCATCCACACTGGAAAACAGATAAGACATTCTTGCCACTTTACATGCTGGCCTGACATCAATATGAAGCATTATCAGAGTGTCTTCCATGTTGTTGGAATCCTACATGTTTCATGTGATCTTTCTTTCTCCTGGCTAACAAATCCTTGGTTCTATGTCCTGATCCAATGTTCTCAAACTTACTATCTTTATTTTAGTTCTCTCTAGTGGTTTAGGCCAACAGTGTTTATTGTGTGCATGGTGTCTCCCAATCTCCCAACATGAATGTCTAACTTTCTGTATTTTATACTTGCCACTGCTGTCTGTGGCCCTCCAAGATGACAATGGATTGATTCATGGAATAGACAGAAACATCATTCTAGATGATTGGAAAGGTCAGGTGATAAAAGGCTTTCTTTGCTCACAAGTTAAAAGATTTGGTTTAAGACAACAGCAGAACACTGGGGTTCTGGGAATAGCAGTGGAAATGATACCTACCCTATTTACTCTGGAGAAGAGATATGGGCAGGATGGGATGATACCAACATTCATTAAATCTGAGGGAAGGTATTTTTCAGGAAAGGGGGCCTTAGTTATCTTCTCAGATTAAACATCAGTTCTTCAGACCTTCCTACATGTCCTGGTTAGCAAACTTCCTTCCTGGGATAAGTGTACCAGGAAAGGCAATTGCTAGAGAAGCCCAACTTAAGAAAGAAAATAACAATTTTTAAAAAGATATTGTATTTGTTTTGATAGAACTTAATTCAGAATCATTATTCTGATTTAGTCACACTCATTCATCAAAACTAACCTCTGACAATTATCTTGCTTTTACTTTCTCCGTATTCCATGTTGGGAAGAAAGTTAATTTTTAATATTACTCTTATGAACCTCACACTTAGTCTGTTGGAATATTTTAATTATATAAATACCTGATTCATATTCACTCTATCTTTCTGATTTCCCATATCCACTTTTACATCATTAATATGTCTTTGCTGGCTTCCAAAAGAGTTTGAAATTCCCTATGTTCATTAGTATTTTGTACAGATGAAGAAACAGGGCACAGAGGAGGAAGCTTTATTTGTGAACTCGCTGTTCTCTCTTGAATAACCAAAGCTCTTTCTACTGGTATCTTTGGGGAAAAAATATTCTAAGTATAGAGGAGAATCTGAGTAGTTATGCTCTTTGGTTGGTAGACCTTATTTGCAAGAGCACTTTACTGGACTCAGATTACAGCCTTCAGGTAGAATGAGTCAAGTGGACAATGTCATAGCAGATACTCTTCCAAATGTTATGCAAATAATGGTATCAATTTGAAATTCCTATTATTTGTGGACCAAAAAAAAAAAAACTGATTGACTCACCATATGATAGGTAGTCAGGCATTGGAAGTCTCCAGATAACATTTAGGGGGCCTGCGTAAACAAATAGAGAGGCCCATGGATTTAAAACAGTATCAGATAACCTAGGTTACAGATAACCAAAAAAAAAAAAAAGAAAGGCAGTAGTGCTGTGATAATCTATTCTTCCCAGCATGTTTCTCATGCCAATTGCCTTTTATTTTAGACAAAACCCATTTTCCTATCTGTTTTTGGGATACCAGTATGGAACATAGTATGATAATAATAGTACCTCCCTTTTTTTGAACGCCTGCAGTGTATTGGATGTTAAGTGTTTGTCTCTTTTTACTTTTATGACAGCCTGGCAAAGAAAGCGTTATTATTCATATTTTACAGATGAGAAATCTAAAGATCAGAGAGGTTAAAAGACTTGCTTAGCGTCTCAGAGGTCATAGGGATTGGAGATGGGATATGAACGCAAGTCCGAATCAAAATCCCTTGTTTCTTCCCGTATGTTTCTTTCCACACTATGTTTCCTGTTATGTGACGGAAATCAATGTGTAAAATACTAACGCCAATATTTTTCAAATAAATAATTTATTTCGGCAAACACTTGTCAGGTTTTGCTGAGCTAGCTTTAGCTTTACTATTTGTATATATGTGGCCAAATGGGAAGTACTTCTCCCCGTCACCTCTTACCCCATTCCCCACTCTCAATTTCCATGGATACACGGAAGTAAATCCTGATGTTGGTAACTAAGGCCAAATATTTAGGCAAGAGTTTCAATAATTAGTTCCCATTAATTCATTCTGTGACATTTCCTTGAATCCCAAGACAGTACTGACCTTTCCAAAGGAAATATCAAGCTTTCATATTACAAGTTTGATATATAATTACGAATAGCCCTTTCGATGTTTTGGAAAAGATGCTTGTGTGGCCTCCTTTCTATTCTACTGGTAGCATTGATAAGTAGTTTCTGTAGTTAACAGAGTCAAATAAAATATTTCAGGGAGGTGCAAGCACTTACAAACACACAATAATCTATATGGAATGGCCATGATAACTATGGGAGCTATAATCTGGTATATTTCCAAAGGAAAAGCTTCAGACTGAAATCTGTAGATAGTTTTTCCAACTTTCCAATTCCCCCTAATTTTCAGTTAATATTCTGTAATTGGGGTTAAAATTAATCAAAACAGTAAAATAACAGAATAGCATAAGTCTCCTAGACAGAAGATTTCTTTAGCACTGATTTATAGAATATATTTTAACATGCCCAATCTCTGTGATAATATTGGAGCTGCAAACATGATTAAGAAAGAACTAAAAAAAACTCATTTTGAATGATTTGGGGAGGGTTAAATAAATGATGGTGTATTTACTTGATGGAATAGTATGCAGACATTAGAACTGATGTTTTCAAAGACATGAAATTATGAGGAACTGTTTGATATCATATTAAGGTGGAAGGGAACAGGAGGTACTTATATGTATAGTAAGATTACTGATTTTTTTAAACAGTTCTACACTGGAAAAACCTACATCATGATAAACCAAAACATCAATAATGATTTTTTATAAGTAATGGAATCATGGGTGATTTTGCTTCTCTTCTTTTATATTTATCAACTTTATGAAAACATTATAAGAAGAAATAATAGATTTTCTGGAGGCATGGACAGAACTCTTAGCAAGAGCATGGGATAGAGACACTAACCCTGCCTAAGGAAGTTAGCCGGATATCACAAGAATATTCAGTTGGTATTTAAGGAAAGGTTGGTTGAGCAAAGGGAGAGGAAAGGATATTCCAGGCATGGAAGAGTAAAACTACCTGGTATATTCAGGAGCAGTGGTAGTGTGTACTGTAGTTGGCCTAAGCATACCATGATTAATATGCCTGAGCATTATTAGGTCATAATCAAGGCAAGTCTCTCCAAAAGTAGGCCTTAAGTAAGCAAACAGGAATTTAGGTAAGAACAAAAAGAACTGCATGAGATATTACAATGGATGGAACTGATTTCAAGGAATATTGATAATTCTATTATGCTTCAATAGCTATAATCTCCTATCATCCTCCCACTTGCGATATTGTAGGGTTACTTGCCCTTAGTCCTATGCAACGTTCAGTGATTGTAAAGAAGCGGGGCAACAAGATGAGGATGGAGAGAGATAGGTGAAGCCAGATGACATTCTGTCCTACAGTCAATTAAGAATAAAGGCTCTTTGTAAGTCCAGAAATTAATTCACACATACACAGTCAACTGATCTTTGACAAGGCAGACAGGAATACACCAAGGGAAAAAGATAGTCTCCAAAAAATGGTGCTGGAAAAACTGGATACCCATATGCAAAAGAATGAAATTTCGACCCTTATCTTACACCATATACAAAAGTAAACTGAAAATGGATTAAAGACTTAAATGGAAGAACAGAAACTATAAACCTCCTAAAAGAAAACATAGGAGAAAGATCATTAACATTGGTCTTGGTAATGATTTTGATGAAATAAAATTTATATTTTAAGGTAGGACAAAAAAATTACACATACAATTATGTCTCTGTGTCCTTTTGGGCCTCCTCCATCCCTCCCTTATATGCAGTGTGCATCTGCATTACACACTAACCAGAGCTCCTTAAAGATGGGAGTGCCTGCTCAACCATAAATTTCCATTTTTTTCCCTTTCTTCTGATGCTAGTAATGTAAATTCTTTAATGAATAGTGTTCTTTCACAGCTCTGTAGGGGGTCATAATGACTTCTTTCTTGCTTTGCACATGCTTACCTGGACTATGTATCTTTGACGAGCTTTATGTAAAACTTCAGTATGTTATCTTGATGTACAATCCTTTGTTTTGACTTCTAACAGGTGGAACAGTTCTCAGAACTTTCTGGGAGTCTGTCTCCTGGATAAAATCCTCAGTTTGGCTCAAATAAACTTCCCTTTTTTCTTCTTAACTTGATTGAACTTTCTTCGACAATTTCTTGGACATTACATCAAAAGCACAGGCAACAAAAGCAAAAAGTAGGTAAGTGGGACTACATTAAAAATCTTCTGCACAACAGAGGAAACAATCAACAAAACGAAAAAGCAACCTATGGAATAGGAGAAAATATTTGCAAATCCATATCTGATAAGGGGTTAATATCCAAAATATTAATATATAAGGAACTCCTACAACTCAATAGCAAAATCAAAACAAAACAAATATCTCCATTAAAAAATGGTCAAAGGGGCTTCCCTGGTGGTGCAGTGGTTAAGAATCTGCCTGCTAATGCAGGGGACATGGGTTTGAGCCCTGGTCTGGGAAGATCCCACATGCTGCGGAGCAACTGGGCCCGTGAGCCACAACTACTGAGCCTGCGTGTCTGGAGCCTGTGCTCCGCAGCAAGAGAGACCGAGATAGTGAGAGGCCCGCGCACCGCGATGAAGAGTGACCCCCGATTGCCACAACTAGAGAAAGCCCTCGCACAGAAACGAAGACCCAACACTGCCAAAAATAAAAAAAAATTTTTTAAAGTAACAAATGTTCAAGTACAATTGGTGTCTTTAAAAAAAAAAAAAAAAAGGTCAAATAACTTGAATAGATGTTTCTCCAAAGGAGACATATGATGTTAGATGATGACCAAAGTATTTCAAAAGGTCCACAACATCTTTAATCATCAGGGAAATGCAAATCAAAGTGGCCATGTGATACCACCTCACACCTGTTAGGATGGCTACTATAAAAAAGAAAATAACAAGTGCTGGCAAGTATGTGGAGAAATTGGAACTCTTTTACACTGTTGGAGGGAATGTAAAATGATGCAGCCACTGTGGAAAAAAGTATAGTGATTCCTCAAAAAATTAAAATAGAACTACTATATCATCTAGCAATTTCACTTCTGGGTATATACCCAAAAGAACTGAAATCAGAGACTTGAAATGCAGAGTACCTGCACTCCCATGTTGGGATGGGATGCACTCCCATCCTCCCATGGATGGACCTGGAGGACATTATGCTAAGTGAAACAAGCCAGCCACAGAAGGACAAGCACTGCATGATTCCATTTATATGAAATGTCTAAAATAGTCAAAACATTAGAATAGTGGTTTCCAGGAGTTGGGGGATGGGGAAATGAGGAATTGTTCAACAGGTATAAAATTTCAGTTATGCAAGATGATTAAGTTCTAGAGATCTGCTGTACAACATAGGGCCTATAGTTAAAATACTGTATTATATTCTTGAAATTTTGTTAAAAGGGTAGATCTCATGTTGAGTTTTCTTGCCCCAATTTAAAAAAAGAGGAGACAGGAGAGCTCTTTATGAGAAGGGGAGATGCAGAAGCAGATTTATTTCTGTAAGTATATCATTCTTGTAGCTGTATAAAGGATGACCTGGATTAGGAGAGAAACTGGGGGCAGGAAGGTCAGAGAGAGAGCTGGGGAATGGTTCCAGGGCAACATGGTAGAGTGGAGAGGCAGTAATTGTGAAAAATGGCCAAATTAAAGTTTCCTCGGTTAAATGACTCCCTAACTCCATGATCTGAGATAAGCCTCTTTACTTCTCTTTCTTCACTTGTAAATTGAGAGTGATGGACCTTCTTCAAAATATCATTGTGAAAATTAATATATGAGAAAGTATTTTATACATTGCTAAACCCTATAAAACTACACGGTTTTAGTAGTTGTATTGTTATTAGTAATAAGAATATTAGTATCATACTATTGCACCATCCTAACAAGGCATTTATTTTGAAAACATATACCAAAGGCAAACAAGGAAAACAGGTGAGAATTTCTGCTTATAATAAATTTTCTGGGAAACAAATATGCTATAGCAGTCATATGGCTGCATTTTATAATGCAAGACTTTAGTACTGGTCTAAAATCAGATTTGAAGTTAACATTTTTTATTTAAAAATATGCGGTTAAAAAAGAATCACTGGCTTATATCATCTACTTTTTTGATATTGGAAAACCACCAAATAAAATGTTTATTTTCAAAAATGTATATTTTATCTGGCTAACTCTAGTGTTAATACAGCTTGAATGTGTGGGCTCTTTCCATCTTTTCCCAAGACTACTTATTCTCTTAGTTGAAATTTCTTCTTAATAATTTTTAGAATTAAAGAAAGGAAATATATCCTTTTGTTTGCAAAAGCATTTTTTCTCAATCTTGAATAACATTTGGATTCAATTTTTGAAAAATGCTTTGACTAAATTCCTTTGGATATAATGTTAAATACAAATAAAACTAGAATACTTTATAGCATAAGTACAAACATACAACCAAACAATTTTTTTCAAGTTAAGTAGTACAGCCAAGCCAAACATTTATAATATCTAAATTAATAATTAATAATGACAGATGATATCAATTTAATAGAAAGATGAAACCTTAGATCTAATCCTAGATTTGATCTCTCTCTGTAGTTTTACATAAATCCTGCAAAGGTAAGAACTGCTTATTCACATATGCATACTATAGGAGGCTGAACAGTTTCAAAACTTCACCAGCTCAGAATAATGACAATTTACCTAACAAACAGTCTTCAAGTGTCAACCTAACACATGAATAAGGAACAAAGCTATGTTTACTTAAAGTTCAGGTTAGCATTGTAGTTTGTTGAAATCAACATTAAATATTTTCTATTTTATTGATTGCTAAAATTGAAAGCAGCAAATTTCTTCACTGCATATTTAGTGCCCACTTACTGTTGCTGAATTATTGCACGTCACTATCAGAAACATTCCCATAAAGCAGACATTTGCTACGTGAAAGAGGTGTGTATGTATCCATAGACTCACGACTTGTCTATTTCAAGTGCTTTGAAAACTTTGCGCAGTGATTCAGCTTCCACTTTTCAAACACACTATCATACCCCAATACAGACTTGGGGACTCATTCAATTGGGTGTTCCATTATAAGGTGGATATCTGGATGAAGCAGAATTCGTGGGAAGCAGTTTGAAAACCTTAAGAAGTCACAATTTGCTGACTTCTATCTGAGGTACTGTGGTCTAAAGTAAATTCCAGTCTGTGCTTATTTGTGAGAAAAATATATATAGTCCTAAACTATAGTTTCATTTTACTATAGGATTAAAATTATGGCTAAGACTGTTGTTTTCTTTTTCCTTAGAAAAAGAAAACAATTAATTAACCTAGACTTACTAGAGTAAGAGATAATAGCTGGGGCGTGGACTTCATGCAATTTAGATAAACAGAAAACTGACAGGTTGGTCTGTAGTTAGGATGTGGAGTTGAGGCAGGAAAGAAGTTGTAATGAGGTTACTGGAGAGGTTAAGAAAGTATACACACATATATTTTGATAACTCTCCTTGTTTGTTCAGAGGTAAACAGGTTGTTGGGGAAAAGAATATAGAAAAAAGAAAACAAAAAGTGCTTTCCCTCACCCCTGAGGGAATAAGTCAACCCCTGGGAATTATCTCACAGTTGACAGAATAATTCAGCATATGGAGACATGTTCCCTTTAGAATACATCCCAATGAAAACTTAAGGTGCTAGGTCTTCAGGAAAGCTGTATGTTTGTACTGCCACAAACATGACGCAGCTATATCACCATTAATCCCCTTATGTTTACCAATTCAGTCCTAATGACCTTTGAGAAATGGCTCAGGAATGAGCTGGCACTCTTTTTATAACCATCTCTCATCCAAGCGACTATACTAACTGGGAAAATGGTATGACCCAGAGAATGAAGTAGGGCCCCTTATGTCACATGTTTTTTGTTTTTGGGTTTTTTTTTTTTTTTTGCGGTACGCGGGCCTCTCACTGTCGTGGCCTCTCCCGTGGCGGAGCACAGGCTCCGGACGCGCAGGCCCAGCGGCCATGGCTCACGGGCCCAGCCGCTCGGCGGCATGTGGGATCTTCCCGGACCGGGACACGAACCCGCGTCCCCTGCATCGGCAGGCGGGCTCTCAACCACTGCGCCACCAGGGAAGCCCACATGTTTGCTTTTTGAAACACTTATTGTCAATACAAAATTATTATTTTGGAGCTGTGCATTTTTCCCAGTGATTAAACAACCAGGTCAAGGTCTGAGGCGTATATTTATTCTTTTGTAAATTGGCTATTTTTAAGACCTCATTTCTTGAGTTTTTAAAAAAATCAACATATAAAAGTGTCAACTCTCATGTCTGAGGTGATTATTTTCTCAGTATGCCTTTTAGTCTTACTTGTAGTTTTTTTTGAATCATGATCTTTTTGGGTAATAATATCTTTTTCTTTTTGTATTAGAAAGCCATTCCAATCCAGATATCTGAAAATTAATTATTGAAACTTTCTTAAGGTTTTCTTTTTTAGTTTTAAATCTACTTTATCTGAATTTACAGTTGCATGAGGTGCAGATCTGAATCCTGTTTTAACATCTCTCTCTTCCATCTTGGAACTCGTTTGACCCCTAAGTCCCCTATTTTACCACAAGAGCTCATATCTGACACCTGGCTTATTTCAGCTGATAATGATAACAATTCTGTGTGCTTTAGCTTTCAATAGGGATTGCTGGAACACCAAAATCCTTTCAGACTCAAAGGCCTGGGTATATTTTTTAAATAATTTATCTAAATTACAAACAATAATTAAATGTCTCCATATATCTGGACTGAAGCTCCTACCTAGAACTCCTAAAATCCTACCAACTAGTCCTCAGCCAATTTGTAAACATGCTATTTATTTTTTCTCATATGGACTTTTCCTAAAAATATACATTTTTAAAACTCTTACATGCAATATATTAGTATATAGAGCCTACTCATAGCCCTAACTCTGATTTAAACAATGGCAAACATTAGGTATTTTAAATTAGAAGTCTTAGAAGTGACCGACCCAAGTAGAAAATGAGACAACCTCATAATTTACTTATTCCATTGCATTCTTGAAACCTACCAGTGTGGAAGATCTGCAGATAGCCAGTTACCTAAAAGTACAGGATTATTTCCACCTTCTTCACTGCGTGGTGTATGTGTGTGTGTGTGTGTGTGTGTGTGTGTGTGTGAGAGAGAGAGAGAGAGAGAGAGATAGGGGGAGCTGTTCAACTTCATCCATTGGACCAGGTATTTGATCAAGTCTGATTAAATCTTTATCTAAAAATAATTAAAGCACAATGCAATAGACTCAAACTGTCATGAGGTCTTTGAAACTGTCTCTTTTTTTATTGAGGTATAGTTGATTTACAGTATTATATTAGCTTCAGGTGTATAGCATAGTATTCAGTATTTTTATAAGTTATACTCCATTAAAAGTTATTACAAAATAATGGCTATAATTCCCTGTGCTGTCTAATATATCCTTGCTGCTTATCTATTTTATACAGAGTAATTTTTAGTAATTTGTATCTCTTAATCCCACACCCCTATATTGTCCCTCCCTCCTTTCCTCTTGCCACTGGTAACCACTAGACTGTTTTCTATAACTGAGTCTGTTTCTGTTTTGCTATATACAGTTACTTGTTTTACTTTTTAGATTCCACATATGAGATATCATACAGTATTTGTCTTTGTCTGACTTATTTCACTTAGCATAATATTCTTTAGGTCCATTGATTTTGCTGCAAATGGCAGAAATTCATTCTTTTTATGGTTGAGTAATAATATTCCATCGTCTCTCTATATATACATATAAAATCTTCTTTATCCAGTCATCTGTTGATGGACCCTGGGTTGCTTCCATATCTTGGCTATTGTAAATAGTGCTGCTATGAACGGGGGGAGGGGTGCATGTATCTTTTCCAATTAGTGTTTTTTTCTTTTTCAGATATATACCCAGGAATGGAATTGCTGGATCATATGGCAGTTCTCTTTTTAGTTGTTTGAGGAACCTCCATACTGTTTTTGAAATTGTCTTTTTTCCTAAAAATCTGGAATTCCAAAAGACAGGGTACAGCTCCAGAACACTTCAGCACCTCTCCTGTATTTAAGCAACACATGACTAGAAAGTGAAGTGACTATAAAACAAATGTATTTGAACACTGTCCAGGTTCAGAGGTAAATTTCTAGGAATTCAGATACAGTACATCCAAGAAGTGTGAATAATAGCAACTAAAAATAAATCTGTTTCAGAATCTGTTTCTTGACCTAAATTAGGATTTCAGATAAAGTAGTCATTTTATTTGAAAATGCAAGTAGGAATCAAATGGAAAAAATTACAAAAATAATAAAAACTACCTATAATCAGTTGAAACTGTGTACCAATTCTGCAGAATGTATGGATGACAGAGTTTGCAATCAAAATGTGCTTACTTTCGTCTAGTCTATGTGGAAAACTCTGTCCTGAGTATAACTGATTATAACCATGACCAATTCAACTGTATATCATTCTGTTAAAATAAATATTCAATCAAGAAAATAAAAAACAGGTAAATTGGACTGCATCAAAATTAAAAACTTCTGTGCATTAAAGGACACTATCAGTAGAGTGAAGAAACAACCCATGGAATGGGAGAAAACATCTGCAAATCACATATCTGTTAAGGGGTTAATATCCAGAATATATAAAGAAAACTCAACAACAGAAAAACCAAACAACCCAGTTTAAAAAATGGGCAAAGAACTTGAATCTACATTCCTCAAAAAAAGATATAAAAACTCTCAATAAACACAGAAAAAGATGCTCAACTTCACTAATTACTAAGGAAATGCAAATCAAAACCATAGTGTTGTACCATTCAGTTAGGATAGTTATTATTAAAAGAAAACAACAACAGAAAATAATAAGTGTTGGCAAGGATGTGGGGAAATTGGAAACTTGTACATTGTCAGGGGTATATAGAATGAGTCAGATGCTGTGGAAAATAGTATGGTGGTTCCTCAGAAAATTTAATGTAGAATTGCTATGTTCCAAAGTTCCATTTCTTGGTATATCTATACCCAAAGGGAATGAAAGCAGGGACTTGAACAGATATTTGTACACCCACCTTCATATTAGCATTATTCACAACAGCCAAAATGTGAAAGCAACTTAAGTGCCTATGGACAGATGAATGGAGAGACAATATGTGGTATATACATACAAGGGAATATTATTCAGCCTTAAAAAGGAGAAAATTCTGACACATGCTACATCATGGATTACCCTCGAAGGCATTATGTTAAGTGAAATAAGCCAGTAACAAAAGAATAAATACTGTATGATACCACAAATATGAGGTACCTAGAATAGTCAAACTCAAAGAGACAGAAAGTAGAATGGTGGGTGCCAGGGCCAGGAGGGGTGAATGGGGAGTTATTTTTTAGTGGGTACAAAGTTTCAGTTTTGTAAGATGAAAAAAGTGTTTGGGATGGATGGTGGTGATCATTCACAAAAAAGTGAATTTAATGCACTAAACTACACTTAAAAGTGGTTAAAATGGTAAATTTTACATTGTGCATTTTACCACATTTTAAAAATAAACAGGGCTTCCCTGGTGGCGCATTGGTTGAGAGTCCGCCTGCCGATGCAGGGGATACGGGTTCGTCTCCCGGTCCAGGAGGATCCCACATGCCGCGGAGCGGCTGGGCCCGTGAGCCGTGGCCGCTGGGCCTGCACGTCTGGAGCCTGTGCTCCACGGCGGGAGAGGCCACAACAGTGAGAGGCCCACGTACCGCAAAAAAAAAAAAAAAAAAGAAAAAAGAAATAAAATAGAAAATTTAAAAATGTATTAAAAAAATAAAAATAAACAAATAGTAAAATAATTAAAAATAAAATGAATATTGGGAACAAGATTTGGACTTTATAAAATGCCTGTGTTTCCATGATAGTGGTTCTTAATGTCTCGTGTAGAGAACTCTTTAACATATTCTTGTTTTGTAGAATGAGATAGTGATATTTGTGCCATTTCTGCCCCTTCCAAAATTTATATTTTGTATTTCTGATTACTCAGGGTTTATAATTTACTGAAATCTTCCATTTGAGAAGGTAACTCTGAGCAGATTTGAGTTTCACCATCTAAAGATGGCTTATGAAAACTATTTTTAGCCTTCAAAATGTTTATTTCTATCTCAAAAACTTTTTCATGCAATGCAGGAATTTCACCAGGTGGTAAAATGTCTTTATGACATGTTGAGAGAAGATTTGTGCCATTCTAGATGTGATGATTCTCTTCCTAACCACTCATAGATTTAATTTTTTTCATTAAAATCATATTTTCTTTGTTACAGAGGCTGAAATCAAGCAAACATCGAAGGTGACACCCAAATATTTAGGTATTGGTATAGGCAAAACTAGAAAATACATCGTCATCTCTGTCCATTTTCTGCTAATAGTAACAATATTGGCTACTAATAGATTCTACTAATAATAACAACATTTATTGGCTGCTTTCTTATGCAAGTACATGCAAAGCACTTCATATTTTTCTACACTTCTTAATATTTTTATTCCAGTATACAATAGTTTATCGAGTCAAATACGAATATTTCATTTTAAGGAACGCATTTTGTGATGATATCTGTAGGCTTTGAAGCAAATTCCTTCTGTATTTTAAAACCATCCTTATTTCCAGCCAGACAAATAATGAGATGAAAGTATCAGCTTACTCTTGAGAGAGAATTCTTCGTGAATACAACACTTCTGGTAATAGAAAGTTTTTATATCATTTTACTCCAAAAAAAAAGAAAAAACCAAACAAACAAATAAAAGAAAAGAAAGAAAGAAAAAAGAAGTCTCTTGACATCTTAGTCTGAGAGTTGCTAGAGCACTCTGCATGTAGAGAAATGTTCTACTATGAGGAAGCCCTAGATGAGGGATAATTAAAAAGATCTGGGAACCTATATTAAATGTTCAAGCTAAGAAGTCCAGGAAGAGAGTGAATAAGCTTAACGTCACCACTTTAGTCTGGAAGTTTCTCCCTTCTTATTTCTCTAGGTGATGAGTCTTTGGCTAATTATTGCTTCTGGCCAATCCTTTGACTTCAGAATGTTTTATAGTTGCCTTTCATGTGTCAGGTCTAGTTTTGTACTAGAGATAAGTATTCTTCATTGCGGTTTTTAGAATCTATGCAATCCTAGCTTAGCATTGATGTCACATTTTTGGGAGGATGTGAATGGCTCCATGCAATGTTCAAGATACTTAGACTTTGAGAGTGTCTTGATATGACTGGAAGTTTTCAAATACTGATAGTGATGTGTATCTGGAACAGCAAGAACTCAGGAAGTCATCAAATGGGATTCTCAAAGATAAATACCAATACCAACTTTTTCAGTCTCCCTGAGAACACTATAACTACTTATGCGACACGAGTTACTTAAGTGACCAGAAGAGGAACAACCAAGCAGGGATTCATTAAAGAATTTGCATGTTGGGGAAGTCCTTAGCCTAGTTAAGGTTTATAAAAACTCACTTCTTTGAGATGGACTTAAAGTATAGCATCCCATGTTGCCATGACACTGGCATGACTCACGGGATCAATAATCTCTTAGACCCAGATTGGTCTTTGTTTTCACCAAAAAGTCATGACTACCATAGGGAGGGGACAATAACACCAGTGATAACATTTATTAAATTGTGTATGAATAAGAGAGAATTGCTTTAGAAATGTACTTCTTTTAATATGTTTTAAATGGTAAATTTTTGGCAAAATGTTCTAGTAAGGCTCACTCTCCATGTATTGGAGGTCTTAAGTCAGAATTATATGGGCCTTTTAAAGTCCTTAAGCCCAATTTCACACTCTGTGTGGTTATGTCTTCTCAAGCATCCTCTACAAATGTAATGGAAACTCCACTTGAATACCTACAAAGATACAGCATGTAGCCTTCCAAGAAAACACATTATAAATAAGTAAAATGTATAGCCATTGTTTTCAGACATGTTTTGTTGTTATACCTACCTATGATATCCATCTTAACTAAAATTTCCAAGCTTACAAGAAGTACTCCTTGCTTGTGGAAGAGGATTACTACATGATGATACTATGTCTTTAAAAAAGTAAAGAAGAAATAGAGGGAGAGAAGATGGGGAAATCTACTTCTCTAGTTGCTTCCCTTTTTTTCCCCACAAATGTGCCACCAAAAGGTTAGCAAACACTTTTAGCAATTAAAATAAACCTAATAAACACTTCCAAACAGCTTTATTGACATATAATTTATATACCATAAAATTCACCCTTTTAAAGTATACAATTCGGTGCTTTTAATATTTTCACCAAGTGGTGCAGCTATCATCACAATCCAATTTAAGAACATTTTTATTGCCCCAGCATACATACGTTTTTATTTTATTTATCTATTTATTTTATTTATTTATTTATTTGGCTGCGTCGGGTCTCAATTTCAGCACACGGGATCTTCACTGAGGCATGCGGGACCTTTCATTGAGACCCAGGCTTCTCTCTAGTTGTGGCATGTGGGTTTTCTCTCTCTAGTTGTAGCACACAGGATCCAGGGTACGTGAGCTCTCTAGTTGTGGCACGTGGGCTCCAGAGCGCATGGGCTCTGTAGTTTGCAGCACACAGGCTCTCTAGTTGAGGTGCGCGAGCTCACTAGTTTTGGTGCATGGGCTTAGTTGCCCCGAGGCTCGTGGGATCTTAGTTCCCTGACCAGGGAACAAACCCGCATCCCCTGCACCGGAAGGCAGAGTCTTTACCAGTGGACCACAAGGGAGGTCCCCATACATACTTTTTTAGTTCATTTTGTTTTTTGTTGTTTTTATTCTTTTTTTATATATTTATATATACAATTTTAAAGGCTACATTTTATTTACAATTGTTACAAAATATTAACTATATACACTATTGATGCTATGTATAAAATAGATAACTAGTGAGAACCTGTTGTATAGCACAGGGAACTCTACTTAGTGCTCTGTGGTGACCTAAATGGGAAGGAAAGCCAAAAAAGAGGGGATATAGGTATAAATATAGCTGATTCACTTTGCTGTACAGTAGAAACTAACACAACATTGTAAAGCAATTATTCTCCAATAAAAATTTTTAAAAAATCAAAAATAAATAAAACAGTGTTTCTCAACCTCTGTACTATTGAAAAAAATATATATATTGGCTATATTCCCCATGTTGGACAATACATCCTTGAACCTATCTTATACCCAATAGTTTGTACCTCCTACTCCCCCCACCCCTGTATTGCCCCTCCTGTCCCACTGGTAACCACTAGTTTGTTCTCTATATCTGTGAGTCTGCTTATTTTTTGTTATATTCACTAGTTTGTTGTATTTTTTAGATTCCACATATAAGTGATATTATATAATATTTGTCTTTCTCTGTCTGACTTATTTCACTTAGCATAATGCCCTCCAGGCCCAACCATGCTGCTGCAAATGACAGAATTTCATTCATTTTTTATGGCTGAGTAGTATTCCAATGTATATGTATATCATATCTTCTTTATCCATTTGTCTTTTGATGGACACTTAGGCTGCTTTCATATCTTGGCAATTGTAGATAATGCTGCTATGAACATTGGGGTGAATGTGTCTTTTCAAATTAGTGTTTTTGTTTTTTTGGATATATACCCAGAAGTAGAATTGCTGGCTCATGTGGTAGTTCTAGTTTTAGTTTTTTGACAAACCTCCATGCTGTTTTCCACTGTGGCTGAACCAATTTACATTCCTATCAACATTGTAAAGGGTTCCCTTTTCTCCACATATAGCATCTAGCTAGAAAAAAAACAGGTGTACATTCATTTTATGTTTACAAGTCTTATACAATTCTTACTAATTTGTGTGTTTTATTTTAAGTTTGCACTGCATGAGTTGAAAGAGAGCTCAATGGTCAAGTATTTGGGGGGATTAGCCATTATTCTTTATCAGGTCATTGTTGCACTGGGTTCAGTTGTCTTTGATAATTTTCTTCCAAATGTGACTTAATGTGCTTACCAAATCAACAATAAAATTGCTTTTTAACTATTCTGTCACCCCAATTTTCAGATATTACAAAATTTTTCTGCTTTTCCCATGTTGCCTCCTCCCCCCAAAAAACACACATTTTACTTATTTATTTATTTATTTTGCGGTACGCGGGCCTCTCACTGTTGTGGCCTCTCCCGTTGCGGAGCACAGGCTCCGGTTGTGCGGGCTCAGCGGCCATGGCTCACGGGCCCAGCTGCTACGCGGCATGTGGGATCCTCCCAGACCGGGGCACGAACCCGTGTCCTCTGCATCGGTAGGCGGACTCTCAACCACTGCGCCACCAGGGAAGCCCTATTTATTTATTTTTGACTGTGTTGGGTCTTCATTGCGGCGAGCAGGCATTCTCTAGGTGTGGCGAGCGGGGACTACTCTTTGTTGCGGTGCGCGGGCTTCTCATTGCGGTGGCTTCTCTTGCTGCGGAGCACGGGCTCTAGGCGTGCGGCTTCAGTAGTTGTGGCTCACGGACTCTAAGCACATAGGCTTCAGTCGTTGTGGCTCACGGGTTTAGCTGCTCTGCGGCATGTGGGATCTTCCCCGACTAGGGCTCGAACTCGTGTCCCCTGCGTTGGCAGGAGGATTCATAACCGTTGCACCACCAGGGAAGTCCCCAAAACACACCTTTTAGAAGAATTTTTAAAACACATTTTAAAACGTTTTCAAAATATACGAAAATATTTTAAAATAGAAATTGCTGGGTCAGTCTTGCTTATTGAAACAGAATCTCTGGGCCTCACAGGCTGAGAATCTAAACTTTTTAAAACATCCCAGGTGGTTCTTTATGAAGTTGTCTTATTCCTTTCTGAGAGAAAGAATTTGGGAAACACTGGGAAAATACACTGCAGCAGAATTTGGGAAGCAACTTGTTCAAAATTGTGGGCTATGATGTTTCAGGACAAATTCATGAGGATGAAAGTATCATGAAAGGCAGGTCCTTCTCTGCCTTGTTCTCCACTCTTTGTAACAGTTACTACCACATTGCACACCCACAAATATTCGTTAAATGAAAGCATTTTCTTTATGGGCAGATCTCAAATTAAATTTGAAGTCACTTCAGAAAAAAGTAGGCCTGGGGACAAAGGAATACAGAATGAAATGAATATTTCATATAACTATTTTTAAAAAGACCTCTGGTTATTTTAGAGTCAAGAAAATTCTAGACATTTTAGTGAAAACTACACCCTGATTTGATCCACATTTCTGGATGTCCGTTAAATCAGAAGAAAATGGACAGAAACTGAGAAGTATGGCAGAAGTCTTTCCTACACCCTGAAATACTTATTTGAAAAATCAGTTTTTTTAGAATATTTAATAGAATGACAGAAGGCGATCCTTGATTGCAGCGCTTTGCCTTTGTTGTGTATTTCAGGGGATGTTGTACAACCCCTTACTCACCAACAATTTTACCTGTTGACTCTCAGTTGTTTGGAGGCACAGCTTCACTCCGTCTGGAGAAGAACAGAGAGAAAACAAAAGGAACAGCACAGCTGGTTCCTCAGGCAGCATGACTGGAATTCTTTCTCAGCTTTTGTGTTCACTTAGAAATGTTATCTTAATCTCAACTGACAAGAGTGTTCTTAAAACAAAACTCAGAGGTAGAAGGCTAGAGGAATGCTTCAGAGTCATCCAAGAAGAACAAAATGAATAGGATCTGCACAGCAATTACATTTAGAAACTGAAACTTACTACCCACAATTTAGACACTAGATGGAAAGACAAATTGTTCCTTTCTATTTTGGGGTGAAGATTATAATAGACCATAATAGTGGCTTTTCACATTAAATAATGTTTTTCCATTTCTGTAAAAATGCCTTAATGTCAAAAAGGAAGGAAAATCACTTAGACTAGAGAGGAAAAATAAGCTATGCAGTGGCAATAATTCATTTATTCTTCTATCCAGCAATTATTAAACACCTACTGTGTACCTGATTTTGTTCTAAGCAGAGAAAGAGATAATTATCATAAGGGCTGTAAGAGAGAATCTCTTTAACTAGGGGGCACCTCCAAACAAAAACCAGGGATGAGGGAAGGTTTCTTAGAAGAATTGTAAGTAAGCAATATGGAGATTTTAGAAACTGAAATTTGAAATATTTTAAAGCAGTATCATAAAATTGTCTTTCTACATAAATGTAGCTATTATTATTATTGAAATCTCTGTGTGTCCTAAGCATATACAACTCACAGAAGGAGAAAAAGCATCTCCGTGCCATATGTAGGAGGGAGGTATTAGATTTAAACATTTCTGATAATCCAGCCTTCATTAAAAATAACTAATGATGTTCACATGATTCGGACCTTATGCTAAAAACTGAAATCAGGAGAGAAGAATTTTTTCAGGAGTAACTGAAGTGAGCAAACTTGAATCATAAAGCTTTGTTTCTTTATTTTTCATTTTTATTCATCATTGTGGGAAGGATTCATTTTATTCTCCAGGGACCCAAGGACACTTTTTTTCCTTTCCTCCCTCCCTTCTTCCTCCCTCCTTCCCTTCTTCCCTTTCTTCCTTCCTCTGTCAACTGAAAAAAAACAAAAACAAAACAAAAACAAAAAATGCACAGCCTGGAAGTTGAGAATTATGTTTTATTCAGGGAACTTACTGAGGACTATAGCTGAGAAGACAGCCTCTCAGATAGCTCTGAAGAGCTGTTCCAAAGAGGTAAGGGAGGAACAAGGATATATCCGAGTTTTGCTGACAAAAACAAAAAACAAAAGCCAAAAAGCCACCATGTAGTCGAACATCAAAAGAATTACTGCTAATCACCAAAACCAGACATCCCAAGTTAATGATTTTAGCACTTTTCTATGTATGGGAAGATGCAAGAGTCTGGGCTCATTGAAATTATCCCTTTGACGTGAATTCTAACTATCCAGGGACAGTATCCTGTTTTTCTCCATCCTGAATTCCCCTTAGGGTGTGCTTTCAGGAGTGGACACAATGTCTCATGGCTTGATGGTGGGCAACATTGATTGTTTACTGAAACGGCAGACAACATTCTTTGTCCACACCTTTTCACTCTTTCTCTCTTTTCCTTTTTGGATACCTCAGACCTCTAAGATAGATGTGACACAATTATTTTCAGTTGCTCTTTTGTATCCACTCTAAAAGTTCCAGGACTCTTGTAGAGTGTGCAGAAAAATGCACAATCACTTAGGCATTCAGTGAGGATTGGGGAGGGACAGAGATAAGGGCTGTTATGCAGGAAGCTAACTGTAGTCATCACAGAAGGGAATCTGAGGAATGAGAGGGAAGAGGGAAGAAAAGATATATTAAACATCATGTTTTCAGTACTGTTGATGTTGCCTTCTATCCTTTCTTATAAGATGCAAGATTTAAAATAATAAATAACGAAGGAATGATAGTAATATTTCTAAGCCCTTTTATGCCCGTTCTCTACTCTCAGTCCTTATGATACTACCAGAGTCAGGAGAAATTTTAGGTCATAGGCTAAGAGGAAAACAATAGTCAAGGAGAAGAATTCCAGGTGTGGTGAAATGGAAAATGCTATAGTTCTCAGAGCAATGATCAGGACACCTTGCCTTCCACTTCCAAGTATGGGGCTGGGGAGGGAGAAAGGAGATAAGCCTGCAGCAGATCTGATGGGATCACTGCTGCACTCTTGACATCGTTCCCCCACTTTCAGCCAGTGTTCTCAAACTGCAGTGCTTATGGAATGGCAAGGGTGCTTGTTGAAAATGCAGAAAACTAAACTCCATGTAAGTGTTTCTTACAGCATACCTCTTTCTGAGACACACAGGCTAAGAGATAAGTTGCTACAAGTTCCTTGGAACACAGTGTAAAGTCTGTTGGGGAACTAAAAGAAGCCAAGTTGACCATTTAACAATTATCAGGTTCTTTGGGCAAATATTGACAGCTCCCAGTGATTAGAGGGAGGTGTTGGCTGACGATCACATAACTTTGCTACCTCACGGTATGTTATGAAAACAAGTTTTAGATTGAGGCCTGTCTAACGTTTTCTAACAAGCCAGCACAGTCACATAAACTGTGCTTCTAAGCTTGTGGTATCAAGGCTAAGATGTTCTGAAAGCAGATTAGCGAAACTTCTGGTTTGGGTCAAGCAAAAGTGTCCCCTCTGAAACGAAGGTGCATTGCCAAAGGGAGCCGTGGACCTCGCAGGCTGCTCCAAAGATATTAGCTGCAGCCATTCTTGCCATATCCTGACTCCATCTTCATCCGTGGGTATTGGTGCTTGTTGCCTCTTTGTATTCAATCACACAACTCAAGCACAACTCATTTTACTATTTTAAAAAGTCATCCTTAATATTTCTTATGAACTAAAAACTCTGGTATAGACTTCCAAAATGATATTTGAAGTTTTTATACTGCTACGTCTGAAGTATGATTACCTGTTTAAGGTACTACAAATGTTAAAATGATCTTAGAGCAATGAATATAGGAAGCATTCAGATGTTAACTAATACTGTTTTTCTTGCAGTTACCATGGTTGTCATTTTCCTCTCTGTTATAGCATATGACATGTTCAACTATTTCTCTACATGTCTAGCTTACAAAACTAGTGTTTTTCAAACCCATTAGAAGGTTATAAAATCAATTTAACGGTTTCTATGTAGCATTTTTGAATAAAATACACAGAAGAGAATAGAAAATATTAGAGTATATCAGCCTTTGGTTCAGTCATAGGTGTATAAACTGAGTAGCAATAGAAAATCTATTTTCTACTATAGGTCATGGTCAAAGAGAAAAACCCTATACTAGATTGTATGCCTCAAAATAAGGGAATAACAGCCACTGTCTTATTTATGTTTCTATCCTCAAGGTTTAGCATATGTGTAGCTGCACAGTAAATGTTTGAAGCCATGGATTCTTTTTTTTTTTTTCTGCTAAGATGAATTTCACTGTAAAATGGAACCAAAGATATTTAAACCTTTTGCATAATCTGAAACTGAGTGTAAGTAAGTGAGCATTTGTAATTGATATTTGTAGAACCAAACAGTAAAAGCGTTCTCTGATGCTCTGGCTTGAAGAGAACTGTAATTATTTCCCTAGAAATCTTTATAGCTCACTTTTTCTTATATCATAGGGTTCTGCTTTTTTAAAAAATTACTTATTTCTGTGAAATGCATGGCTGTGTCCTTTATACTAGTTTCCTGTGGTTGCTGTAACAAATTACCACAAACACAGCAACTTAACACAAATTTATTATCTTACGTTTGTACAGAATAGACATCTGACATGAGTCTCACTGGGCTAAAATCAAGATATCCACAAGGCTGCATTTTTTTTTTTTTTTTTCAGGAGAATCTGATTCCTTAACTTCCAGCTTCTAGAGGCTTTCCCAGGCTCATGGCTCTTTGCTCCATCTTCAAAGCCAACAGTACAGCACAGACTTCTGTTTCGATGGTCACAACTTCTTCTCTGACTTTGACACATCTGCTTCCCTCTTTCATTTATAAGGACCCTTCATTTATAAGAACTGCCCCAGGGAACAATCTTCCCAAAGCATTTTAGATAATTTTCCTTCTACTTGATTTAATGACATCACCATCTGGGTAATTTCTTAAAAGCCTTTTTTTTTTTTTATCCACACCTGTAATTTTATTTTATTTTTTTCTAGATTATATTTTCCGTTATAACTCAACTCTCAGAGAAGTTAGAAACTTTTTTTAACCTCATCATTTTTAACCAAAATTATAGACCGCAATGTTATGAGTGTGGCCTTTTTTGTTCTTGGCTAGGATGTGACAAGGGAAGGGTTTTAAAGGGGACGTAAAGGGAAGTCACAGAAATAGTATTAAACAAAGAAATATAAATGTACATGCATCATAAGAAATTAAGACCAATATTCTTTTTTAACATAGGAGGCATTTTGGGTAACAAACTATTTTTAAAGGTCTAATTAAAGAGTATACATTCTTTAATTAGTTAATAAAATGCAGTAACCATGTGTTCAAAAACAAATGCAAGAACCACTTATGTAATAGAATGATAATGCTTTTTGATATAACATTTGTAACACTGAAACTTGTCTACTTAGCAGCCAAAAATAAAAACATGAATTGGAAAAATGTAGTTATTAATACAAAGTTCAGACCTAATACATGTTTTTCTGATCTTTAATTATTATTCCCTTCCTGTGAATGCATCATGGTGATGCTAGGTTTCAAATGCATTAGTTTTTATAAATAAACTGTATTACTACATATGTTGAAAATATGTTCACACCATGCTTTTTCAAAAAATTTCATATGACTTTGGGGATAAGGGTGAATACAGTAACATCTTACTATATGCGATTTTAGCATCCTTAGTTTGACAATTTGCTGAAGTTTGTGTAACAATTCTAAATTTTATGTTGAAATTTTAAAAATATATAATTTTTAACATCTGTATGGTTTAGTTAATAGTTTGAAAAGAAAAAATTATAGAAATAGACATACAAGGCACAAAATCCTAAACCAGTGAAAGTGGTTTGTTAGTTTACAAACATGCATAATCTGCCTAAATCTGCATAACACAAAACTTTGGGGAAAGAATATGGCTGTCCAGAAGAAAGGCATTGCAGTGTTTCCTGAACAATTGAGGAAAGTGATTCCTAAGAGCAGCTACCTATTGGCAGAATGTTCTAACCCTGTCTACTCTGGTTTCTTTTGGAAGCCAATGCCTTCTAATACTCTTTTTTTTTTTTAAATTGAAGTATAATTGATTTACAATATTATGTTAGTTTTAGGTATACAGCATAGTGTTTCAGTAATTTTGCAGATTATACTCCATTATAGGTTATTACAAGATAATGGCTATAATTCCCTGTGCTATACAGTATATCTTTTTTGCTTATCTATTTTATACATAGTAGTTTGTATCGATTAATCCCATACCCTAATTTGTCCCTCTCCCTTTCCCTCTCCCCTTTGGTAACCACAGGTTTTTTTTCTGTATCTGTGAGTCTGTTCCTGTTTTGCATATACATTCATTTGTATTACTTTTTAGATTCTAGATATCAGTGATACCATACTGTATTTGTCTTTCTCCATCTGACTTATTTCACTGAGTAATACTCTCTAGGTCCATTTTCAGTAACCACATTTCAATTTTTTTCTGCATGTCCCTATTTTCTATGAGAATTTGGATTTCCAATCAGATTTTTGCTATTTATGAGATTTATCAGCAGCACAGATCCTTAGCCAGGAATTATGTCACTTTACCTAAAAATCTTATGGCTCCTTTTAAAATAAAATGTGCTCTGCACAGCAAATTTTAAAATGAAACATCTCTCAGAGGATTACATGTTTCTTATTACCTTGAAGATGTTAAATTGCTCTTATAAATTAGTTTCCAATCTTCTTTTTCCAGTCTTACCTTAATTCTCCATGGTTTTAATAGCAAAGTGAACTTGCTGGTTTCTCTTGGTTTATTGCTTTCCCTAAAAATAATCTTAATAGCTTAAGTAGGTTTGTAAATTTGATTCTTTCTAATAGTTTCATTTATAAGTGGTCACGTTTTCTCTCTCAAGCACAAGTTAATATTTCTATAAACAATTGAGTTTGTTTGGTTTTGAAATTATGCATCCATTTCAGTTTGAAACTACTATTGTTCCTAACCAATATTAGCTGAGGCAGATATAGCACAACTTACCTTAATAGTAAATGTTTCTTGGAGTGTTTACACTAAGGATTCAATGAAAATTGGTTTGAGTCAAAAAGATTAAGTTGTAAAGCAAGCAGAGTCCTTACTGGAAGAAATCAACTGTAAACTTTGAAGTCAAAACCAGGTTTGAATCTGGCTTTACCACTGATTAGCTGTGACTTGGAGTACAGTACTTGTCCTCTGTGAACCTCAGTTTTCTCGTCTGTGCAATCTGGAAAGCACCTATATTGCAAAAATGATGTGAGTACAACATGAAAGATTGTAGGTAAATCTTTAGTATAGGGCCTACAGTAAGCATCTAATCAACAGTTGTTACTATTACCTTGAATGTTTTGCTTTGGCTTTTAAAGAAGTTCCAACTATTCTTAAAAGATTTTTAATTGATGCATGCTATAAACTGTTTTTAACATCACAAGGAATACACAACATACCAAATAGACAAAGATCACACAAAAATTCAAATTAAAAAAATTCAATCTACCAAAACTAAATCAAATAAATTTTTAAATGTTAGATTGACAATAATTTTTTAAACATAACCTTTTTATGAATAGACTGGCATTGCAGATAAGTGTGTGTATGTGGGAGGGTGAGGGATGAATTTTTCTATTAAGCAGCTGAGACAGTTAGTTATCTGTATATAAAAGAATAAAACTGGTCCCTTACCTCACACCATATTGAAATACCAAGTAGACAAAAGACTTAAATGTAAATTGCAAGACTAAACCAAAGTACAAAATAAATATACATGAATATATACTAAATGTACATAAATATATACATGAATAAAGATAAATGGTTGCATAAATAAATATATTGGGAAGAGGAGACAAATCTTTCTTACAGAAGATTAAAGTTAACATTCCCAGTGATGTCTTGTAGATATCATGCACCCCTTGATATTCTGGGATGAGAATACCACTTATGTAGTATTTTTTTTCAAAACACCCTTAACCCCACTCTGATCATGAGAAAAAACATCTGAAAATTTAGATTCAAGGACTTTCTACAGTTACCTGGCCAGTACTCCTTAAGATTGTGAAGGTCAAGAAAAATGAGAAAAGACTGAGAAATTGTCACAAATTAGCAGAAGTGACAAAGAAATGCAATCTTACCCAGGACTGGATCCTGGAATAGAAAGGTGAAAAATTGGTGAAACCCAAATAAAATCGGAGTTCAATTAACAGCAATGTACTAATGTTGGTTTCTTAGACTTTTTTTTTTTTTTTGCGGTACACGGGCTTCTCATCGCTGCGGCCCCTCACGTTGCGGAGCACAGGCTCCGGACGCGCAGGCTCAGTGGCCATGGCTCAAGGGCCCAGCCGCTCCGCGTCATGTGGGATCTTCCCGGACCAGGACACGAACCCGTGTCCACTGCATCGCCAGACGGACTCTCAACCACTGCACCACCAGGGAAGCCTAGTTTCTTGGTTTTGGCAAGTGTACTATTGTAATGCAAGATGCTAACAAAGGATGGAACTGAGGGAAGAATATATGGGAACTCTGTACTATTGCTGAAACTTTTCTGTAAACCTAAAATTATTCCAAAATAAAAAGTATACTAAAGAAAGACTGTAAGACTTAGAAAATAATATGAAAAATATCTTTACATATTTACTATATAGAGGGATTTATTAACCAAGAAAAAAAGTACATAAAATTGTCGATAAATTTGACTGCATTAAATTCTAGAATGTCTGTTCACCAAACAATGCTGCAAAGAGAGTAAAAATAAAAATCACAGCCTGGGAGAAGATATTTACAGCAAATACATTTCCATGGCAAGAGATCTCTTGCAACGCAAATTGAAAAAGGCAAGAAACTCTGTGGAAAAATGAGGAAAAGAGGTAAAAGACACTTCAGAGAAAAGAAAATCTCAAGGATCAATGAGTATATAAAGGATATTCAACCTCATTACTATTCAGAAAAAGTCCACAGTGGGATATCATTTCATATTTACCTGACCGGAAATTGTAAAGACTGAGAATGTCAAGTGTTATCAAGTATGTGGAACACCAAACATTTATGCACTGCAGGTGGGAATGTAAGGCTATATTGTCACTTTGGAAACAATTTGGCTGTATCTAAAGTTGAAGATGTATTTATCCTACGTGTGGCAAAACAATTGCACTCCTACCCTAGAGAAACTTTTCTATATATGAACCAAGAAATATGTACCAAAGTACTCCCAGAAACTCTATTTGTAATAGCAAACAAACAAACAAAACAAAACAAAAAACAAAACTAGAAGCAACCCAAATATCTACCACAACACAATTCCATCTAACAATGAAGATAAAATAGTAACAAGCAACAACAAAAATACATTTTAAGAATATAAGTTGGAGAGAAAAGAGGAAACTGTAGAAGAAGGCATACAGCATGATTTCACTACATAAAATTTAAAAATGTTGAAATAAACATAGTTCATAGGGTTATGAACATGTGGGAAAGCTATAAAGAAAAGCATGAGAATGGTAAGCATGATTCTTACAGCTGTTACCTCTATGGAGGTAAGCACACAAGAAACTAAAAATTATGCAATATACTCTATATTTAATGGGATGGTGGGTTTATGAGCATCTGTATTGTTATAATTTACCTATTATGAGTAGCATAAAGAGTATTTAATGTCTACCTAATAAAAATAAATGAAAGAGAAAGAAAAAGAGAGATGGAGAGAGGAAGAGAAACATGAGAAGAAGAGAGAGGGAGAATGTGGGTTACCACTCCCGCTAACAACCATACCCAGGAAGTATGGTTACCCCAGTGTACTAAGGGATTCCCAAGGTTAGAACTAAGTTTGTTAGTTTGGTAGATTTCACTTCCTCTTTTTGTTATCCCATATCTAAGTGCCATTTAAATTAGCTGGGATCAAAGTACAGATGTGAAACTCCATTATCTGTTCCCTCTAGCTCAGCCTCTTGTGACACACAGCATCACAGGCCTGGCCCCATGCTTGCTTTGGTAGAATTGCAGTCCTCTCTTCTTCCTCTTCTCATTGTCACAACAGAAACTCTAAATGTCTCTGTCTACAAACCTGGACTCTTCGATATTGTAATAAGCTGTCCTTCCTGAGGGTTTATCTCCAGAGACTGGGCTGCCTTTTCCTTCCTCCCTACAACTTCCTTCAGCCACACTTTGTTCAAATCCATTAATGCAATGGTAACGGAAGAATTTCTAAAGCAAAGCTGGCCGATCATTGCCAGAAACACCTCTTATCTCTTCCTGTTCAAGGAAGCTGTCAGGGATCCTGCGAAAGTAACTTGAGAGAAATGCAGACCTCTTTTTTAAATGAAAGATTCGTATTAGGTTTGAGCATGTCTTGTTTGCTTCCGATGCCAGAAGAAAAACATTGAGCAAGTGTAGAGGTGGGAGACAAATGGACCAGTCCAGATAGAGAAGATGGTCTAAACCAAGGCAGTAGATGTGGCAGAAGTGGAAATAGAAAAGAAAGGACAGATCTGAGAGAGATTTGTCTGGAGCCTTGTTTTTTAGTAGATGAAAAGCTGTCTAGAGGGAATGATGTAAAAGTGAGCCACCCTCTCTATGAAACAACAGTGGATGGAGACTTAAAACTTTAAACCCTAAACTTACTGTCTACAATGACACAAGGAGAAAATGGAATACATACGAAAGCTCAGATAATTGGAGCAAAAGTATTAATGGAGCACCCAGCTTTCTATTTACTGCAGGAAGCAACAGAGAAAACATTACTTGTGACATAGTAAAACCTTATAAAATCAATGATTAATCTTATTCATGACTTGCTGTAATTATTAGCATTATACATGGATTGGACTAATTTTTAGGATTATACATGATTTGTACCATGTCACTTTGACGGTTCTCAACTATTCACATTTATCCTTCTTTGTTCCATGGCAAAGAAAACAATATATTGGGAAACATGGAAGTGGTTTATTAAACGCTTTTGGCTGGATAATTTAAGCTTTTAATATTTATAATACAAGGGTTTTCTGAGAAAATATTAAAAAACTATTATGAAAATGTTTTAAGAATAATTTATGAACGATGATAAAAGATCTGGTGGAAGGAAAGTGGTTTGCTTAGATCAACACCTCATGCCCTAGACAGAGTTTTTAAAACCAAAAAGAATTCTGGAAAAAAAAAAGAGTTCAGCCACATTATTTTTATCAAGGAGACCAAGACAACTATTTAAACTATAGAAAAAGGCATCAGGTAAATGTCTTTTATGACTCTGAGTTCATCATTAAAAAAGAGCTTCTAGATCTCAGGTATATATTTTGCTCTCCCATGGGACAAAAATATTTTTATAACATAATTTGGCACATTTTATGACCAAGGTAAAATATGCAAAGAATACACTGTAATATCAATGATAACTCTACAAGCAAACTACAAGGGGGAAATATTACTCAAATATCAATTAAGTAGAATTCAAGATAAGTGTGGCATTTTTTATCCTCTCTTACATGTAAAATGTTTATGTGCTGTAAGTGTTTAGGGGGAATTAGCTCTAAATGTGTATTCCCTGAACAAGTTTGTTTTTTGGTTTTTGTTTTTGTAGGCCTGTATATCTATTTTGCTTGTACTCCAATGGATGCAATATTCCAGGTCACATCTTTTACCATTCCTCTCATTACATTGTACAATTTTTTTTCTTTTTGAGTTTGTTTTCTCCCTTAGAATGTCAGTGCACTGAGACAAAAACTACCATTCTTTATCTGGATTTCTTTAGTTCTTTGCACAGTGCATGGCACACAGTAGATGCTCAATAAATATATAATGAGTTGATTTCTATCAGTGAGTAAACACATGTAATGTTTATTCCAAGATATTTAATTTCCCTAAAAATTGTTATCTCTGAGGATAGAGTTAGATAAGCAATAAAGACATTCTCATCTTTGCAGATGCCTGCTTAGACTCCATAATTATATAAAGTCCTGTAGTAAAAACTTTGTACAAACTCCGCAGTAAAATCTTTGATTCATTCCTCTAAAATACTATGTAAATTTTGTAAACCAAAGAAAACCTCAGAGTACCTTTTCTCCATGAAATATAATACAATTAAATGGCCTTCTTATATTTTGGAGAGGGACTATCTCATCCAGAAATGTAATAGAAAATCATGAATTTTAACATTTCATAAAAAGTAGCATATAGGAGTATGAATCTTCTCTCTGCCCAGGCGTACATATTCGGCTCTGTGGGTTGCTAAGATACACTAAAAAGTACAGAAATGCGATTTGGCTCTTTAAAAATAGGCTAGGCAGCTTTCTTATTTCTGACAAATTTAGTCTCTAGGGAATATACACAATCTCAGTACAATCATTTATTTTAGTCACTTTCTGGCCTTAATCAAATTGTGGTTTATAAAGATTTTAATCTTAGGTTTTAATGTAGAGGTCAACGTTATCTTCAAGACTTAACCAAATAAATACTAAAAGGCAGAGGCCTTTCGGCTTCCCACTCTTTATTTAGGCAATCTGTAGGGAACAAGCCAGATTCATTCCAGTGAAAATCATTGATTTCAATTTGCACAAGTAGCTAACTCATGTTCTCTGCCATGTCTTCTCCTTTTTGCAGAAAAAGAAAGGTTACACCACAGGACAAAGCCCATTTATTTTGAGGTGAAGTGGTGGAGAAAATGAGTGAGGGATATCATGCTGAATTCTTAGGTTATAGCAGACCTTTGGCAAATATATGTTTTCTAGTTGACCCAGATAACAATCATTATGGATATCTTTAAAAGGTTCAAATTATTCCTGTTGTAGAACCTGACTTCAGAACCTATCACTTGTTTTCAGCTTTCAGTATTTTCCAGCTGAATGACACTCCTGGTCATGCCCCTGACCACAGTCTCACAACCTGTTCACGGATAAGAAATAAACAGAGATGATTTTTTTTTACAGTATCCTGGTCCTAAGTTGAAGGTATAAAAGGAATCTATATATACATACATACACTAAAATGTATATATTATATATACTATATATAAAATATATATCTTGTATCTATGAAAGTTTGAAATATATATATTTTTTTAACAATCAATACAGACTTTAAAATCCCACCTATGGGATTTTATGAGATGTCAAATGAGAGCAGAAAAAGGATGGGCAGTAAATTAATCTGCAGATCCAGCAGACGGGAGGCTGGTAAACGAGTGGCCACTGGCATTTCCACCAGATGCTTACTGGAAGGGTAAGAAGTGGTCCTCACAGGCAGGATCTGTCCCAGAGCAACAAGGTATGTAGGCCACCAAGTGATCCAACCAAAAAAAAAAAAAAAATATATATATATATATATATATATATAATACATTACATATTTTAGATGTTCTAGAATTATGGACCTAGAAATAGTAGATGCAGGTCAAAAATCTCTGCCATGTACTATCTCCTAATCCCTAAATTGGCTTCTATTTTTAGTCTTCACGTTATTCACATTCCCTGTGTTTCTTTTACATCACATCCTCTCTTAATTCTTTGCAGAATTTCATTTCCCTTCCATCTCTCTTTCATATAGCATCTCTTATTTTACCGGCCGCAGAATTCCATCTTTTTCTTTCTTCCTTCCTCACTACACACTCAGTCTAGGTGAACATGTCAATGTCATGCTTCAATTAATATCTACATATAAGTGAATTTAAAATATTTATCTCAAACCCATTCCTTTCTCATTTTTATGCTCTAAATTCACTTCTCTGAAGGTATGTTTTCAAATTAATACTCATAAAACCAAACTCATTCTTCAGTACTTCATATCTGCCCCTCCTCCTCTGTTCCCCATCTAAAATTCTCATGACTCAGGTATAATATTGCTCTAAGCTAGATTATGATATGTTAAAGATTTATACTATAAACACTAAGGCTACCACAAAGATGCCGAAAAGATAGCATCTCTTTAAACAAGCTTCAAAGAAGCTGCAGAAAATTACTTGGTACGAACAATAAGTCATTGATTTTGGAGAACTATACTCACCTGACTCCACAACAAAATAAAAACAATTACACGTAATGGGAATAACTGCCAATATTAACAACAGAGACTACTGAACTTTTTCTGGAGAGGGGCTCCTCAAGATAAATGGAGGCTTTCAATTTTTAAAAAGCAGACATTGCCTTTGTTCCCCTTTCTCTTTTCTGAAACCAAGTAATAATTTCATAATACAATATCTTTATTTCTTGCTGTCTTCTTAACCTTGATCAAATTTTCCCTGCCCCTGGTTGCCCTACTTCATACATATATATACTTCATACATTTATACTAAGTTACGGGGCTAAATGGTTTCATCATTTCCTTAAAGTTGGTATTTCCCTTTCTATGTCTTTATGTTCATTAAATTATTGATTGACTTAAGAAAGGAGAAACAAGGAAGAAACAATGTCTGCTCTTTTAAAGCTTCAAGTACCTATTTCCCCTTCAGGAATTTCTTCACACAAAAAAATTCAAGAGTCTCTACCAGAGATGAGATGTTTGCATTTACTCACAGCTACTATGCTTAATATTTTGTTTTTTCTCATTCAGGGTACTATGTTTGAAAATCTTTATACCCTTAAAGACTTGAAAGTCTAATTATGCAGGTATAAGGAAAGGGAAAAAATGATTCTGTGAGTTGTAAAACTAAAAATCGTCCTTTTTTTTTCTTATACCATCAGTAAACCTTTCCCATATTCCACTAAGCAAAAATAATTATTGCCAAAATCAATTCCGAAAACCCAATTATTAGACTTCAAAAATGTTAAAGAAATAAAATATGCTATGAGAATCTTAGGATACACAGTCAAGGACCGACCTGGGTTGGTGCAATCCTACCTTTTCCTGATGTTTCAGAAATCCAAACAGATTGTTTTAAACCCTCCCCCACCCATAATCTAGATTGTTTTAAACCCTCTCCCGCCCATAATCTACATGTAAATAATCCACTTTGTAGGATCATCTGCATTGGCATGTATGTGTTTACATCTCGGACAACATTAATTGTCCCTTCTCTGTGCTATGATAGCACTTATTACTCATGTATCATTATTTCTTTCCACCTGAAACAGATTTTTCAGCCAAGCAGAGGATCTACTGCTATGTGTTGAGTGCTTCCTGTGTCCTGGCACTGTGCTAAATTCTGCACATATTTAACCCTCTGCAATCATTTGGCCCTCACAAAAATCCAATGAAGTAGGTACTATTGCTATCCTATTTTAAAGATGCAGAAATGGAAGCAAACAGAAGCTAAATGACTCGTCCACACAGCAATAAATGATGGAGCCAAGATGAGAACCCAAGCTGTGCAGCTCCTGGGCTTATACTTCTAACTAGTACCAAACTAATTCTCTTAATAAGACATATGTAGCCAATGATTTCTTAACCAAAACCATATTGATGAACATTTAAGTTGATTCTAAACTTTTGCTTTTATGAACAGTGTTATAATGAGTATCTTTGTACATACATTATTTTATATGGGAGGGTTTATCTATAGAATAAATGTCTTGAAGTAGAATTTTTAAATCAAAAAGCATGTACATTTTACATTTTGATAAGTATTGCCAAAATGTTCTCCACAAGCGGTAGTAAGAATTTATATTCCCAAGAGCTATAAGTTAGAGTAAAGCAATTATATTTTACAAATTCTAAGTTATTTTTGGAGTGTATCCACAGGTTCTTTACTTTACTTTTCCCTCAGGTTCCCTCCTACACTAAAAATCGATGCAATTATCCAAGGATTTGAACCACAAAACATTTTGTTCAAATATTCAAAATCTAGGTAAAAGTATGTCTTTGTTACTTTGAAGGATAGGGAAGGATGAAGTTATCTGGATAATTATATCTGTTACCCCATTTCAACTGGTATGTTTAAATTTACAGATGTTAAAAAGGGGACCACTTTATAATTAGATTCTCTGTGAATCAAATATCAACTAGACATGGGAAAACTTGTTTTTCCATACATAAATTGTGAAAAATCTGAAGTATGTTCAAAGCAAACTAACCACAAAATGATTTAAGAAAATAAACTTTTTTTTAAAAGAGGGAAATTAAAATGGAAGATTGCTTCAAAATAAATATTTGGCAATATTGAAGACTTTTTAATACAAAATTTTTCATCTCACAAATTCAATGTAGAAAACTTTCATACCTCGATTTTTTCAAATGCCAAATGAAATTTTAATTGAACCTAGTGCCAAAAATGAAAAAGGTAGATAATTTTATGAAAAGTTATAGTAATGTTTAAAGAGCCATTATCTTATTTAAATTAAATTATACAAATGGAAGTTTTAAATCAATTTGAGGTTTCAAAATAACTCAGTTGCATTTTAAAATAACTTAACTTGTATTATGATGACATATTTTGAATGTTTTCTAATTGAGTGACCAATAAGAATCAATCACCTTCTCATGTTAGCTCATTTAAGACCTCCAACAGCCAAGTGAGATAGAAATTCTTCATCTCCCTTTTACAGATAAAACTGGAGTTCCGGTAGGTGATGTGACTTATCCATAGACATGTATAGATAAAGGTAGCCGTGCCAGATCTCAAGTCCCACAAATATAAGACAGCAGATTCAGTTTTGACTAACAAGAAGATATTTCTGTCTGATTTCTGAATGTCAGCTGAACTAGCAGTGGCTACCTCAGATTTTGAATATTGATTGTTTTAAGTCCCTACTATTTTGTTTTTAACTGTCCAAAATAAAAAGGAGGAAAATCATTGTTCTTTGCGAGTAAATTACTTAACTCTTTGCACTGCCAAGATCTTCATGCCCAGAGAGACGCAAGGCATAGTCAGTAGCTTTACCAAGACTCCTTTAATATGGTCTTATTAATATTGTTAGTAAAATAGGCAACTTATTATTGAAAACCAACAGAGTAACTTTAAGAAGTCACATATTCAAATGCCTTCAAGAATCTTACAATTCTAGAAGTAAGAATAAGGCTATGGGAAGTAGTAGGTCCAGAGGTTTATGGAAGAGGTACGCTTTTATAAAGGTGTCCAACTTCAAAAATACCCACAATCATAGGAACCAGAGAAACAAAGTGTGCAGATTGGACCTATGGCTTTGGTGTCAGTGTCTTGGCTATTTTACCAAAACTGAACCTGAATAATTGTGATAACTAGAAATAAAATAAAATAATATTAACGATAATAACAGAAAGATGATTGTAAATTGGATTCCAAAAAATAAACTGCTTGTTAATCATAACAACTGGCAGAATAAAGAATACTGTAAGTATATATTTATTTTCAGCTTTGCTTGGAAAGAAAATACTAGTTTTTTAACTATGTACATATTTAGGTAGAATAGGCTAAAAACCTTCCCTACACAAATTTTAAATTTAAATAAACTGCTACTCAGATCTAACAACAGAAGCCCAGTTCTAGATCTCAAAAGAGATGTAAGCCACAAATGAGAGAATATGATGCTGCCTACAGTCAGTCACACTCCTCAGTTTGTTACCATCTCTTCTCATTGGGAGGCTCTCCAGTGATAAAAAGGATTTGCAATGACCATAGCTCTGAGGGTGGCTTCTGTCCCCTAAATCTCTGATCCCCTTTCCATGGTACCTTCCCAAAAGAAGAATGAAGTTCTGCATATTTTTATACAGAGAATGATACAACAAGCTAAACCCACTTAAAAAAAGCAAAACCATAAACAACAAGGATTTATTGTATAGCACAGGGAACTATATTCAATATCTTGTAATAACCTATAATGGAAAAAAATATGAAAAAGAATATATATATATATATATTCTGAATCACTTTGCCATACATCTGAAACTAACGCAATATTGTAAATCAGCTATAGTAGAAAACAAACAAAAACCAAAAAAACCCTATGCCATATTGTTGTGCATTCGGTATTCAAGTTCTATAATAGTCTATACTTTCTAAGTGAAGGAATGCTGAATAAATTGTCCATTATATTAGATGTGTCAGAAAAAATGCTTCTGGGTTCTAACTAAATATCCAATTTGCTAGAACTTAAGATACCTGACAAAAGATACCCATAGACCCCTATTCATGATCAGGACTGAAGAGTCTCCTGTGACTCAACATATCCACACCCAAACTCATTATCCTTCCCTGATAAAGCTTTTTCTTCATCATACATTTTCTTTATAAGTTATTCAAGGTGCAGCTTAAATAATCATCCATGACATGTGTTGTGAGTACCCTAATCACAAGATCTCTCTTTCTCTCTCTTCTGAAATTCTGCAGTATTTGTCTGCAGTAATCAGATACTTTTATACTCCCATATAAAATAAAAATTAAATTAAAACAGAAAATAAAGACTTATTCATCATTGACAGGCACTAATAGTCCACTCCAAAAGAAGAATATTTTGTTCCTGGAAATGCTACTTGGAATTGAATAGCCAATACAAAACGAATTGTCATCTACACTAAGTACTTCCAAATTCTCAAAGGGCCATCTTCAGAGAGAAAACAGACTAAAAAGATTAAAAAAAAAAAAAAAAAGAAGAAGAAGAAGAAGAAAAAGAAAAGGTAGATACACTGAAGGGAACTATGAACGAGAGGAAATCCTCATTTTCCAGAACAGTCGATTACAATAAAGCAAAATAATTCTTTTCGGTTCTGTTAAAAAAAATCAGGTATTTCATTTTATCATAGCTGTTTGTACATAGTTACCATTTCCAATAACACTGTAGGCTCCAAAAAAATAAGGGTAATATTGTATATCTTAACTATGTTTTAGTAAGAAGATGACTATAATATATGGTCCCAGCTGCCAAGGCACCAGAAGTCTCAATTCTTATTCTTCCACAAATTACCTTACATAAAATAAGTGTTCAGTCAAATTTTTGAAATTCTTTTACTCACTTCCCAAGCCCATAATAATAGCCAGAAAAGAAATGCAGACAAAGAATTTTTTTTTTATTTTATGGGTCATCATATGAACATGCCAATTTTTTAAATAGCATAAAAATTACAGTATAAACAGGACAAATTATTTACTTAATACTTTCAGTTTCGTTAATGTATTTTGGGAGGAAAAAGGAAACCATAATGAATAATATAATAATATTATATTATATAATAATATTAGTTTCTGGTTTTTGATTTATTCTTTAGTTTTAAAATAATTAAATAAAAAGAACAAATTTTAATTTTATTAATATTTAGATTTAGTAAAATATTTCATATAAACTAAAATAGATATTTATCAAGTAAATATACCACACTTTGAAGTTCATGTTTTTCCACTGTTTTAATGTTTAAATACAAGTACAAACTACAAGTGATCATATAAACCATGACAAAGGAGCCAAGAACATGCAAGAGGGAAAGGATAGTCTCTTCAGTAAATGGTGTTGAGAAAACTTACATGCAAAAGAATGCAACCTGACTATTATCTTACACCATACACAAAAGTTAACTCAAACTGGATTAAAGACTTGAATGTAAGACCTGAAACCATAAAACTCCTAGAAGAAAAAGTAGGTGGTAGGCTCCTTGACATAAGTTTTGGAGATGATTGTTTGGATTAGACACCAAAAGCAAAGGTAACAAAAGCAAAAGTAAACAAATGGGACTACATCAAACTGAAAAACTTATGTACAGTGTAGGAAACCATTAACAAAATGAAAAGATAACCCCCTGAACAGGAGAAGGTATTTGCAAATCATATATCTGATAAAGAGCTAATATCTAAAATATATAAAGAATATATGCAACTCAATAGCAAATAATCTGATTTAAAAATGGACAGAGGATATGAATAGACATTTTTCCAAAGAATACATACAGATGGCCAACAGGCATATAAAAATGTGCTCAACTAATCATCAGGGGAATGCAAATCAAAAGCACAATGAGATATCACCTCATGTTACAATGGCTATTATCAAAAAGACAAGAAATAACAAGCATTGGTGAGGATGTGGAGAAAAGGGAACCTTTGTGCACAATTGGTAAGAATGTAAACTGGTGCAACTGCTATGAAAAACAGTATGGATGTTACTCAAAAAATTAAGACTAGAACTACCATATGATCCAGCAATTCCATTTCTGGGTTCTTACCTGAAGAAAATGAAAACACTAATTTGAAAAACTATAGGCACCCTCATGTTTATTGCAGCATTATTTCTAATAGATAAGACATGGAAACAATCTAAGTGTCCATCAATAGAGGAATGTGTAAAGAAGACGTGGTATTTATATACAGTGGAATATTATTAGCCATAAAAAAGAAGGAAATCTTGCCATGTGCAACAAGGTGGATGACCTTGAGGACATTATGTTGAGTGAAATACGTCAAATGGAGAAAGACAAGTAACATATTAACTCTGTTATATGTGTAATCTAAAAACAAACAAAAAGTTTATAGATACACAGAACAGATTGGTGATTACCAGAGGCAAGGTATGGGGGGTGTGTGCAAAATGGCTGAAGGTAGACAAAAGGCATAAATTTTCAGTTATAAAATAAAAGTCATATAGCTACAGCATGGTGACTATAGTTAATAATACTGTATTGCATATTTGAAACTTGCTAAGAGTATATCTTAAAAGTTCTCATCACAAGAAAATAAATTTTATGACTATTAGGGTGACTGATGGATGTGAGATAGACTTATCATGGTAATTATTTCACAATATATACAAATATGGAATCGTTATGTTATACACCTGAAGCTAATGTAATATGTCAATTATACCTCAATAAAAAAAATTCCACTTTGAATTTCATACTTTTCCACTGTTTTAAAGTTTAAATAAGTGAAATCTACAAGCGGTAACATAGAATGCTAGAATTAAAGTAAACTGAGTTCTATTTCTTCATATTTTCAGTATGCTCTCATCATTTATTTTGACCCACTGTTTAAATATAGGAACATGTGCTATCATAGGAGTTATAGGAGGAACTGCTCCCAAAGAAAACTCAAATGAGACTAAACTGTTACAAACTTAAACTATGAGAATGAAACTGTGTACCTGAGTCTGTGTGTGTATGTGTGTGTTTGTGTGTGTGCGTGCACTTGTGTGGGGGGAGGCAACTATATCCAAAGAATTTTCCAGAGTTGCTTCCATTTATAAAACAATGTTCATTGAAGGGTAACTAATTTAAAAATGTGCCAGTTTGTAGCTTGCACACAATTATCGAAACACAATAGTTACCACAGCTATTGTTTAGAATTTAGACCAAGAGATCTTTTTCTGGCAGGAGTACTTTAGCACTGACATTGTTTGGAGATGCTGATGCCTGGTGATAATAAAAAGCAGACCGACTTTAGTCAGTTTTATTATTGTTTTTGCAATATTCCCGTGCAATGCACTCCTTCATCCCTGTTCTGCTCTTGTTATTCCACTGCCTGAAACCTAACTGTGATAATGAATGTGAAAGTACCTGGCACCAGGTCACGTTATATTATGGTGGTGACTGCAATGGTGAGTGTTAATCATTGGCAGAGTTTATCCTTTGCAAAATACACAGGCACTTCTTTTTAAACCGCTTTCAAGTTTAGTACACCAACCATTTTATCAGTGTAATACTACTATTTCTGGATTTAAAAAAATTGACATCTGAGTCATTTAAGTTTGGGTGACTCATTTTAGGTCAAGGACTTAATTTGTTTAAAAAAAAACCATGGGGACATCTGCATGTCTAGGCTAACTGGTACAAGTGTAAATCTCAATGAGCAAGCATCTTCTGGTGTTATCAATAGTCAGATGCAAGAAAAATCCTTTTCTAGTCCAAAGAGTTTCAGAACAAGTGAAATATAAATGTGAACAGGGCAGTGCACCAAAATCTCCGTCAATGGATAATAAAACTAAAGGAGATCGCAAACCCAAAATGTTTTATTTGAAAAAAACAAACTCAGCTTGACACCAATAAAATTTTACAGCCTCTTCAAAAACAATAAGTTGTTCAAAAAACACTTCATAAATTTATCAGATGAGAGACCAGATTGTTGAAGGTGACAGAGGGAAACATTTTGATTGGTTAAAAACAAACTCAGAAAATAAATAAATAAAAAAAATAATAAAAAAAAACAAACTCAGTATACCCACCTCATCCCTAACTAGTTTAAACTCAGAACTGGAAATTTTTTTGATAAAAATAAGCTATTATTCAACTATGACACTGAATCATGTTGATTAAAAAATAAATAATACTCCATTTTTAATATATCATGATTACACTGTCCTCATTTTATATAGTGTTGATTTTATTTTTAATGAAACTTTTATTAGTCTTACCTACTAATCATTTATAATGTATATTGATTATATAATATTAATAATGATGTATATTGATTTTTTGTTATTAAACCTATGTTATATATAAGCTTTATAAATGTTTATAAAAGTATCTATAAAAATTTTATAAATTTGTACATAAACTGTATTAAATCTCTAGTACTGGTGCTTTATTTTATTAGTTCTAGAAGTTCTTAATGAAATATTGGTATTAATAGCAGTATTTAAGCATTTCCCAAGTTAACCATATTACACCGTATCAAGATACAGGTACTACAGTTACTGTATGCATGCTGTCCTAGCTTGCTCTGAAGAAAAGAGAGTATCTTTTTTTGCTTTCTTATTGACAAATATACACTAATACGTATAAAATAGATAACTAATAAGAACCCACTATATAGCACAGGGAACTCCACTTTGCTGTACAGTAGAAACTAACACATTATAAAACAACTATAACCCAATTTAAAAAAAGAGAGAGTATCTAAAATCCATCTTCAGCTTATCTTCAAATTCAACTGACTCAATTTCTGGATAAGCAAAAAACATGTTAGATTAAAGTATGATGATCAGCAATTTTTTTTCTACTCTAACCATTTTTTCTTGCTTTTAGAATTCTGTTCTATAATTTTCAGTACATTTCATGCAAGATCATTGAGGCAAATTTAAATGTGTCCTGAACATTTACTTATCTCTGCACAAAAAGTCAATCAAATGTCTGGTTTTCTTGTCATTTTTTTTTTTGTTTGTTTTGTTTTGTTTTCTTGTCATTTTGCAAATGAAAATATGTTCTCGGGACTTCCCTGGTGGTCCAGTGGTAAAGAATCTCCCGTACAATGAGGGTTCGATCCCTGATCAGGGAACTAAGAACCCACATGGCACAGGGCAACTAAGCCCGCATGCCACAAATTACAGAGCTCACGCGCTGTGGAGCCCAGGCGTCGCAACTAGAGAAGGGAAAATCCACATGCCACAAATAGAGAAAAGCCCGCGCACCACAACGAAGAGCCCACGTGCCGCAACGAAAGATCCTCCATGCCTCAACAAAGATACCGCATGCCGCAACTAAGACCCGATGCAGCCAAAAAAAAAAAAAAAAAAGAAAAGTTCTAATGTACTGGTGTTGAAGGAAACAAGAAGGGGTTCCTTGGAATGTTTTTGATGTCACCTTGAGGAAATTGTCATACACCATCTGCTAGTTTATTAAGCATAGAGAATGACAATGTTGATGAATTCTTCTTTAATAAATGATATATATTTATATAGTTACCAGCCATAACCTAATGCCCAGAAGCATGGCCAGGTACTTTGAAATACATCCAGCTTAAATTATCTATAGGTGTTTTGTATTTGTGAAGTGACAGATACTCTAAATAATCTATCTTACTTTGTGCTGCACTTCATTTGTACATGCTGGCAAGTGTGTATTTCAATCCAGCTCACAAATGACAAGGTTAATAATCTTCCCTGTCTTCATTGTCCTTGTGGGTTGTCATCTGAGAATTCTCACCCTGTTAAGAATGTACAGGCTGAGGAAAGTTCAGCCTGGTTGAATGTCAAAAAATATTTCAGGAACTATCCTCTCTGTTTTATTTTCCTTGGATTTAATAACATGAATGGGGGATGGTTACAGCTATAGCCTAGAAATGAGAATTCTTTCATAAATCATTAAAATCATTCAGTGACTCCCAAGGAAGAAGGAAATTCAATGAAACTTCTTAAGCCTCCCAAAATGTGGGTTATGAGGAGAGAGAGAGATTGCTCATATAATCAATAAATAATAAATAACTAAATTTAAAAATAAAGAAATTATGTGAAAAAAAATCAAGGAATACTTCAGGATCTCAATTCTACAATTTAGTTTATGGGAACACAAGCTGATAGATTTAAGAGAAAATAGAAATATGCTGTCAATCATTGGATCTCTAGCATTTTGACATTGCTTACAATTAATGGTATTAGTCAGGGTTCAGTTTCACAGTTGGAATCACTCTAGGTACTTTAAGAAGGAAAGCAATCAAATCAAGGAATTATATAAAATCCTTGGAAGAACTGAAGGTGTGGATTGAAGACTGGGCCTCCATATCTGACTTGCCAGAGTCAGGAAGGCAGGGAAGCAGGAATCACTGATGAAACCGCTGAGTTATAAAAATTCATCATTGCCATACTGCTCCAAGGATTAAAAACAGCCACTGCCAGAGCAAGTCTCACAGCTCCGGGGAAACTGGCGCTGGAACACTGGCCCCCAGAGACCAGCTGCCTTCTCCAGTGCAGTTTCCTCCTGACATCTCTAACGCCACATCTCAAGTATGTCCACCAGCAGAACAGAGTGTAAGCAAGCAGGAGGTGTCTGCAGCTCACTCCCACTTCCTGGGATCTGGCATCTCTGTTGGGGGAACTCATTTTATGAAGGACCCATAGGTGCAAGAGAGACTGGGTGTGATGGATTTTGGTCTTCCAGTCTGCGGTACAGAAAGACCCACTAGAAGGAAGTGGGGATGGATATTTTACCCCAATAAAGCATATTCGATATATTTACAAAGTGCTTTCACTGTCAGGTTTTTATAAAAACCTACTGAGATAGGTAGTGCTATGCCCATTTAACAGGAAATTTACAGTTTGAAGTTTCTCCATGACTAAAATTACAGATGAATAAGGTGTTAGGAGGAGTAACTTGATAACAGTTTTGCTTTTGAAATCCTTCCCATTAATACCATACTGCCTCTATAGTGGGTTGCTGAGTGAAGGCATTATTCGTATTTTGTTTATCAGACATCCATAAAAGATTTACTCAGTTAAAACTTAAAAGAGAAAGACCATTCAGCGAAAAATAATAGATACTTCTGTAACAGATATGAAGAAGTTATGTTCTGAAATTGATTCTGTTATCCATTTATTGAATCAAAGAAATGATATGCCTCAAATTGATTACCTGAAGAAGTAGTGATATATCAAAAATCATAATATATTTGGAAATGTTCACTTTTAATAGTTTTTTTAACATCTTTATTGGAGTATAATTGCTTTACAATGGTGTGTTAGTTTCTGCTTTATAACAAAGTGAATCAGCTATACATATACATATATCCCTGTATCTCCCCCCTCTTGTGTCTCCCTCTCACCTTTAATAGTTTTAAATGACAGAAGTTACGAAATACTGTACAATGTTATCTCAATTCAGAAAAATACATATATGAAGACTACACCAAAATCAAATGGCTATCTCTGGATAATGGTAATTTGAGTGTCTTTATATCCTGGAGATTTTACTCCTTTTCCAAATTCAAATTTTAAGCTAACAGAGCAATAAATATTCCTCTTAAGGCAAAACAAAAACTTTTAAGAGTACTTAAGCATTAAGAAATAATACACATAGGGCAAGGGTAGGTAGAAGAATGTTAGGCAGGCAAAATTATCAAAATAAAAACAGTTGAAAATAAGTTTTAAAAGGTGTGGTTCATGTTAAGAAGGAAAAGAGAAAATGTTCTCAATTTCTTCCCCATATTTTTTAAAACAAAATCATAAGAACATTACAGATTCGGGATCACAGCTAGATTATATTCTAAATGGATTTATTTTCTTTTTAAAAATAAATCATAAAGCATCACTCACATACATTATTTTTAAAATCCTTTTTTTATAAATGCAAATTTTCTTATAATAAAATTAAAGCTGTATATCAACAAGAGAGTGTTTGTTCTCAGCATCATCTCTGAGTATCTTAAGTGACGTTCTTATTTCCTTAACTCATTTGATATATAATCATTCAGACAAGTTTTAAACCTTATTCACTATTTTACGTTATTCAACATAGCATCGTTCCAAATAATTTCATTTTTTCTATAAATTGCAACTTTAAGAAGAAATGAGTACTGTGAAAATCTCATAACAACTGTGAAAATAAGGTTTTGCCTACCTTGATCTCTAAAACGGACAATAGAAAATAATCTTCAAGCATATCAAGTCATCTAATTAGAAGAGTGACAGTGTATAGAAGACCTGGAGTCTAGTGCCTACAATGTCTTATTTAGTCTCAAAGAGGTAATGTGAGGCTAAAATAATAATATATATAGAAATGAGCTTTCAAATTATAGAATGCAACATATATGTATATATATGATAGAATGACTGAGCTCTTTATTTAAAAAAAAAATTAGAAAAAAATTATTCCTAACCCAACATTTTAACAATAGACCATAATCTATACTTCTACATTTCAACTAATGGAATGAAAAACCAAATAGAAAGGCTTTTTCCTAAATACTCTTCATAGCTGAGTAATTTTAAAAATATCTGCCTGGGGCTTCCCTGGTGGCACAGTGGTTGAGAGTCCGCCTGCCGATGCGGGGGACACGGGTTCGTGCCCCGGTCCGGGAGGATCCCGCATGCCGCAGAGCGGCTGGGCCAGTGAGCCATGGCCACTGAGCCTGCGCGTCGGGAGCCTGTGCTCCACAACGGGAGAGGCCACAATAGTGAGAGGCCCGCGTACCGAAAAAAAAAAAAAAAATCTGCCTGGAGTGGGAGGACTATAATTCAGCTTCCCTTTGTACCCCAAGCCCATTGAAATTTAGTTTCTAAAATAAAAAGAAACCTTCAAAATAAATCTGGGCAAGTAATCAGTATTGCTTAACTGAAAAATGATTGACCAAAATTAGTTACTGAACAAGTTTTCTTTTTTGTTGTTTTTGTTTGTCTTGGGTTTAACTCTCTGGACGAGATTATTTGGTAAAGCAAATATGATTTTGAAGTTTTTACAATGGTGGTGATTCACTTTCTTTTTAAACTGAGAATCTCCCATTTAATTTGCATTTGATGTTATAATGTGTTCAAAGATGAATCACTGAAAATGACTTCTTTGCTTGTGTTTTAATTTCAAAAAAAAAGATAATTACATAACAGTCTAAAAGGAATCTAGAAATAATTATTATTGAATTAATATGCCTCTATATTGCCAGTAATTATGATTTATGTATAATCTAGTTAAAACTTTATATGTTTTCCCCATCTCACTTCAAATATTGTTTTTGAAATAAAACCTTAAATGCTGAAGTTCATTAGTAAATTAAAGTAAAATCATACATTTGAAACAGAAGTTTATCTTAAATACTTAGAAATTGGTAACTTTACTTTTTATCCCAATAAACTAGTACTAGGATAACACATTTTTCCTTCTGGGACCTTGAAACACTGCATGCACACACACACACACACACACACATACACATAAATAGCTCTGGTTCAGATAATATGATTTTTAAAAGCATGTCAACTTAGTTGTGAATTATTACCCCAATAAGATATAATTAGCCAATCATTTATTTCCCTCATGAGTTTACTGAGAATTAATAATGCTATTCCTGAAATGACCTTTCAGACTTCACCTCTGGACTGTAGCACACACATGCTTAGCTTCACGTTATTAATACCCTTGTACTGAATTAATTCCAGCTTTTGGAATTAAGGTGTCTTTGAAGAAATCAGCAAATACTGTACATTCATACAAACCTGAATATTCATGGATAATTTATAGCTTCCTACGTCAAACGTTGATGGAAAGCATTTGAGAATAGATTGTGGATTATGCAGGGATGAAATTTCAAGAGGATTGAATGGGGATTAGCTGCTACTGTTTTGGAATCTCAGGCCTGTGGAATGCTAGACTGCCAGGCCTCTCGACTCAGATATGCTAGCGCAACAGATTTCATAGTTATTAGTGCCACTCACCCCAATAGCTTATGTCATCTCCTGTGACACATCATGTCTGTTTCCTAATTGTTCACTTTTTCTTCCCCAAATGTGTATTTGATCCCTTTCAGGAATAATTCTTATGCTCTCCCAAGCCCGGCAGTCTCCTCTCTGACTTCTCTATTCCGAAATGGACATCAGCCAAGACATTTTCAGGAGATGATTTGCTGTCTCCAGTGCTACTCTACTGACAGCTTTGAAAACCTAGATGGGGTCAGAAGACACTCCAATGGTGATCACACTCTAGTCAACACTGCATCGATATCAACATGGCTTATTCATTTTGCTTAACTGTTAAGGCTCATTTTTTCCTGTCACTCTCCCCACTCACCCACTCCACTGCCTGTGTTATGAACTACCTGTGTTTTCAAGTAGTCCTTGTGTGTTTAGAAAATGCAAACACATTGGACTATCAGCCCAAATAAAATATTATAATATTAACCTATAAAGTCCTGCTATGACCGGCCCAGAGAATACAGGGATTTATTTATTCTTTATTTGGGGGAAAACATATTTTCTTAGAATCATGAAATTTTTAAATTGGGAAAATGTTGCTCCTTTATGTGGTAATAAGTAAAAGAGCTTGGTGTTGACAGGACTGAACAGAGGAACTTGAATCAGATGGGGTGTGTGGGTAGATGTGTGCTAAAGAATTCAATTTCAGTAAAAAGTGAAGCCAGAGATATATGCGTCCATAGATCTCACTAAGCACATCTTCCTCACTTTTTCCCTTGTTCTTTGCCCCATTCATTTAACTCCTGCTACCTTAAACACCCTAAGTGGCTATTGGAATGTGGGTAGGGAAAGGTGAGGTGGGGGAAGAGGAAGGAGGGAGAGTAGAGGAGGACAGAATTTTGAGGATTTTAAGGAGGGGTTGAAGGACTGGCGTTTCCACTGTCGCTGGCCAAGTCAGACTGGAGAAGTAGCAGCAGCTTCTGCTGTGAGCTGAGTAGCTGGTGATTTCATTCCAAAGGCAGCCACACGGAGCTCTTTCCAAAGAGGGAATCAGTAACTGTTTATATAAAGGGCAGAATTGCCCAACTGCAATCCTAAGGGAGTTACATTACCTGTTTGTGAGATAAGTGTCAAAATATTTGGGGATACCTCTCACTAATTCCGTTTACAGAGAACAGGCTAGCATTGTCGGGGGAGGTTTGGGGAGAGGTGCTTGACACTCACCTCCCCACACCTTTCTAAGAGGGACAAAGCAGTTTTTACTCCAGTAATGTGGAAGAACTGTCATGTTACTTAAAGAAATCAGCTAAGTCAAACAGAAGCCTGAAGTTGCCGTTGTATTTGCTTATTAACGGTGTGAACTTTTCATTGAAAAATCTCAGTATAGCATATACCAACCTACAAATGCTGTTAGCACTTTGATCCAAGGATGGTGTAAAAATATTTAACAACTGGTACAGCACGAGAAATGACCAGTTAAAAAGGACACAAGCCAGGGCTTCCCTGGTGGCGCAGTGGTTGAGAGTCCGCCTGCCGATGCAGGGGATACGGGTTCGTGCCCCGGTCCGCGAAGATCCCACATGCCGCGGAGCGGCTGGGCCCGTGAGCCACGGCAGCTGAGCCTGTGCGTCCGGAGCCTGTGCTCCGCAACGGGAGAGGCCACAACAGTGAGAGGCCCACGTACCGCAGAAAAAAAGGAAACAAGCCAGAGCATTGGCAAAGAGCCCTAGAAGATCTGGGGGTTCAGAGGAAGGACTAGGGTGACCAAGGCATTACAAGTTTTTCATTACTTAAGTGACATGTACCAGGCAAACAATGTACCACCTGAATTTCAGCCCCACCTTGATATAATTCAGCTGTAGATGACATACCATTCACGGTCTTTAGCTGACTGATGTGATTCTGCCAGAAAGAACTTGCTAGTTCACAGTGGCACATACCTTTGCACCCTGTGCAATATAAATACATGTTTTACTTCACTGAGTGTTTTAACATTGACTAATTATGGTTTCCTTACCAAAAATCTGACTCACATGAAAATAATGTCAAAACAAATTCTGTTGCTTTTCACAAAAATTCTAAGAGTTTGGCTACTATATTAATCAAGGGTACTAATGTGTGAAATAATGGATTAATTCATCAGATGTTCAGTCAGTGTACAGCTAATACAATATAAATAATAATAAAATTTCACATCAGGAATCTGCAGCAAAATTTACCAATAAAGGACAAAAGGTCAAAATAAAGCTTGAATGTTTAAAGAATAGTGGTATTACATTTCCATTTCTTAGATTACTTTATAAATGTCTGATTCTACATACGCAAAATGTTTAGGTATGTTTTCTCAAGTTCAGTTAGGTATGATTTTTTTTTTTTTTTTTTTTTTTTTTTTTTTTTTTTTTTTTTT
>NW_021703767.1:27878308-27884784 GCF_005190385.1 Monodon monoceros | reverse complement strand
GGGCCCAGCCGCTCCGCGGCATGTGGGATCTTCCCGGACCGGGGCACGAACCCGTGTCCCCTGCATCGGCAGGCGGACTCTCAACCACTGCGCCACCAGGGAAGCCCAAGGTATGATTTTTATGTGATTACTTCAGCCAACTTACTGTTAAACATAGTGATCGTGGTAAAAAATATACCTATTAATTTATCAAATTATTAATGGCAAGTTTCCAGAAATCCTTGGCACCCCTGGGCATGGAGCTGCATCACCCCCAGCTCTGCTTCCATCATCACATGGCTTCCCCTCTGTGTCTGTGTCCAGATTTCCCTCTTCTTATAAGGACACCAGATGTTGGATTTAGGGCTCTCCATAATCCAGTATGACCTCATTTTAAGTACATCTGTAAAGACCCTGTTTCCAAAATAAGGCCTCATTCTGTGTTCAGAATGGATATAAATTTGGAGGGACACTACTGAACCCACAGCAGTGGGTGAGGTGCTGGAGGATGAAGGGAACGAGAAGTGCCCACCATTGAGACTGAAAAACGAGGCAGGCAGCTCATGTAATCAATGGATCGGTTTATTTAAAAAAAAAAAAAAAAGTGGGTAAATATTTATAAGAATTTTGTTTATTTTTTAATGCTTACTGAACCTCTTTGACATTAAGGCTAGAATTCCACATATTGCTATACTGAACACCTTCAACTCTTCTGAACTTAAGAAAGTGCATAAAATGGCTTATGAGAGTTTTATGCCTTCCTAAGTATTTTTATGTAATTTAAATTTTAAAAAGTAAAAGCATAAATAATGAGGAACTGTTTGGGGGAACACTGAGATGAAATCTAAGTAAAATAGTAAAACAGAAATCAAACGGACTAAAAAACAGGAGAAAACTCTTTCCCATCTAAGATGGAAATACTACTCTGAAAGAAGCAGAGGGCAGTTAAATATCACAACCCAGTTACCACAGGATGAGTCAATATGGAGGAATATAACAGACTATAACAAATACAACAAAGGAGAGGTGTTCCTACCAAGAGTACTAGTATCAGTTAGAATACTTCATTTGCAAATAATAGTTTTTCTCAGTTAGATTAGGCTCCAAAAGAAAAGAGAGAGAGAGAGAGGGAAGAAAGGAAGGGAGGGAAAGAAGGAGAGAGAAAGGGAGGGAGGGAGGGAGGAAGGAAGAAAAAAACTGGCTCCTTTAATTTCTAAAGCCTTGAAAATAAGTTTCCTTCAGAATGTAGAAAAAGACTTCATTTTCTGCTCACTTAAATGTACTCTTCAAATACTAGGACTTCAAAAAAAACAAAAGAAAAAATATTTTCCCATTTATGCTTTATATCATAATAATAATTGAAGAGTTATAAAAGGGTTTTCATCAGTATTTTTGCTACAAATATATCTTGAAAGAGCCTCGTATTAAATAGGCTTTGTAGGCCAGCCTGGGAACTAGAATGTTTACAATAAAGCAACATTTTCTTTGTTCCAAACAACTTAGAAGTCTGCTTTTGAAACACAGCTAACTCATATGCTAACTGCTTATATCAATATACAGTTGTAAAAGGGATACATTTATTACCACATTTATAGTGCTTAGTAACATTGATCATTCTGACACATTAAATTAAAGTCAGACTTTGTTTACTTATTGTAGATATTTTTAGCTGATCAACTCTCACTAGCACTACTTTGTTTTTTCTAGATTAAATTAAATCAAAGGCACAACAAAATATTTTGGAATATATGAGTTTTACTTATGTCTGAATAAAAATATTTTTCCCCTTTAGAGCATCCGTTGATGCCTGCCCCTGACATCTAGCCCATTCTTTTATCTCAAAAGCACTGAAATATTCACAAAGGAGTGATTCTGTATCCTTCATGTTACAGATTCCCCTAGAGGTACCAGCTAAAGAAATAAAATTTGAGTCCATTTCTGTTTTTCGTGAATTAAGCTGGGTCATGTTTCACTCATGATCCATTTTTGTTTCCTATTCAAAGATGATAATTCAATCAAAGGATCTTCTAACACACATGGATATCATGTGTGTTATCCTGTGTTTATCAACGACAGGGAGCAGTTTTCCTTTTGTATTCATCTGTAGTTGGATTTAACCACTGCTATCAGGCTGTCTTGAATACAACTGAATGAAATCCTTTCACTGCTTATGGGATCTTAGCTTCCTGACCAGGGATCGAACCTGAACCCCCTGCATTGGAAGGCAAAGTATCAACCACTGGACCGCCAGGGAAGTCCTGACTCCTGGGTGTTTTTTGTTTGTTTGGTTTTTTTTTTTGCTGTACACGGGCCTCTCACTGTTGTGGCCTCTCCCGTTGCGGAGCACAGGCTCCAGACGTGCAGGCTCAGCAGCCATGGCTCATGGGCCCAGCCACTCCGCGGCATGTGGGATCTTCCCGGACCGGGGCACGAACCCGTGTTCCCTGCGTCAGCAGGCGGACTCTCAACCACTGCACCACCAGGGAAGCCCCTGGGTGTTTTTTGAATTGATGTCTCTATACTGTAACAAGAAGTTTAGTAATTTAGGGGTAAACTGGTTTCATTAACACTAATAGTGAATGAAGATTTTCAACAATTTTTTTTCCCATCTTGATAGGAAGAGGAGAAAGTAAAATTCCAGATTAGTTCATTTAGGTCTTATACTTATTGATATTTTAAGGGGGTGTGTGTTAGTTTCCTAGGGCTGTCATAACAAAAGTACCAGAAAGTAGGTAGTTTAAATCAATAGAAATTTGTTGTTCACACTTTTGAGACAAGAAGCCTGAAATCAAGGTACTGGCAGGGCCATGCTCCCTCTGAAGCCTCTAGAAAAGGACCCTTGCTTGCCTTTTCCAGATTCTGGTAATCTGGGTACCCCTTGGTGTGTGGCAACTCCAGTCTCTGCGCCCACCTTCACGTCATCAACTTTCCTGTGGGTCTCTTTTCTCTTATGAAGACACCAGTCATATTGAATTAAGGGCCCGCCCTGCCCCGGCATGACCTCATTGTAACTTAACTATGTAAACCTGCAATGACCCTATTTCCAAGCAAGTTTACATTCTGAGGTACTGGGAGTTAGGACCTCAGCACATCCTTCTGGGGGTGGGGTGGGACAATTCAACCCATAACAGGGAGCTACCAACATAACACATTTGATTCCTACATGAGTTCTGAACTAATTGCGAAGTAAATCTGAAGAGAAGGTGAATGGTGAGTACAATATCACTTGTATTGATGATAAAGCTCATTTTCTGACATACCTGAGAGCAGCTGAGCTTCCTAGTTCTAAGACACTGAAATTACATTACTTACTTATTCGTTCACGGACAGCCTTGGGCTGCCGCAGCTCCTTCATATGACTGCTTGCCCCTGAAGGATGTATAACATAGGAGCAGAGCAAAATACATCTTTTCTGCACACAGGTGTACTGACCCACCACTCCACCCCCCAAAAAAATAGAAAGGGAAAGCCTCAAGCATGTCATGTTATTAGAACTCCCTCCGCAGAAAAGTTTCTGTTTCATCAGAAACAGGGAAGGAGTTTCCGCACTGCAATAACTGAATATCCTTATCAAGACATTTTCATTACTGTTAATACCATCAGTAAGGCTCAGAACATTTCTTCTGGAGCTTGATTTTAAAGATGCCTTCTTAATATTTTTATTATAAATGCATATATAGTTTATTGTATATGTTCTGCAGAACTTAATGTTCCGTTTTACAGAATTTTAGCCTAAGTTTAAGGTAGAATATTAAGATAGAATGTAAGTCTACAATATTTTGTGTGGTAGTAAATACTTTAGAACCACACAACATTAAACCCATCCTATGTTGAATAAATTAGGGCTTGTCACAAAGCGGGCTACCAGGAGGGTCATTTGTCTAGAATTGCATGTTCATGAAGGGTGTCAAACGTTGACTTTTAAAATATTCTCCAGAAAGAGTAACATAAAATTGTACAGGATTGAAAGAACGTGTTTCACAACTTTAATTTGTATCCTAATACCAGACCATACCAGTTTTTATAAATTCTGGAGTTATCTTGTAAATAGAAAAATTATATTTTCATCCTAAAAGGATTAATTTGTTTAATATAAACAAGAAAGTTAAACTACAATTTTATTAACTTTTTTTAGATAGCTTTATTTCTAATATGTTAGAAGTTTCAAAAATAAGAAGAGAGCTGTGCCTCTCCAAAACTCTCAGCGCCTAATTGAGGCTTCCCTGGAGACTGCAGCCCCAGCCAACAGCTTGACTACAACCTCATGAGAAACTTTGACCTAGAGGCACCCAGTTGAGCAGGCCCAGGGGCCCTGATCCACAGAAACTGTGAGATAATAAATGTTCGTTGTTTTAAGCCTTTAAGGCATTTATTGTATAGGAATTTGTTATGCAACCATAGATAACTAATGGAGGAAAGGGGAAAGGCCAAAGATTCTATTGTAATATAGTGTTAAGATCATGGTTTTAGAAGTCAGTTTTTCCAATAACTTGGAAACATTTCATTTAAGTAATATATAATGCTTTCTTGATCAAAAAATATCAAATACTAAAGGGGTGTAAAGAGTAAAATTCAGTCTCTCATCTCCCTAAATTCCATGTCCCTCCCCTAAATTAATCATTACATTATTTTTCCCAGACCCTTTTCTCTGCATTAACATTTTCATCTGTAATGTTTCCTTCCACAGAAATAATATGGACTATTCTGCACATTTTTTTTTTTTTACTTAACCTGTCTTAAAGATTTTCTCACAGCCGCACATAGATATCTAACTTATTCTTTTACCTTCTCTAGTACTCTACAGCACATCCATAACACAATTTTATTTAACCTGCCCTGTTCTGATGCATATTTGAGTTGCTTCTAGTATTTTACCCTGACCAAAACTGTCATAATTAATAGACTTGTATTTATCTCTTTCTGCTCATGAACTAGCATATTCCTAATGTAGACTTGTACATGCGGAGTGTCAAAGGGCATGGGCTGTTTTTTTCTTTTCTGGATTTCCCAAGCTGTCCTTTATAACAGTAACAATTTACACTGCCCCTACAGTGTATGAGAACACTGTTTCCCCCACATCTATGTCAATACGAGATATTTCCCATCTTTTGAACACATTCCACACTCTTCTTCCACCCCGCTGATAAGTGATGCTTTGTATTTCTTCTAATTTCTATAGTTTTGTTTTTAAATTGTTTAGATGTTTAAATCAACTATTAGTTTTTGAATAATGTTTAATTAACTTACAGATCAAATTGGAGAAGATGACAAGAAGAAAACATTTCCAAATCTGAAATAAGTAATATTTTTCAATTGACTTTAAATGTCAAACCCTGTTGAATTGCTTATTTCCTTCTTATTAGAATATCCTGCAGTTTTTCTATATAGTTAAGACTCAATGATTGAATTGAATTGATTAAATTATTTTGAGGTTTCATGTCAACTGCCGTTAAATTGTACAGTGGGTACCTATAGCCCAGACCTTGGTTTCTAAATACCATCCTCCACGAAAAAATAATTGGGGTTCCTTAGAAAAATGAATTAGTCAGCTCACAGCTGGGGCAGGGAAAGTACAAGATAAGCCTGGAACATCTTGTAACAGAAAGTACAGAAGTACTCAAGCTATGATGGGGACGTGCCAGAAGGACACAGGAGCTGGCTTGAAGGGCCTCCAACTGGTCACATTAGAACAATTTAGCCATAAACCTGAATAACAATAGTAATTGATTAAAGCCTATTGAATAAAATAAGAACCCATGAGTTTATGCTGATATAAATAAATATATGAAAAAATAAATGAAGAAGAAAGGAAAGTTTTTCCTTAGAAGGCCAACTAAATGAGGGGATGACAGAAAATTACCATTCAGCAATCATCATAGCAATGCTTGATTGAGGCAGGAATCATCAGTGAATGCTGAAACTAGTGAGCAAAAGTCTTATGAGGAATGGATTGTATCAGTCAGAGATCTCCAGAGAAGCAGAACCAATAGGAAATTTATAATATATATATATATAGAGAGAGTACATCTCTCTCTCCCTCTCTTCTTTGTATAAAGCCCTATAAAGATATATAATCTATTGTTTATAATATATATCATATTTATATACATATACACAGTTCTAAAAACATCCCAGGTTTTCAGATGGTAACTAGACTTGTGGTGATCATTACATAATGTATAAAGATATGAAATCACTATGTAAAACACCTGAAACTAATATGATATTGTAAGGCAATTATACTTCAATAAAAATTTTAATAATAAAAATTATTATTATAAAAAATAATAAAAATTTTAAAACTCAGGTTTTCCTCCTATGGTCTTCAACTGATTGGATGAGGCTTACCCACATTATTGACAGTAATCTTTTTTTTTTTTAACATCTTTATTGGAGTATAATTGCTTTCCAATGATGTGTTAGTTTCTGCTTTATAACAAAGTGAATCAGCTATCCATATATATATATCTCCATATCCCCTCCCTCTTGCATCTCCC